>NC_045967.1:61918234-62218234 GCF_010909765.2 Amblyraja radiata | reverse complement strand
CTCCTCTCTTCCCCTCCTTTGCTCGCTCCCTCCTTGTTGCTCGCGCTCTTTGAGAATGGGGAGATGAACGATGGCACGTTATAACCCGCAGCCGTCCCATTCTGACCGCCGCCGATCCCTCCACCGCACCATTGCACCCTTTTCACGGCGGCCCAACGATGTCTCGGCTCTGACAATTCGAGGGACCAGACCGGTAACAACACTAAGAGCAGCCCCGGGTTTCCGCGCTCCCCGACTCGAATCTGAACTTGAAAAAATCAGGTGGTGGGCCTGATGTGTCCCGCGGGCCATATTTTAGAGACCTCTGCCTTACATGAACTAAATAAAAATGTACAAAGTACAAAAACTGATGACTTTATTATTTTGATAAGTATAGATCTTTTCATTAAAAAATCGAATAACTTTTTAATGCACCGAAAAAGTCTACCATCCCAATGACCGGTTTTTCGCCGAGCGGCGTAACTTGCTCCGCTCTATGATCTTTGGTCAGCGCCGCCAGCGGTGGAATGTAGTACTGCGCCGCCGCTGCTGAAGCGAGCTAACGTGGAGGATGAGGAGCTTTATCCTACTGTGTTTAATACAATACAATACAATACAATTCAATTTATTGTCATTTGGTTTAAGAAGGAACTGCAGATGCTGGAAAATCGAAGTTACACAAAAATGCTGGAGAAACCCAGCGGGTGCAACAGCATCGATGGAGCGAAGGAAGTAGGCAACGTTTCGGGCCGAAACCCTACTTCAGACTGTTTTATTCTACTGTTTCGTGACCCAACCCACAGAACTACATGACATTTTCACATATTGTGTAAAGATATTATACAATTCACCCCTGAAACTCGTCAAGAACAAAACTTGCACATTTTTAAATTAAATTAGAGAAACAGATGAATATTTTCGGGTATTTTTAGTCCAATCAAAGCACGTTTAACATTGAGTTTTTTTAGGCCAATCACGCAGGGAGCACACAATATGGCTGAGAGGAATTCACTGGTGCCTGTTTTACTGGAGATTCCGATGAAGGTTCTTTCTAGTTCTGTGGAATATATGTCGTGGAAACTTGCAGCAGGGTAATTGAATTGAGTGAGAAAAACATTAAGAAGTCTGAAGAATGTGCAGCTAAGTGGATAGAAGTGGAAGAAAGCATTGAAAGCAGGTCCCTGCTGAGATGCTGCAACACAACATTGTGAAACCAGTGAAACTTTGTGAATCAACTCAAACTGCAAGGTACGATCTAAAGTCTGAATTTATGAAAATTAATCTGTATGGACATTAATTAATTTAATTGCACCCTTTTATAATGTGAAAAATGAGATTTGGAGGCTCATTCATTCATTCATTCATTCATTCATTCATTCATTCATTCATTCATTCATTCATTCACTCATTCATTCACTCATTCATTCATTCACTCACTCATTAATTCACTCATTCATTCATTCATGAAGTTGAGGGCCTAAATTATGTGTATCAATAACACAAGGTAAATTAAACATTTTCACTAATGCCAGCTTGTTGTAGTGTAATAAGTCTTTAACATCTAATCTTGGAGCTGCCTGCGATCACTTACCGGGGAAAAGTGCTCCGATCGCGGGGCCTATGTACTTAACATAGTGAAGCCGCGGTCTCAATTAAGAAGCGGACGATTCGCGAACGCGCAGCCGCGGAGTGTGTTTGGATCATCTCCGCTGGCGGGGGGGGGGGGGAGGAGGCTGTGCATAGTGTCGTCCGTAGCGGCTGTTTCCAGGCCCCGACCACGGGAGAAAAACGGAGGAATATTCATTGCACTTTATAGGCTGCCATTGGAATGAGAAATGGTCAGAAATGGCTGATGTTTATGTAGAAATGAATTGGTGTATGTAAACTTGAACTAATTTATCTCTAGTGTGGATGTGTGTATGTATGTGTGGATACCAGTGTTATTCTCATTAACATTAAGAAGAGGTTGAAATTTTATGAATTGAAGTCCATGCAGACTTAATGACTATGAGATGTTTTTTTTGTAGTCTCTGCCTGACCCTTCACTTGAACTTGAACTAACATCAATGGACTTATCAAAAGACTTGGAATCTGATGAGGAATATTCAGATGAAGATCAGATGTAATATAAATAAACTAATTTGGGAAATAAATGATTATATAAAGTTTTATTTTTATGTCGATCGTTTCACTGTTTCTTTGGTCGAATTATTTAAACAATGAGTGAATTACTTATGATAATGGCATGCTGGTGAATGACAGTGCAACAGCCCACCCATCCACACATACGTACACACATTCACACACACACAACCATCCGTATGCACACTTCCATGCATGCACACACACACACACACACACATACATGCACACATACATCCGCACACACGCACACATCCATCCGCACGCAGACATACATGTACACATCCATGCACACACATACATCCACACACATACATCCACACATACATCCATCCACACATACATACACACTTACATCCACACATCCACAGATACACGTTTGACAGGTATACATAGACAAACACGCAAACTACAGATGCTCAAACAATGCAACACTTTTAGGGTTATTTTAGGTAAAAGGTAAGAG
This sequence comes from Amblyraja radiata, assembly GCF_010909765.2. NCBI lineage: Eukaryota > Metazoa > Chordata > Chondrichthyes > Rajiformes > Rajidae > Amblyraja > Amblyraja radiata. The sequence goes on along the minus strand of NC_045967.1, from coordinate 62,215,647 downwards.
CTCTCATTTGCAAAGGCACCGTGGGGGGTCTCTAACATAAATATAGGCTCATTGTAGCTTAAAATGAATACTCATCGAGTAAACATCAGAGCATTCGATTTTTGGTCAGGATGTGACATTTACATCAGAAATAAGACAGGTCTCTTACAGGTCTGCCACCCAGCCTGGCACTGCCCCAGTCCCACTATGGCCGTTACCCCCACTCTGGCTGTTAGTGGGGTTCAGTAAAAGGGGGGGACCCAGAGGATCTGTCCTGACCCTTTAATTAGGCAGGTTCATGAGCCCTTAAAACCTGGGACCTCTGCTGCAGTCTCATTACATTTCCTATTAAAGCGACTGGAAGATGCCTTGCAGGTCTGTCCCCCAGCCTGGAACTGCCCCAGTCCCTCTATGGCCCTGACCCCCACTCTACACACTGGCAGTTAGTGGGGTTCAGTAAAGGGAGGAACCCACAAGAACTACCTTCACCCATTAATTAGGTTGGTTCAGGACCTCTGGGACAGTCATTAAAAAAACACTCACAATTATATTCATCATATTATTTTTATATAATATAATTATACTTGATTTTATATGATTACTGTCATATTTACAAGTCATATATATATATTGGGAAATATATATATATTGGGAAAATAATATATAGTTTAAATGGACTGCAACACGGAAATATGCCCCCTATGGTGTAATATGGGCATTGGCCACTAGATGGCGCTTACTTTCACGATCTCATTTTCTAATTAGTTTAATTAATTAATTAATGTTTGGCAATGACGAGTTATGAAATCATTCTCAATTATATTTCATCTAAATCTGTGGAAATGTTCATGTAGTTCTGTGACTTGGGTCACGAAAACCGATTTCTAGACACATTTCTGATGCTCGGCCCACAGCCTGTGTTTAGCAAACGGGAGATCACATGGGACTAGGCGGAATAACGCACAGCTCCAAGCAAACAGCAATCAGCTCGAGTAGAATTGGCGCATGATTTGGCGTTAGGTTTCTTCAAAGGATGAAGCCCAGCACAACGTGAACTGACGGGATGTATATTGATGCAGAGCGGTTAATGGGCGCCTTTGGCAACAGCGAGCACCTTCTCTGCGGTCTCCATCAGATGCTTCAGCGCGTCATTCAGTATCCAGTAGGTCATCAGAAATGATGTCCCGGCTCCAAAAGCGGAACCAATGATTGGGACAAAGTAAAAAAAGGCTTCGACGGCTGAAACAGCAATGGCGACTGCACCTAAACCCAGCCTTACTATTTCTTTCACAGTTACTTCTCCCAGCAGGGAAGATTTTACTGCGGCTTTCAACTCTTCCACAGACGTGCCTGTTCTGCCGGCCAATCTGCGGAGAGCAGCATCATTCATACACAGGCATTTACGGAAATAGATTATGGCTCCAATCAATATCCCAATGTCACAGGCGGCAGAGAGACCCGTGACCGGGATCGCTCCCACTCCTCCCGCGATGATCGCCAACATCCAGATACGTTTCTTCAACATCTCAACTTTCTTCCGAATAACCTCCACACTATCGTTGGGAAGGGACAGGACAAAGACAGATTCCTTTATATTTGGTAAACCATCTCCAAGTGCTTCCGTTAATCGAGGGAAATCATACATATTGTTCTTAAAACTGGATATCAGGAAAACATTGGTATCAGGTATCCCGGCCTTTCCCAACCCACTGACGCAGTCGCTTCGGATCTTTTCCATTTCTGCAACTTCATCAAATTCCTTCCGTTCCTTCCGCATTGAATAAAGGTCAGTGTCAATCTTAGAGCGAACAAAATAGAACTCCTTCCCCAGCCGCTTAATCTCCTTGGCAAGTTTTGCATCATTCTCTTTGAATCGAGTAGCTGCCACTATGATGAAGAAATCATATATTTTAAAATGCATTTTCCTCAGGTATGAACCCGTGGTGAATCGTGTAGATCCGGTCCCCGGCAGGTCTCAGTAGCGGACATTGGGCAGATTGGGATGTGAGTATCCGGTTGGCTCCATTGTAGTTTCCGTGGACCCAACCGCAGCCGCTCCCTCATCTTCGCTACAAAGCCCTCTCATGGCGTTGATGAGGCTGGATTTTCCTGCACCCGTCTCTCCCGTCACGGCGATGTTCAGCTCGGTGGTGTCCAGTTCTTTCACCTTCTTCTCTAGCAGTGATTTAACCTTTTCCACACCTCCCGTTTCAAATTCAGACTTCAGATTGTTGAGCTCTTTCATTGTGAAGAATGCGGGGGTCTCAGACTTAGCCGCCTGTTGGCTGAAAGGAAAATGTTCGGTGATAGTTTCCAATTGAAATGAAACCAACTAAAGGACAAGCACCTTCTTTCCCTTTCTCTATTCTCTTGCCATTGTTCCACCTGGATACACACAATTTATCCCACAATGCTGCGGCCCGACTCCGGACCTTCGGAGGCTCCGGCCTCAGGCCCGGTGGACCATGACATCGGGATCTCGCGGGTCCCTGGTCGGAGACCGCTTTTGGGAGCGCCCGCAACGGCAACTTCTCCCGCCCGAATTGCGGTGTTGAAAACGACCCTGAGCGGGATCTTACATCGCCATGCGCGGCATTAACGGCCCAGGACTTGAAATCGTCCGCCGGGGGCTTTAACATCAGGAGAAGTATGGAAAACAGGGGAGATACAATGACTTTGCCTTCCATCACAGCGATGAGAAGATTGACTGTGATGGATGTTTATGTTAATTGTATGTCTTGTTAAATGTTTCTTCTTGTTGTATGACTTCATAAACCAAATTTCGTTTGGACTTCACTTGAGGTTCAAATAACAATAAACGAGATTGTATTCTCATGTCATAGGAGCGGAATTAGGCCATTCGGCCCATCTACCCCGTGAGTTCTCCTTATCTCAGTCTGTTCATCACCGGCCTTCCTTCAATCATCACCCCCCTCCCCCAACCCCCAACATCTATCAACCTATCACTTGCCTGACTTAGTCCTCCCCCAATCCTCATCCAGCCGTCTCCCTCCAATCACAATCAGAGTGAAGAAGGGTCCCACCCGAAACGCCCCCTGTCCCCCAGAGATGCGGCCTGACCCACTGAGTTACTCCAGCGCTGTGCTTGAGGTGAGGGAGGAGAGGTGGAGAAGTAACATTGTGTGATGTATCCGGACATACCTGGAGCTGGCATTTCCCATTCTCCTTCTCTGTCTGTCCTTGTCTCGCCTGTGTGATGATCCAGTGGTCCCAGCACTGCCCGGGGAGGAGAGGTCTGGGCACCGGGGCTCCTCCTTGTCTTCAGTTGTGTGTGTTCTCCTAGAGGAAAGCAGAGAGGTTGCTGGTGGTTCTTTCTGTAGCAGAGGTGTATGTAAGGCAGCAAAGTATATCCCTCTTAATCAATGTACGTCATTTGGCCCAACTGGTCCGTGCCAACACAATGCCCCATCTATGCTAGTCCCACTTGTTCACAATTGGCCCATACCTTTATAAACCTTTTCCATCCATGCCACTGTCCAAATGTATTTTAGATGCTGTTATAGGACTCGCTTCAATTACTTCCTCTGGCACATACGCCATATAGGCGGTGAAGAAACCTAATGGAATGTTAATACAGAAACCTCCCCGTGGTGCAGCCTGGGAAACACTGAATGGTATAATCTGATATTATTACCACCAGTAGGCCAATATCTGTATACTTACCCAAGCAATCTACTAGATGACGATGCCGAAGCGCCACAGACACTCGCCCTCCTCGGGGCATGCACTGTCAATCGCCTCAATCAATATTGAAGGCTTCTCCAGATGCAAGGCAGACATACTAGCGACAGCGGCCAAATGCTTCGACATAGTGTGCATGCAGGAAACCCACACCGGCCCTAAACAACACCGACCAGCCATCCCTGGAATGAAGCTGGTGGCCGAGATCCGACACAGACAGTATGGGTCAGCTGTATTCAGCAGACCAAACCTCGCGATCGAAGAGGTCTGCACCCACACCACCGAAGGGCAAATGGAAACCATCACAGTTGCCCTCCCAAACATCTCTGTCACATCAGTGTATAAACCATCCCAAAGTCCGTTCCTCCACTGAACTGCCAGACTGATGCAAGAGGAAATACCACATTAGCATTGGGGACTTCAATGCCCATAGCTCATTGTGGGGCTATGAAGTGAACAATCAAGATGGAGATGAAGTCGAAACCTGGCTCGAGTCGAAACACCTGACCCTGATCCATGACGCCAAGCTGCCAAAATCTTTCCACAGTGCCAGATGGAAACGAGGATATAACCCAGACCTTGTTTGTGTGAGCAGCGAACTATCATCCAGAGCTGTGAAAGAGGTCCTGGACCCTATCCCCCCATTGGCAACACCGGCCAATCACCATAACCATCCGATCCGCTCTCCTAGCAACAACCGTCCCCTTCCGCAGGTTCAATCTGCGGAAGGACGACTGGCTGTCATTCCAACAGGAGATCGAAGACTCCATCCCCAGCATTCCATCACACCCCAACAACTATACCATGCTCACAGAACTGCTGAAAAGGTCAGCCAGGCGACATATACCAAGAGGATGCCAGACCGAGTACATCCCCGGGCTGTCGGAAACATCCAGCGATCTACTGAAAGCCTACCACCGGGCATACCACGAGGACCCTTTCTCCTCCACCACCATGGAACTCGGATAGATCCTGTTGAACACAGTCGGGGAGGACCGAAGGCAAGTCTGGAAGGAGTTGATAGAAAACACCAACATGACCAATAACAGCAGGAAGGCATGGGCCACAATCCGCCCCCTCGGTGAAGACCATACCACACCGCCCATGCTCACAACAGTCACAGCAAACTCAGTTGCAGCACAGCTGGTGGCAAACGGTCGTAGCCAAAACCGGCGCAGACCCACAGGAGAATACCGCCGGACAGCGGTAACAGACCGCCTACAACCAGCCAGTGCTCTCACCAAGCCCTTCGACCTAGAAGAACTCGAAGCTGCAATGAGCATGCTGAAACCTGGGAAAGCAGCAGGGATCGATGATGTACTGACGGAAATGATACAGCACCTTGGACCTAAAGCAAAGACCTGGCTCCTAGCAATGCTGAACTCATGCGCGGCACAGAAAACAACCCCACCTGTATGGAGAAAGGCCAAGACTGTCGCAATTCCCAAACCTGGAAAGGACCCATCATCCCCAAAGAGCTACAGACCCATTTCCCTCCTCTGCATCACCTACAAGCTCTACGAGAGGCTACTACTCCAACGCCTTATGCCACTTATAGACTCCAAGCTTACTAAAGATCAAGCTGGCTTCCACCCTGGCCGCTCCTGTGCCGACCAGCTACTGAACCTCACCCAACACATTGAGGACGGGTTTGAGTGCAAACTCATCACCAGAGCAGCTTTCATAGACCTCACCACTGCCCACGACACTGTCCAGCACCGCACCATGATCAGGAAACTTTTTGACATGACTGGTGACCTCGACCTATGCCAAGTCATCAAAAGCCTTCTCAACAACAGGCGCTTCTTCGTTCAACTAAATGACAACAAGAGCAAATGGAAAGCCCAAAAGAATGGCCTACCACAAGGCAGCGTACTGGCCCCCCTCCTCTTCAACATCTACACCAACGACCAACCACTTCCCCCACAATGCCGCCGCTTCATCTATGCTGATGACCTCTGCATCACCACCCAACAGGAGAACTTCCAGAAGATCGAGTCTGTCCTGGAAAGCGCCCTCCAAGAGATGACAACCTACTACAATAACAACCACCTGAAACCCAACCCATCAAAAACCCAACTATGCAGCTTCCATCTTAAAAATCGAGATGCAGGAAAACAACTGAGCGTCTCATGGGATGGCCACAAACTCTCCAACCACTTCCACCCCGTGTACCTCGGAGTCACACTCGACAGGACACTCTCTTTCAAAACCCACATTCAGAACACCAAAGCCAAGGTCAACACTCGCAACAACATCCTGCGCAAACTGGTAAACTCAAAGTGGGGCGCTGATCCACCAACCATCCGTGCAACTGCCCTAGCCCTGTGCTTCTCCACAGCTGAATACGCGTGCTCAAGCTGGAGCCGCTCCCACCACACCAAACTGGTTGACACAGCCCTCAACGACACCTGCCGCATTATCACGGGATGCATAAAGACAACGCCAGTCCCGTGCCTCTACGCCCTAGCTGGTATTGCACCCCCACCCCCCCCCCCCTATATCAGACGATCCATCGTCACCCAAGACGAGCGGAGAGCACAGGAGATCGATATCAGGCACCCCCTGCACGGACACACAGCACCTCCACCCCGACTGAAATCCAGAGCCAGTTTCTTGCAGACAGTCCCACCTCTACAGACAACCAAAGAAACAGCAAGGACCAACATCTGGAAAGATGAATGGAACCAGCTCAACACACGAGCCCACGACTGGATGGAGAGAGGAATCACTCCGACTGAATGCCTCGCCAGCGGGCACGACCTCCCATGGCCAACTTGGAAGACCCTCAACAGATTACGACTGGAGCACGGGAGGTGCAAAGCACTTATGAAAGCATGGAACTACCAGGCAGAAGACACATGCAGCTGTGGAGCAGTACAGACAATGTCCCACCTACTGGAGTGTGACGACGCCCCCCAGTGCAGCCCCCAGTACCTGGCTGAACCGACCCGACCAGCTGTGACCTGCGCCAGATACTGGCAGAACGACATCTGAGATTGCAACGGACTCGAAGAAGAAGATGGAACGTTGGCCTTCATAACAAGAGGATTTCAGTATCGGAGTAAAGAGGTTCTTCTGCAGTTGTGTAGGGCTCTGGTGAGACTACATCTGGTGTATTGTGTATAGTTTTGGTCTCCTAATTTGAGGAAGGACATCATTGTGGTTGAGGCAGTGCAGCGTAGGTTCACGAGATTGATCCCTGGGATGGCGGGACTGTTATATGAGGAAAGATTGAAAAGACGAGGCTTGTATTCACTGTAGTTTAGAAGGATGAGGGGTTTTCTTATAGAAACATATAACATTAAAAAAAGGACTGGACAAGCTAGATGCAGGAAAAATGTTCCCAATGTTGGGCGAGTCCAGAACTAGGGGCCACAGTCTTAGAATAAAGGGGAGGTCATTTAAGACTGAGGTGAGAAAAAACCTTTTCACCCAGAGAGTTGTGAATTTATGGAATTCCCTGCCACAGAGGGCAGTGGAGGCCAAATCACTCCACTGGATTTAAGAGAGAGTGAGATGGAGCTCTCGGGGCTAGTGGAGTCAAGGGATATGTGGAGAAGGCAGGCACGGGTTATTGATAGGAGATGATCAGCCAGGTTCACAATGAATGGCGGTGCTGGTTCGAAGGGCCGAATGGCCTCCACCTATTTTCTATGTGTCCATGTTAACTCAGCGGGACCGGCGGCATCTCTGGAGAGAGATAACTCAGAAACTGATATCCGATTCTGCTCCTTACCTACTTCAGATCAGGAGGAGACTCCGTCAGTGAACGTCCGCTGTGATCGCTACTCCAGTCCGCTGTGTGTCTGGACTTTCCCTCTCCCCGTGTCAAGTACTTGGATGGATTGCTGCACGTTATCCAATAATGTTCAAGATGTGTGTGAGCTCACTTGTTGCCGGGTGACTTTACTCTTTACCTGCCGGCGTGATCGCTGGGGGACAGTTATACCTACAATGTGAAAACACACGCAGGTCACAGGGAGAAGTCCGTACAGAAAGCACCCGTAGTCGCGATCGAACCCAGGTCTCTGGTGCTGCAAGCGCTGTAAGGCCCTAACTCTACCGCTGCGCCACCATGCCGCCCAATCTGGGGTCATAGAAACATAGAAAATAGGTGCAGGAGTAGGCCATTCGGCCCTTCGAGCCTGCAACGCCCTTCAATATGATTATGGCTGATCGTCCAACTCAGTATCATGTACCTGCCTTCTCTCCATACCCCCTGATCCCTTTAGCCACAAGGGCCACATCTAACTCCCTCTTAAATATAGCCAATGAACTGGCCTCAACTACCTTCTGTGGCAGAGAATTCCACAGATTCACCACTCTCTGTGTGAAAAATGTTTTCCTCACCTCGGTCCTAAAAGATTTCTCCCTTATCCTTAAACTGTGACCCCTTGTTCTGGACATCCCCAACATCGGGAACAATCTTCCTGCATCTAGCCTGTCCAACCCCTTAAGAATTTTGTAAGTGTCTATAAGATCCCCCCTCAATCTGCTAAATTCTAGCGGGTATGGACTGAATAGATCACGGGGGAAAAACAAGATGGACACAAAATGCTGGAGTAACTCAGCGGAACAGGGAGTATCTCTGGAGAGAAGGAATGGGTGACGATTCGGATCGAGACACTTCTTCAGACTGAAGTCAGGGGAGGTGGAGATATATAGATAAGGAATTGTGTGAAAACGGGACAAAGGGGATGCTGATCAAGGAATATGTAGAATAGATCATTGTTAGCTGGGAGAAGGGAACAGCAAAGCTAACAGAGATAAAATGAGGTCGGAGATAGAGACTAGTTGGAGAACTGGGAAGGGGAAAGTGTGGAGAGAGAGAGGTCCAGGTCGTCTCCAGGTCTTCCGCTTTTCTAGGCCCCCTCTCCCTCATCTTTACTATGGATGTCCTGTGACCCTACACCTCCATCCCTCACCAGGGGTGGGGGGGGGGGGGGTGTCTCAAAGCCCTCCGTTTCTTCCTCAAACGTAGAACCAGCCAATCCCCGTCTATCAATACTCTCCTCCGCCTCGCGGAGCTGGTCCTTACCCTTAATAACATTTTGTTTGACTCCTCCCATTTGCTCTTTTGTCTACCTTTGATTTTCCAGCATCTGCAGTTCCTTCTTAAACATGAGGTGCTGTTCCTCCAATGTGCGCTGCGTCTCACGGTGATAATGGAGTAGGCACAGGACAGGAAGGTCAATGTGGGAATGGGAGGGGGAGTTAAAGTGTTTGGCAATCGGGAGATCAGATAGGTTTAGGCAGACTGAGCGGACGTGTTCAACAAAACGATTGCCTAGCCAGCGTTTGGTCTCGCCGATATACAGGAGTCCACACCTGGAACAGCGGATACAGTAGATGAGGTGCAAGTGATCCTCTGCCTCACTTGAAAAGACTATCAGAGTCCTTGGACGGAGTCGAGGGGGAGGTATAGGGATAGGTGTTGCATCTCCTGCGGTTGCAGGGGAAAGTACCTGGGGAGGGGGTGGTTTGGGTGGGAAAGGATGAGTTGACCAGGGAGTAGCGAAGGGAATGGTCTCTGCGGAAAGTGGAAAGGGGTGGAGATGGGAAGATGTGGCCAGTGGTGGGATCCTGTTGGAGGTGGTGAAAATGTTAGAGGATTATGTGCTGTATGCGACGGCTGATGGGGTGAAAGGTGAGGACGGGGGACTCTGTTCCTGTTGCAACTGGGGGGAAGGGGAGTAAGGGCAGAGCTGCAGGGTACCGAGGAGACCCTAGTGAGGGCCGCATCTGTGATGGGAGAGGGGAACCCCCGTTCCCTAATGAATGAGGACATCACCGATGACGGTATGGAGCACCTCAACTTGGGCGCAGATGCGGCGTAGATGGAGGAATTGGGAATAGGGGATGGAATCCTTACAGGAAGCAGGGTGGGGAGAAGTGTCGTCTAGATAGTTGTGGGGGTCAGTGGGATTATAATAGATGTCAGTCGATAGTCTATCTCCTGTGATGGAGACAGTGTGATCAAGAAATGGTGTGTGTGTGTGTGTGTGTGTGTGCGCGCGCGCGTGCAGGGCCGGCCTTAGGAGGTGCGGGGCCCACGTCTATTATAAACTTTCTATCTCTATGGTGGAATGGAATCAAAATGTGCGCTTTAAAAAGTGCATGCGAGTAAACAGATCTAAGCAACATTTTAATATAAAACTGCATACATGTAAGCCTACAAGTAACAAAACAAAATGTGTAGATCACCTCTGAAAAGTGCATAGTTACAAAACCACTTGTTTTAGTGACTACGAAATGAAAAAAAAAGTAATTTAATTAACTAGATCCTGGAAAACCAATAACCATTGGTGAAAAACCAATCCAGGCATTACATTTTGGGCTTCAGCCCCACCCTACCCTTTCGGGCTTTGATTACTGCAGACCTTTTTGAGTGGAAGACTTGCTATAAAACCACGGATTTGGCGATTTAACTACTTGGTTTCCCTACCAAGTTGACTCTCTCCAACCTTCCCCACGAGAGATCGTTTAAACCAAATATTTAAAAAAATCACATTTGGCCGCTTCTCTCCAGAAGGTGGTAAATTCAAATCCAGACATGTATTGAGAGTTGAGTGGTGTTTTCCACATATAGATGCGGTGTCTATACTGAAAACATCATTACAACATTATATGTTGCTCAGTTTCAACTGTGTGGTCCCCCCCATCCTCCCATACTGTGAAATTATTTATTAAAAATATTAATTTTGTTTTCAGAAAAAAACATTTCAGAATTTAAGTGCATTGTTGGAAACAAATTATCTTTTTTGGATTTCTATTAACAATCATAATTATAAATCAGTCATATTATTATTGCATTTTATTATGAGAAAGTTATCTTTCTTGCTTTTTTCTCTGCAAAGTCTTTTAGAATTTTGTCTCAGATTAAACTCCAGCTAATTTCAGATTCAATGGACATAATTGCCAAACTGTTCCAACGTTCTTGGTGAATTGATGATCTCAAGTAAGTTTTCATCACTTTTTGCTTGGAAAAACTCCTTTCTCCAGATGCCACAGACACAGGGAGTGTCATGAAAATCCAAAGAGCAATAAATACATTTGGAAATGTGGTCGATCTGTTGTTGCAAGCAAGGAATTCAAGCATTTTCAGCAGATAATCTTTGCTGCAGTTCACAACAACTGAGCATAGCCTGCAAATGCTTTTTGGAGTACTCATGCTTAGCAAGTCTCGTATGAATGTTCAGCCAGTTATTAAAACCACAACTTGCAAGTGCATTTGCTGTGTTATTATCAAAAAACTTGCGGTAGTAACAGAAGATTTCATCACTTGATACAGAGTATGTTAGCCATGGACCATCCACAATTTCACCATTTGGCAGTTTCCTTTTGCAGTGAAATTTTGAAAAATGTGACCCACGGTAGCACCCTACCTTTCTCGAAAACTGTAAAGAAGTGTTATCAACACACTGTAACTTTACTTCTTTTATTCATACTGTAGCATTACAGAGAGCACTAGCTGTACGTGGTCTGTCACGGAAACTAGAGAGCGATAAGTGGGTGGGGAGGTTGTAATTATACTTGTGATATGGGGAGTGGTTAGTAGTGATGAGGTAACTATATTAAAGGCACATACATATCTCATCTACATCCTTCCCCTTGGAAACGAAAGGCAAACAAAGTTGTGACCGGGCGACCACGTCTCATGCGCTAGAAACGGTTAAGCAAAGTCGCCATAGCGGACAGGCGGCTTGACAACACGTCCCGACCGGGTTCGCATCTCGCTATCTCCCCTCCCTGCAGGAAGAAGTGGAACAGGTGCAGACGGCCGAAACGGAACGGGGGAGCTGGGAGGGGACAGAGAAGACAAGGGCAGAAGGGCAGGAGGGGATGCGGGGTCAGCAGCGGGCAGCGCGCGGCAGGCGATGGAGGACAAGCCGGAGGAGGATCGGACTGATAGAGCTGAGAGGGTAGAGACCGTGGCATGCGAGGAGCGGCGGGCAGAGCATAACCCGGAGGCCGAAATTGCATTCGGGGAGCCAAAGGATCTGCGGGCGGCGGTCGTGGCTCGTTGACGAGCCGCAGGTGTTGGCGGGACCAGCGGTAGACGGTTCCCGCATGGTCGACAAGATAGGACCTAGGCGACCCAGCAGAGGCGACGACGGTAGCGAGCCTGGAGTGACCGGAGGGGGTCTGCATGCGGACGACCTGACCGGGGAAAAGGCGCGGCAGGGGGCGGCAGGACTTGTCATGGGAGCGCTTCTGAACATCGCGCTTAAGGGCAATGCGTTCCTAAACAGCAGCGGGCTTGAGGACAGAGGGGTCTCCAGTATCTTGCAGCGCAGAGTTGCCTTTCCCACAGGAACAAGCACCCCTCCCCGTATGCATGCAAAGTGGAGCGATCAGAAGTAACTTGCTCATTAGTCCTTATCTTTTTGAAGAGGCTTGTTGACATAACATTTGCGACATCTCCGGTATCAATCTTAGCGGTGAAGGTCGAGTTGTTCACAGTTACGAACTGAAGGGTCTGTTATCACAGCAGGTGCATCCAACAGAGAAAATATGCTGGTCTCCCCCTGAGAGGACCCAGACTCAGACACAGGGAGTTCATTGAAATGGTACTGGGAACCGAGCTCGCTATCAGCTTGCTCCAAGTTGTTTAACATACGCCTTGGAGCAGCAACAGGCTTCCCACGGGAATGGCAGGCAGCAGAAAAATGATTCAGTTTCTTGCAGTAATTGCATGTTTTACCCAAAGCAGGGCATACATTGTACTGATGAGTGGCAAAGTTACAATTGGGGCACCTTAGCTGGGCATGTCCCCCGGGAGCAGTGCCGGACCCCGGGGGTCGTAGCGGGGACGTGTTCCGCCGACGGTTGGTATCGCTGGCAAAGTTAATGTCGTGATCAGCCGGTGACACCGCCAAGGTGACAGCTTCGGCTAAACAGCAGGCATGCATAGCCACGTTAAAAGACAGGTCGGCTTGCGCAAAAGTTCAGCCCTTAGCTTTTCATCGCGGAGACCGTAAACCAGAAGGTCCCTGGTCAGTTCCTCAGGGGTCAGCGTGTCAAGGCTGCACTGTCTGGCCAGGTGTCGCAGCGCAGCGACATATTTCTCGGCAGATTCACCAGGGTGCTGACGCCGCCCGAACAGTTGAAAACGTTCTAAAATGCAGTTAGAGGGAATGTCGCAAATCGTGGTAAACTTAGCCAATAAACATACCGGGTCCCGGGCAGATTCACCCGCAGCGTAGACGAATAAGTCTGACCGAGCCAGGGCATCGGGACCAGCCAGGTTGAGAAGCAGAGAAGCTTTGACTTCTGGGGTGGCGGCAGGATGAGCGATTGTGACATAGTGGTCGAAGTCACGTCTAAAGACATCCCAACGATGGGCAATGTCTGAATCGAAAACGAGCACATCGGACTTGCGGCAAGAAGTGGCCATAACGAGGAAATAGAGAAAGGAAACGGGGAACTGGGTCAAAAGTAAAGAAACAACCGATAAACAGGAGGCGCAAAGGTAAGAGGTTTGACACCATGTAAAGATGTGTTATCGACACACTGTAACTTTACTTCTTTTATTCATACTGTAGCATTACAGAGAGCACTAGCTGTACGTGGTCTGTCACGGAAACTAGAGAGCGATATGTGGGTGGGGAGGTTGTAATTATACTTGTGATATGGGGAGTGGTTAGTAGTGATGAGGTAACTATATTAAAGGCACATGCATATCACATCTACAAAAACTGCCACAGAGAACCACATTTCCGAGGAAGGAAGGGTGTTTCCTGTATACACGAGCAAGGTTTAGCAAGATAACAACACACACACACACACACACTCTCGCACACACACATACACACACATACACACACACACACACACACACACACACACACACACACACACACACACACACACACACACACACACACACACACACACACACACACACACACACACACACACACACACATACACACACACAAACACACACACACACACACACACACACACACACACACACACACACACACACACACACACACATACACACACACAAACACACACACAAACACACACACACACACACATACACACACACACACACACACACACACACACACACACACACACACACACACCACACACACACACACACACACACACACACACACACACACACACAACTGCTGCCCTGGTCGATCAAACCCAGTGAACACTTTTGCCAACTCTCACTTCAATTCATCCCGTTAATGAAAACCAAGTGCACTGGAGATCTGAAATAAAAATCACATCAAACGCTGGAAACGTTCAGCAGCCCAGGCAGCCAATGGATCCTCGAGCTGAAACACTTCACTCACATTTGATAACTTAGAGATAGACACAAAAAGCTGGAGTAACTCAGCGGGACAGGCAGCATCTCTGGAGAGAGATAACTCAGAAACTGATAACTGATTCTCTCCGCGGCTGCTGCCTGCCTCACTGAGTGTTTTGAACAGTTTCCAGTGTCGCTGCTCCGATTCTGCTCCTTACCTACTTCGGTTCAGGAGGAGACTCCGTCAGTGAACGTCCGCTGTGATCGCTACTCCAGTCCGCTGTGTGTCTGGACTTTCCCTCTCCCCGTGTCAAGTACCTGGATGGATTGCTGCACGTTATCCAATAAGGTTCAAGATGTGTGTGAGCTCACTTGTTGCCGGCGTGGGGGACAGTTATACCTACAATGAGAAAACCCACGCAGGTCACAGGGAGAACTCCGTACAGACAGCACCCGTAGCCGGGGTCGAACCCAGGTCTCTGGTGCTGCAAGCGCTGTAGGGCAGTAACTCTACCGGTGCGCCACCGTGCCGCCCTGTCTGGGGTCACCGGCAATGGACTGAATACATCACTGGGGATAAACAAGACATACACAAAATGCTGGAGTATCTCAGCGGGACAGGGAGCATCTCTAGATAGAAGGAAAGGATGACGAATCGGACGGAGACCGTTCTTCAGACTGAAGTCAGTAGTGAGGGAGATACATAGATAAGGAAGAGTAAGATGTAAAATCGGGACAAAGGGGATGCGGATCAAATGTAGAAAAGAACATTGTTAGCTGGGAGAAGGGATCAAAGAAGCAAACAGAGATAAAATGTAGTCTTCCGCTTATCTAGTCCATACACAAGATTATACGTTGATCAGCCAGAACTGAACAGACTTCTCTGCGTCTGCTCAATGGTGCCTGTCATGTTCTTCTTGTGCATCTTGTGCTGGTGGTGGGAAGATTGGTGAAAACAGGGCTGCAACCTGAACGCTCTTTCATTGACCCCATAAACAGTAGTCGGAAATAGACAATAGACAACGTACAGCAGTGGGCCATTCCGCCCTTCTAGCCAGCACCGACATTCAATGTGATCATGGCTGATCATCCACAATCCGCAATCCGTATCCCGTTCCTGCCTTCTCCCCATATCCAATGACTCCGCTATCTTTAAAATCCCCGCCTAGCTCCCTCTTGAAACTTTCCAGAGAACCGGCCTCCGCCGCACTCTGTGGCAGCGAATTCCACAGACTCACAACTCTCTGTGTGAAAAAGTGTTTCCTTATCTCCGTTCTAAATGGCTTACCTCTTATTCTTAAACTGTGGCCCCTGGTTCTGGACTCCCCCAACATCGGGAACATGTTTCCTGCCTGTAGCATGTCCAAACACTTAATAATCTTATATGTTTTAATAAGATGCCCTCTCATCTTTCTAAACTCCAGAGTGTACAAGCCCAGACGCTCCATTCTCTCAGCATATGACAGTCCCGCCATCCCGGGAATTAACCTTGTGAACCTACGATGCACTCCCTCAATAGCAAGAATCACGGCTCTTAAAGATAGCGGAGTCAGGGGATATGGGGAGAAGGCAGGAACGGGGTACTGATTGGGGATGATCAGCCATGATCACATTAACTGGCGGTGCTGGCTGGAAGGGGCAAATGGCCTACTCCTGCACCTATTGTCTATTGTTGTTCCTCAAATTTCGACACCATAATAGCACACAATACTCCAGGTTTGGTCTCACTAGGGCCCTGTACAACTGCAGAAGGACCTTTTGGCTCCTATACTCAACTCGCCTTGTTATGTACTGCTAGAGACTGGTAGGAGAACTGGTAAGGGGAAAGGGTGTAGAGAGAGGGAAAGCAAGGGTTACTTGAAGTTACAGTAGTCAATGTTCATTGCACAGGGGTTTAAGCTGCACAAACGAAATATGAGGTGTAGGCTGCGGGCCGAACATCAAACATGTCCCATGTTTTAAGGGGTCATGAACCTGCCTAATTAAAGGGTCAGGACAGATCCTCTGCGTTCCCCCGTTTACTGAAGCCCACTGACTGCCATATTGGGGAGAGTGGGGGTCACGGCCATAGTGGGACTGGGGCAGTGTCAAGCTGGGGTACAGACCTGTAAGAGTAAAGTCTTATTTATGATAAGACATGAGAAAATTAGCAAGAGATAAGACTGATTGGCTCTAGCCCAAGTGGGAGGAGAGAAGTGAGTCAGTGCAGGGAAAACAGTTGAAAACTAAGGAATTTGGTTTGTAAATTGGTAAATTAGGCAATTTATCAGTTAATATTAGCAAGACAGCTCTTGGGGAGCGGCAGTGAGGGAGCGCCTTGTGAGTAAAGTGCCCTGTGAGTAAAGTGCCCTGTGAGTAAAGTGCCCTGTGAGTAAAGTGCCCTGTGAGTAAAGTGCAAGTCTTTGGCTCGAGAGTCTTCGGAGAGGAGGCTGAGGAGAGGAGACTACGCAAAACACTGCAGAGGGAGAGACGAAAGAAGGAGATGTCAGGCAAGCTGATTCAGTGCGATGCTTGCAGTATGTGGGAGGTCAAGGACACTGCTGGTGCCTCTGGCTGCTACAAATGTGTGAAGTGCATCCAGGTAGAGCTCCTGAAGGACCGTGTTGGGGAACTGGAGAAGCAAGTGGATGACCTCAGGTTCGTCCGAGAAACGGAGTCGTTCCTCAACTAGTCCTACAGTACGATTGTTACACCTAAGGTACTGGAAGAGAGAAGGTGGGAGACAGTGAGAAAGGGAGGGAAGCATGGAATGCAAACGTCCCTGGGTGTTGTACCTCTGGTGAACAGGTTCACCCACTTAGAAGCTGTCGGGACAGAAGACGTTTTTACACTGAGTGGTGGACTGGCTTGTGATGCGAATAGGGCTGTTGAGCCAAAACCAAAGAGGCCAACGTCAGGCAACGTCATTGTAGTGGGAGACTCCATTGTGAGAGGTACGGACAGGGGTTTCTGCGGCAACAGACGGGATTCGAGGAAAGTGTGCTGCCTTCCTGGTTCCAGGATCCAGGATGTCACCGACAGAGTGCAGACAATCCTCAAGGGCGAAGGTGAACAGCCGGAAGTGCATGTCGGCACAAACGATGTCGGAAAGAAAGGGATGAATATTCTGCAGCGTAACATTAGAGAGCTCGGAAAAATGTTGAAAAGCAGGACCTCCAGGGTTGTTATCTCCAGTTTGCTTCCAGTTCCTCGTGCTGGCGAGAGCAGGAACAGGGAGATACAGGACCTGAATGTGTGGCTGAGGAACTGGTGCACGGGGCAGGGTTTTAGATTCTTAGATCACTGGGATCTGTTTTGGGGGAAGGGGGCATTGTACAAAAGGGACGGATTGCATCTTAACAGGTGGGGAACCAGCATTCTGGCAGGCAGATTTGCCACTGCTACACGGGTGGTTTTAAACTGAATAAGGGGGGTGGGGTGTCGAATGGGATAGTTGAGGATGGAGTTAAAGGGGAAGGGTTTCTTAAATGTGTGAGCGTAGAGACAGAGGGGTGTAAAATGAGGGTAGAAGCAAAAGGTAGCAAGGTGAAAAGTAAAAGTGGCAGGCAGACAAATCCAGGGCAAAAATCAAAAAGGGCCACTTTTCAACATAATAGTATAAGGGGTAAGAGTGTTGTAAAAACGAGCCTGAAGGCTTTGTGTCACAATGCAAGGAGCATTTGTAATAAGGTGGATGAGCTGAATGTAGAGATAGCAATTAATGACTATGATACAGTTGGGATCACGGAGACATGGCTCCAGGGTGAACAAGGCTGGGAGCTGAACATCCAGGGATATTCAATATTCAGGAGGGATAGACAGAAAGGGAAAGGACGTGGAGTAGCGTTGCTGGTTAGAGAGCCGATTAACGCAATAGAAATGAAGGACATTATCTTGGAGGATGTGGAATCGATATGGGTAGAGCTGCGAAACACGAAGGGGCAGAAAACTCTAGTGGGAGTTGTGTACAGGCCACCTAACTGTAGTAGTGGAGTTGGGGATGGCATCAAACATGAAATTAGAAATGCGTGCAACAAAGGTAAAACAGTTATATTGGGTGACTTCAATTTACATATAGATTGGGTGAACCAAATTGGCAGGGGTGCTGAAGAAGAGGATTTATTGTAATGTATGCGGGATAGTTTTCTAAACAACATGTAGAGGAACCAACGAGAGAGCAAGCTATTCTAGATTGGGTATTGAGTAATGAGGAAGGGTTAGTTAGCAGTCTTGTTGTGCGTGGCCCCTTGGGCAAGAGTGACCATAATATGGTTGAGTTCTTCATTAGGATGGAGAACGACATTGTTAATTCAGAAACAAGGGTCCTGAACTTAAACAAAGGTAATTTGAGGGTATGAGACATGAATTGGCCAAGATAGACTGGCAATTGATTCTTAATGGGTTGACGGTGGATATGCAATGGAAGGCATTTAAAGACTGCATGGATGAACCACAACAATTGTTCATCCCAGTTTGGCAAAAAAAAACAAATCAGGGAAGGTAGTGCATCCATGGATAACAAGGGAAATCAGGGTTAGTATCAAAACAAAAGATGAAGCGTACAAATTAGCCAGAAAAAGCAGCCTACCAGAGGACTGGGAGAAATTCAGAGACCAGCAGAGGAAGACAAAGGGCTTAATTAGGAAAGGGAAAATAGATTATGAAAGAAAACTGGCAGGGAACATAAAAAGTGACTGCAAAAGCATTTATAGATATGTGAAGAGAAAATGATTAGTTAAAACAAATGTAAATCCCTTTCAGTCAGAAACAGATGAATTGATCATGGGGAACAAGGACATGGCAGACCAATTGAATAACTACTTTGGTTCCGTCTTCACTAAGGAAGACATAAATAATCTGACGGAAATAGCAGGCGACCGGGGTTCAAATGAGATAGTGGAATTGAGTGAAATCCAGGTTAGCCGGGAAGTGGTGTTAGGTAAATTGAATGGATTAAAGGCCGATAAATCCCCAGGGCCAGATAGGCTGCATCCCAGAGTACTTAAGGAAGTAGCCCCAGAAATAGTGTATGCATTAGTGATAATTTTTCAAAACTCTTTAGATTCTGGAGTAGTTCCTCAGGATTGGAGGGTAGCTAATGTAACCCCACTTTTTAAAAAGGGAGGGAGAGAGAAGACGGGGAATTACAGACCAGTTAGTTTAATGTCGGTAGTGGGTAAATTGCTAGAATCAGTTATTAAAGATGGGATAGCAGCACATTTGGAATGTGGTGAAATCATTGGACAAAGTCAGCATGGATTTATGAAAGGTAAATCATGTCTGACGAATATTATAGAATTTTTCGAGGATGTAACTAGCAGAGTGGATAAGGGAGAACCAGTGGATGTGTTATATCTGGACTTTCAGAAGGCTTTCGACAAGGTCCCACATAAGAGATTAGTATACAAACTTAAAGCACACGGTATTGGGGGTTCAGTATTGATGTGGATAGAGCACTGGATGGCAGACAGGAAGCAAAGTGTAGGAGTAAACGGGTCGTTTTCAGAATGGCATGCAGTGACTAGTGGGGTACCGCAAGGCTCAGTGCTGGGACCCCAGCTATTTACGATATATATTAATGATTTGGACGAGGGAATTGAATGCAACATCTCCACGTTTGCGGATGACACGAAGCTGGGGGGCAGTGTTAGCTGTGAGGAGGATGCTAGGAGGCTGCAAGGTAACTTAGATAGGCTTGGTGAGTGGGCAAATGCAAGGCAGATGTAGTATAATATGGATAAATGTGAGCTTATGCACTTTGGTGGCAAAAACAGGAAAGTAGACTATTATCTGAATGGTGGCCGATTAGGAAAGGGGGAGATGCAACGAGACCTGGGTGTCATGGTACACCAGTCATTAAAAGTAGGCATGCAGGTGCAGCAGGCAGTGAAGAAGGCGAATGGTATGTTAGCATTCATAGCAAAAGGATTTGAGTATAGGAGCAGGGAGGTTCTATTGCAGTTGTACAGGGTCTTGGTGAGACCACACCAGGAGTATTGCGTACAGTTTTGGTCTCCTAATCTGAGGAAAGACATTCTTGCCATAGAGGGAGGACAGAGAAGGTTCACCAGACTGATTCCAGGGATGTCAGGACTTTCATATGAAGAAAGACTGGATAGACTCGGTTTGTATTTGCTAGAATTTAAAAGATTGAGGGGGGATCTTATAGAAACTTACAAAATTCTTAAGGGTTTGGACAGGCTAGATGCAGGAAGATTGTTTCCGATGTTGGGGAAGTCCAGAACAAGGGGTCACAGTTTAAGGATAGGGGGAAATCTTTTAGGACCGAGATGAGGAAAACTTTTTTCACACAGAGAGTGGTGAATCTCTGGAATTCTCTGCCACAGAAGGTAGTCGAGGCCAGTTCGTTGGCTATATTTAAGAGGGAGTTAGATGTGGCCCTTGCGGCTAAAGGGACGAGGGGGTATGGAGAGAAGGCAGGTACGGGATACTGAGTTGGATGATCAGCCATGATCATATTGAATGGCGGTGCAGGCTCGAAGGGCCGAATGGCCTACTCTTGCACTTATTTTCTAAGTTTCTATGTTTCTATAATGTAAATGTCATATCTCTGATGTTTACTCGATGAGTATTCATTTTAAGCTACAATGAGCCTATATTTATGTGAGAGACCCCCCACGGTGCCTTTGCAAATGAGGGCTATTACCTTTAACTTAAAATAACCCTAAAAGTGTTTGAGTATCTGTAGTTTGTGTGTGTCTGTTTGTACCTGTCAAACGTGTATCTGGAGATGTGTGGATGTAAATGTGTATGTATGTATGGATGGATGTGTGCATGTATGTGTGTGTGTGTGTGTGTGTGTGAGTGTGGATGTGTGCATGTACGTCTGCGTGTGGATGGATGTGTGGATGTGTGTGTGTGTGGATGTATGCATGTACGTCTGCGTGCGGATGGATGTGTGGATGTGTGTGTGTGTGTGTGTGTGCGGATGTGTGGATGTGTGTGTGTGTGCATGCATGGAAGTGTGTGTATGGATGTATGTATGTGTGGATGTGTGTGTGCATGTGTGTGTGTGTGCATGTGTGTGTGTGTGTATGGATGGATGTGTGTGTGGATGGATGTGTATGGACTGTCGCACTGTAATTCACCAGCACGCCATTATCATAAGTAATTCACTCATTGTTTAAATAATTTGACCAAATAAACAGTGAAACGATCGACATAAAAATAAAACTTTATACAATCATTTATTTGTTTACATTACATGTGATCTTCATCTGAATATTCTTCATCAGATTCCACGTCTTTTGCAGTAATAGAGTTTCTGCAGTCAACACACTGACATAAATCTGTACATGGCTCACCATGCTGTTGACATGAGCATCTTCCTTTCCCTGTGCTTGATTTCTTACAGCTTGTTTTCTTGCATGAACAGTATGTTAATTCTAGCAAGGTGCTTGGGGCTGGAGGCAGATCACCCCAGCCAGCTCCGCCATTCAATATGATCATGGCTGATCATCCAGAATCAGTCTCCACCATCGCCTGCAGGTGGCAGGTGTCTCCCACTCAGCTCCACTGGGGCACGTGCCCAGAATGCGATTTGTCCATGTTTGGACATCCAGGAGCAAAGGGAACATAGAAATATAGACAATAGGTGCAAGAGGCGGCCATTCGGCCCTTTGAACCAGCTCCGTCATTCAATATGATCATGGCTGATCATCCACAATCAGTACCCTGTTCAAGAAGGAACTGCAGATGCTGGAAGATCGAAGGTACACAAAATTGCTGGAGAAACTCAGCGGGTGCAGCAGCATCTATGGAGTGAAGGAAATAGGCGACGTTTCGGGCCGAAACCCTTCTTCAGACCCTGTTCCTGCTCAGTACCCTGTTCCTGCTTTCTCCCCATATCCCTTGATTCCGTTAGCCCCAGGAGCTATAACTAACATCCCCCACATCAGATTGGGTTTTGTAAACATAACACTTTAATGATCAAATCCTCAATAAATGTCCACGTGACCAGATCCCCAAACATGTGGGAACCCCATTTCCCACCTTACTGCTTCAGTACAAACCAAAGACAAGGCCTGTGTGTGGTCTTCCACTTCATGGCGATGGCAGCAGATACTGACCCCCTTGACGTGACACAGAATAGTTATTTAGAGATACAGCATGGAAACAGGCCATTCGGCCCAACTAGTCGAGGGCGACCATCGATCTCACCTTCACACCAGTTCTAAGTTATCCCACTTTCTCGCCCACTCCCTACGTACTAGGGGTAATTTACAGAGACCAATCAACCTACAAACCCACACGTCTTTGGGATGTGGGAGGAGACCGGAACACCCAGAGGGGACCCACACGGTCACGGGGAGACTGTGCTAACTCCACACGGACAAGAACCGATGTCAGGATGGAACTTGGATCACCCGCGCCGTGAATCAGCAGCTCTACCCGCTGCGCCACTGTGCTGCCCCATTCTCAACATCAATGCCCGGGTTATAGAACTGGGCTGACCACAGTGCCGCACGACCTGGCAGTGATATGTAACCCGTTCCTCCAGGGGAAATATCTGTCTCTATATTCAGCATGTTGAAACACAACCGGATCTCACAAGTTTCACTAACACGGGTCAGCTGCAGTCATTTTAATTAACGGACGAATACTAAGAGTTAGGCTTTATCTAGAACTTTTAATGTGTATATTTGTACTGAAGCAAGCTTGTTAATTAACAATAGATACAACTCTACTTGTCTAAACAGTTCACATGTGTTGACCCATCAACAGCAACAGTATTAGATATCATGTCAAAGAGTCACCTGTTGCTGTGCGAGACTAATCTGATTACACACATTCCCCATCAACAAATCAGTTGAAGGAAACAGGGTCCACATTACTACACAAGTACATATTAAACCCCCCAATGTGGCTTATTTTCCCATCAGCATTTCCTGCTCAATCAACGAGCTGTATGATCAAAGCTGCAATAGTAATTGTCGGTTACATTAGAAACAACGTTTTCATATAATAACAGAATGCAAAATAATACCAAAACAGTCGTGGTTACAGTTTAGTTTAGTTTAGAGATACAGCGCGGAAACAGGCCCTTCGGCCCATCCAAGTACAAACGGCCCATCGATCATAGAAACATAGAAAATAAGTGCAGAAAATTAGTAGGCCATTCGGCCCTTCGAGCCTGCACCGTCATTCAATATGATCATGGCTTATCATCCAACTCAATATCCTGTACCTGCCTTCTCTCCATACCCCCTAATCCCTTTAGCCACAAGGGTCACATCTAACTCCCTCTTAAATATAGCCAATGAACCGGCCTCAACTACCTTATGTGGCAGAGAATTCCAGTGATTCACCACTCTCTGTGTGAAAAATGTTTTCCTCATCTCGGTCCTAAAAGATTTCCCCCTGATCCTTAAACTGTTACCCCTTGTTCTGGACTTCCCCAACATCGGGAACAATCTTCCTGCATCTAGCCTGTCCGACCCCTTAAGAAATTAGTAAGTTTCTATAAGATCCCCCCTCAATCTTCTAAAATCTAGCGAGTACAAACCGAGTCTATCCGGTCTTTCTTCATATGAATGTTCTGACATCGCAGGAATCAGTCTGGTGAACGTTCTCTGTACTCCCTCTATGGCAAGCATGTCTTTCCTCAGATTAGGAGACCAAAACTGTACGCAATACTCCAGGTGTGGTCTCACCAAGACCCTGTACAACTGCAGTAGAACCTCCCTGCTCCTATACTCAAATCCTTTTGCTATGAATGCTAACATACCATTCACTTTCTTCACTACCTGCTGCACCTGCATGCCTACTTTTAATGACTGGTGTACCATGACACCCAGGTCTCGTTGCATCTCCCTCTTTCCTAATCGGCCACCATTCAGATAATAGTCTACTTTCCTGTTTTTGTCACCAAAGTGGATAACCTCACATTTATCCACATTATACTGCATCTGCCATGCATTTGCCCACTCACCCAGCCTATCCAAGTTACCTTGCAGCCTCCTAGCATCCTCCACACAGCTAACACTGCCCCCGAGCTTCGTGTCATCTGCAAACTTGGAGATGTTAGATTCAATTCCCTCGCCCAAATCAGTAATATATATTGTAAATAGCTGGGGTCCCAGCACTGAGCCTTGCGGTACCCCACTAGTCGCTGCCGGCCATTGTGAAAAGGACCCGTTTACTCCTACTCTTTGCTTCCTGTCTGCCAACCAGTTCTCTATCCACACCAATACTGAACCCCCAATACCGTGTGCTTTAAGTTTGTATACTAATCTCTTATGTGGGACCTTGTTGAAAGCCTGCTGAAAGTCCAGATATAACACATCCACTGGTTCTCCCTTATCCACTCTACTAGTTACATCCTCGAAAAATTCTATAAGATTCGTCAGACATGATTTACCTTTCATAAATCCATGCTGACTTTGTCCAATTATTTCACCACTTTCCAAATGTGCTGCTATCCCATCTTTAATAACTGATTCTAGCAGTTTCCCCACTACCGACGTTAGACTAACTGGTCTGTAATTCCCCGTTTTCTCTCTCCCTCCCTTTTTAAAAAGTGGGGTTACATTAGCTACCCTCCAATCCTCAGGAACTACTCCAAAAGAGTTTAGAAAAATTATCACTAATGCATCTACTTTTTCTGGGGCTACTTCCTTAAGTACTCTGGGATCATCCCGTACACTAGCACTATCCTACACACTAGGGTCAATTTACAATGCTGACAGAAGCCAATTGACACACACACCTGTATGTCTTTGGAGTGTGGGAGGAAACCGTCGCACCCGGTGGAAGCCCATGCACAAACAGACAGCCCCTGTAGTCAGGATTGAACCCGTGTCTCTGGCGCTGTGAGGCAGCAACTCTACCCGCTGCGCCACTGTGCCGCCCACATTCCAGTGGGATGTATTTCAGGCGGGTCATTCTCATCAGTTCTAAACATTCTCCATATCTCTTTGTCTGGAGCTGTAGATGATAGACATGGTCCCAGTTCCCTCACAGAGAGTTGGTCTTCTTGCAGATGTATATCCACTCCTTCACCTTGGTGAAGATTACTGGGAATAAGACAAGTGACAGGTTCTCAGATGCGTTCCCACTTTCCCCCACACTGGAAGGTTCCCGTCCTGGAGAGAAACGTCCTTCCCAGACACTCGCTGCCAGTCACAACCTAATGAAGGCGCTGACTTTCCAGTTCACATTGACACCAAAGTAAATGCATTGGAGTGTTTTGCTGCTGAATGAGAACTGGTTTATTGTTGCTTGTCGGGAAGTTCTGAGGGACACAAACGGGCTGGTAGAATCATAGACAGACACAAAACGCTGCAGTAACTCAGCGGGACAGGCAACATCCCTATGGAAGGGTAAGGTGTGAAAACGAGAGATCAAAGGGGACGCCACTGAAGGGAAATGTAGACTGGCATGTGTCGTTGTTAGCCCTGGGGAAGGTGACAAGGAGGCATTCAATCAGTAAACATTAAATCAGGACGTCAGTAAATCCAGTCTGAAAACTAGAATGGGGGAGGGTGGAGAGAGAGGGATAGCAAGGGCTCCTTGAAATTGGACAAATTAATATTCGTACCGCGGATTTGTGAGCTCCCCAAGCGAAATATGAGATGCTGTTCCGCCAATTTGTGGGAGGCCTCACTCTAACAGTGGAGGAGGTCCAGGACAGAAAGGTCAGTGGGAATGGGAGGGGGAGTATTTAGCAAACGGGAGATCACGTGGGCCTAGGCGGACTAACGCACAGCTCCAAGCAAACAGCAATCAGTTCGAGTAGAATTAGCGCATGATTTGGCGTTAGCTTTCTTCAAAGTATGAAGCCCAGCACAACGTGAACTGACGGGATATATATTGATACAGAGCGGTTAATGGGCGCCTTTGGCAACAGCGAGCACCTTCTCCGCGGTCTCCATCAGAAGCTTCAGCGCATCATTCAGTATCATGTAGGTCATCAGAAATGATGACCCGGCTCCAAAAACGGAACCAACGCCTGGGACAAAGTAAAGAGCGGCTTCGATGGCTGAAACAGCAACGGCGACAGCCCCCAAACGCAGCCTTACTATTACTTGTGCAGTTATTTCTTCCAGTAGGCTTGATTGTGCTGCGGCTTTCAACTCTTCAACGGACTTGCTTGTTTTCTCGGCCAATCTGCGGAGAGCAGCATCATTCAGACACAGGCATTTACGGAAATTGATTACAGCTCCAATCAATATCCCCATGTCACAGGCGGCAGAGAGACCCAGGACCGGGATCGCTCCCACTCCTCCCTATATGATCGCCCACATCCAGATACGTTTCTTCAACACCTCACCTTTCTTCCGAATAATCTCCACACTGAGGTTGGGAAGGGCCAGGACAAAGACAGATTCCTTTACATTTGGTAAACCAGCTCCAAGTGATTTAATTAAATGAGGGAAATCATACATATTCTTCTTAAAACTGGATATCAGGAACACGGTGGGATCAGGGATCCCGGCCTTTCCCAACTGACTGACGCAGTCGCTCCGGATCTTTTCCATTTCTGCATCTTCATCAAATGTCGTCTGTTGCTGTCGCATTGAATTAAGGTCATCGTCAATCTTAGAGCGGACAAAATAGAACTTCTTCCCCAGCCGCTTAATCTCCTTGGCAAGTTTTGCATCATTCTCTGTGAATCGATTAACTGCCACTATGATGAAGAAATCGTATTTTTTTAATTGCATTTTCTTCAGGTAGGAACCCGCGGTGAATCGTGGGGATCCGGTCCCCGGCAGGTCCCAGTAGCGGACATTGGGCAGAGTGGGATGTGGGTATCCGGTTGGCTCCGTTGTAGTTTCCGTGGTCCCAACCGCAGCCGCGCCCTCATCTTCGCTACGAAGCCCTCTCATGGCGTTGATGAAGGTGGATTTTCCTGCACCCGAGTCTCCCGTCACGGCGATGTTCAGCTCGGTGTTGTCCAGTTCTTTCACCTTCTTCTCCAGCAGAGGTTTAATCTTTTCAACACCACCCGTTTCGAACTCGGACTTCAGTTTGCTGAGCTCTTCCTGTGTGAAGTATGTGGGGGTCTCAGACTGATCTGCCTGTTGGCTGAAAGGAAACATGTTCGGTGAAAGTTTCCAGTTGAAATGAAACCAACTGAAATAAAGGACAAGCACCTTCTCTCCCTTTCCCTCTTCTCTTCCCATTGTTCCACCTGGATACATACCATTTATCCCACAATCCCGCCCTTTCCCCCTTCCCCCATCACCTTCACCTATATCCATTCCTCCAGCTTCCCATCTCACACCTCTTCTCTTGGCCTGGGAGCAGAATTAGTCCATTCGGCCCATCTATCCCGCGAGTTCTCCTTCTCTCAGTCTTTTCATCACTGGCCTTCCTTCAATCATCACCCCCTCCCCCACCCCCCAACATCTATCAACCTATCACTTGCCTGACTTAGTCCTGCCCCCAATCCTCATCCAGCCGCCTCCCTCCAAACACAATCAGAGTGAAGAAGGGTCAATTGAAGAAGCCAATGGATCCTCGAGCTGAAACAATTCACTCAGATTTGATAACTTAGAGATATAAGCTGTGGGCCGAGGAGCTTTTTCGTTCAGGTTCATGACCCAACTCACAGAACTACCTGAATGTTTTAACATATTGTGTAAAAATATTATATAAATCATTCCTGAAACCCGTCAAGAACAAAACATGCATATTTTGTTGAAATATGAGAAAAACTTCCAATTTTCCGAGTAGTAATTGTCCAATCAATGCACGTTTGACATTGAGGTCGGACGCAAATTGACCAATCCTGCACTTTGTTTTATGGTCTCTAGGCAGCGAGGACCCTGGGATCATGGCTGCCTCCTCATTACATCAATAGCAATAACAAGGTTTCCAAGGAATGAAGGTAATGCTAAATTTGCTGATCATTTTGTTTTTCAATTGATTTATCTTTATAAAGTTTCGATGTGAATTGTTAAATAAAAATTATGAATAACAAATGAGCAGGTAGGGTTAGGATTGGGGTTAAGGTTAGGGTCAGGGTCAGGGTCAGTGTTAGGGTCAGTGTTAGGGTTAGGGTCAGGGTTAGGGTCAGGGTCAGTGTTAGTTTCAGTGTTAGGGTCAGTGTTAGGGTCAGTGTTAGGGTCAGTGTTAGGGTCAGTGTTAGGGTCAGTGTTAGGGTCAGTGTTAGGGTCAGTGTTAGGGTCGGGGTTAGTGTTAGGGTCAGTGTTAGGGTCAGTGTTAGGGTCAGTGTTAGGGTCAGTGTTAGGTTTAGGGTCAGGGTCAGTATTAGTGTCAGGGTCAGTGTTAGGGTCAGGGTTAGGATCAGGGTCAGTATTAGGGTCAGGGGCAGAGTTATAGTATGGGTCAGCGTCAGGGTCAGTATTGGGTTCAGGGTCAGTGTTAAGGTCAGGGTTAGGGTCAGGGTTAAGGTCAGGATTAGAGTCAGCATCAGGGTCAGTATTAGGGTCAGGGTCGGTCAGGCTTTTCGGCACGCCGGCGGATGCTGTGGAGGATCGGTCGGGCTGTCAGAAGGATGGTGAGACCCCCACAGAACGCTGAGCAGCAGACACGTCGGTGGCTCCAATCCTAGAGATGGGACTCGACCGGCGAGACCGACATCGGGCAGAGCCCTAGTGGTCGAGGAGCGGACAGGAGATTTTGTGGCGGCCGACGAGATGCGAGGATTGTCTGTTGCCCCCCTGGTGCCAGGGTTCAGGATGTCACGAGTCAAATTCTGAACATTCGAGAGAGAGAGAGAGAGAGAAGGTGAACAGCCGGCAGTAGTTGTGCACGTGGGCACAAACGACATCGGGAATAAGAGGAAGGAGGTTCTCCAACATGACTTCAGAGAGTTTGGAAGAAGACTGAAATGCCGGACTTCTAGGGTGGTTATCTCTGGATTGCTTCCAGTACCACGAGCCAGTGAGGACAGGAACAGGGAGATAGGGGAACTGAATGTGTGACTGAGGGGCTGGTGCTGGGAGTAAGGATTTAGATTTATAGACCACTGGGATCCCTTCTGGGGTTGGAGTGATCTGTACAAAAGGGATGGGTTATACCTTAACTGGAGTGGGACCAACATTCTGGCAAGCAGGTTTGCTAGGGCTACACGTGTGGGTTTAAACAAAATCGTGGGGGGGGATTGACAAATTGGGAGTATAACGATGGAGTTAAAGATGAAGTGGCTACAGGAAAAGTACAAAAGATTCACTCCTATCGAAAAGACAGACAGGTGGGCAGAGGGGGTGGGGTTGTCCTCTTGGTGAGGAATGGAATTCAGTCCCTTGCAAAGGGTGACATTGAAACAGGAGATGTGGAGTCAGTATGGATAGAACTAAGGAATTTTAAGGGTAAAAAGACCCTAATGGGACTAATCTACAGGCCCCCACACAGTAGCCTGGACATAGGGCGCAAGTTGAATCAGGAGTTAAAATTGGCATGTTGCAAATGTAATGCTGTGGTTGTCATGTGAGATTTCAACATGCAGGTAGACTGGGAAAATCAGGTTGGTATTGGACCCCAAGAAAGGGACTTTGTAGAGTGCCTTTGTGATGGATTCTTAGAACAGCTTGTATTGGAGCCTACCAGGGAGAAGGCAATTCTGGATTTAGTGTTATGTAATGAACCGGATTTGATAAAGGACCTCGAGGTTAATGAGCCATTAGGAGGCAGTGACCATAACATGGTCAGGTTTAATCTACAATTGCAGAGGGAGAAGAGTAGCTCGGAGGTGTCAGTGTTACAGTTGAATAAAGGGGACTATGAGGCCATGAGGGTGGAGCTGGCCAAATCTGACTGGAAAGATACACTAGCAGGGATGACAGTGGAACAACAATGGCAGGTGTTTCTAGGAATAATACAGAAGGTGCAGGATCAGTTCATTCCGAGGAGGAAGAAAGATTCCAAGGGGAGAAAGGGACGACCATGGCTGACAAGGGACGTCAGGGACAGTATAAAAATTAAAGCGAAGAGGTACAACGTAGCAAAGATGAGCGGGAGGCTAGAGGATTGGGTAATGTTTAAATAACAACGGAAGATAACCAAAAAGACAATACAGGGAGAAAAGATGAGGTATGAAGGTAAGCTAGCCAAGAATATAAAGGAGGATAGTAGAAGCTTCTTTAGGTAGGTGAAGAGGAAAAAATTAGTTAAGACAAAAGTTGCACCCTTCAAGACCGAAAAAGGTGAATTTATTATGGGGAACAAGGAAATGGCAGATGAGTTGAACAGATACTTTGGATCCGTCTTCACTAAGGAGGACACAAACAATCTTCCTGATATAGTGGTGGCCAGAGGATCTGGGTGAAGGAGGAACTGAACGAAATCCACATTAGGCAGGAAATGGTGTTGGATAGACTGATGGGACAGAAGGCTGATAAATCCCCAGTGCCTGATGGTCTGCATCCCATGGTACTTAAGGAAGTGGCTCTAGAAACCGTGGATGCATTGGTAATTATTTTCCAATGTTCTATAGACATAGGATCAGTTCCTGTGGATTGGAGAGTAGCTAATGTTATCCCACAATTTAAGAACGGTGGGAGAGAGATAACGGGGAATTATAGACCAGTTAGCCTGACATCGGTGGTGGGGAAGTTGCTGGAATCAATTATAAAAGATGAGATAGCCGCACATTTGGATAGCAGTAACAGGATCGGTCCGAGTCAGCATGGATTTACGAAGGGGAAATCATGCTTGATTAAACTTCTGGAATTTTTTGAAGGTGTAACTAGGAAAATGGACAAGGGAGAGCCAGTGGATGTAATGTACCTGGACTTTCAGAAAGCATTTGATAAGGTCCCACATAGGAGATTAGTGGGCAAATTTAGGGCACATGGTATTGGGGGTAGAGTGCTGACATGGATAGAGAAGTGGTTGGCAGACAGGAAACAAAGAGTAGGGATTAACGGGTCCCTTTCAGAATGGCAGGCAGTGACTAGTCGGGTACCGCAAGGGTCGGTGTTGGGACCGCAGCTATTTACAATATACATCAATGATTTGGACGAAGGGATTCAAAGTAACATTAGCAAATTTGCAGATGACACAAGGCAGGGTGGCAGTGTGAACTGTGAGGAGGATGCTATGAGAATGCAGGGTGATTTGGACTCCTTGGGGGAGTGGGCAGATGCATGGCAGATGAAGTTTAATGTGGATAAATGTGAGGTTATCCACTTTGGTAGCAAAAACAGGAAGGCAGATTACTATCTAAATGCCGTCAAATTGGGAAAAGGGGAAGTACAACGGGATCTGGGGGTCAGTCTATGAAAGTAAGTATGCAGGTACTGCAGACAATGAAGAAATCAAGGAGCAAAGAGGTCCTTCTGCGGTTGTACAGCGCCCTAGTGAGACCACACCTGGAGTATTGTGTGCAGTTTTGGTCCCCTAATTTGAGGAAGGACATTCTTGTTATTGAGGGAGTGCAGCGTAGGTTTACAAGGTTAATTCCCGGGTTTGCGGGACTGTCAAATGCTGAGAGAATGAAGCGGCTGGGCTTGTACACTCTGGAGTTTAGAAGGATGAGAGGATATCTCATTGAAACATATAAGATTGTTAAGGGTTTGGACACGCTAGATGCAGGAAACATGTTCACAAAGTTGGGGGAGTCCAGAATCAGGGGCCACAGTTTAAGAATAAGGGGTAAGCCATTTAGAACGGAGACGCGGAAACACTTTTTCTCACATAGAGTGGTGAGTCTGTGGAATTCTCTGACTCAGAGGGCGGTGGAGGCAGGTTCTCTGGATGCTTCCAAGAGAGAGCTAGAAAAGGCTCTTTAAATAGCAGAGTCAGGGGATATGGGGAGAAGGCATGAACGGGGTACTGATTGGGGATGATGAGCCATGATCACATTGAATGGCGGTGCTGGCTCGAAGGGCCGAATGGCCTACTCCTGCACCTATTGTCTATTGCTGTGAGGGTTCGGTCGGGCTGTTGGGAGGCCGGTTATTTCTACAAGGTATCGGTCAGGCTGTCAGGAGGCCTGTGAGTTCTGCGAAAGGTCGGTCGGGCAGTTGGTAGGCCGTTGTTGCAGCGAGTGAGCGGGTGGACTGACGGAGCCAGTGCTATGGGGGTGCTGAAGGCGTCCCGTCAGCGTGCAGGGCAGTGCTGCTTCCCACCATCATCACCACGATGATCCACATGCTGGCCGAGGTGAACTCGCCGAGCGGCCACGCGTACGGTGCCCGCAGCTGGTTCCAAAGCGGCTTCAGCTCCAACGTGGGCAGCAATGGAAGGGGGCGAGTTAGGGCTAGGGTTAGGCATTTTCCTGTCAGTGGAAGATGCCTTTAACCCCTGTCCCGCTTAGGAAACCTGAACGGAAACCTCTGGAGACTTTGCGCCCCACCCATGCTTTCCGTGCGGTTCCCGGTGGTTGCAGGTTCTTGTCGGAGGTTGCAGGTAGTGGAAGCAGGTAGGGAGACTGACAAATTTATATAGTATAATAATATATGGTTTAAATCAGTGGTTCTTAAACATTTTGGCCCCACAACCACATCAGACATTCTTGCTCAATACCGTGACCGCCAAAACTAAAATTGACAAAAACCCAGCCGGATTTATTAAAACATGTCTGCCAATACTCAGTGAATGGGGTGGCTGCAATTGCTTCGTAGCCATCGGGCGGTCAAAACGAGGACAAATGCTTGACAGGCAGCACCTCATCTCAACATCAATCACAAGCCTATTGCGACCCTTTGTTTTCATAGTTACTCTGGTTGAGAATCCAGCCTCACAGCGATAGGTTGAGGGGGACTGGACCAATTGTGTCAGGGCCCTTCGAAAGAACAGGACTGTCCTTCACTTTCACCCAATACGTGGCGAGCTCTTGTTCCATGAAGTAACTCTTGAGCTGTGCAACTTCACAAATTCGGTAAAATTCAACCTTTGCAGCCACGTCAGTATCGCTGATGGCACCGG
Organism: Amblyraja radiata; assembly: GCF_010909765.2. NCBI lineage: Eukaryota > Metazoa > Chordata > Chondrichthyes > Rajiformes > Rajidae > Amblyraja > Amblyraja radiata. The sequence goes on along the minus strand of NC_045967.1, from coordinate 62,182,856 downwards.
CTTCAATGGAAAAGGATGATCCACTCCTCATGAGAGTGGTCGTCCAGTCCGGGGAAGTAACGTTCGATGGCTTCACTAATTGCCAGTAGGTGGGTTGAGATCTCATCGTGGAAGTGGCATTCGGCATCTGGTGTAGCATCCAGGAGAGTCGTCATTTTAGGGAAGATAAATCGCACAGATTAAGTCGCACAGATGAAGAAACTTCACACCATCGGTGAACAGCTTATGAAGCCATGCCTTCTCGAAGCAGGGAAGTTGGTGCTGGGGGAACAGCAGTCAAACAAGTTCAGGGAAGATAGTCGTGTCACCGACCTGGACTCTTCTCTGGTAAAGGTGAATCTTCCTCCTGAACACGGCCACTTTGTCACGAGCCGTGTGTAGCATTGGGACGTTTCCTTGAAGTGACAGGTTCAAGGCATTCACCTCGGCGAGGAAGCCAGCCAAGTAAGCAACCTTCATCACGAACAGATAATCCTGCATCTTTTCATGAAGCTGATTCTCCTTCTCTCCAAGAACAGTGCTATTTCCTCTCGAAGTCGAATCACACAATTGAGAACTTTACCACGCAAAAGCCAACGCACGTCTGTGTGGAATATCAGAACAGTGAAATCGGCGCCCATTTCTTCACACTTCGCTTTGAAGATTTTTGTGTTTGTTGCGCTTCCTCAGATGTGGTTCCCAATCTTCACCACATCTGAAACCACTTCTCGAAGACCAGGAGGGAGAGTCTTCGTCACTAAAGCATGGCGATGTATCTTGCAGTGGGTGAAGGAGACATGGGGAGTGGCATTCTTCAGGAAAGCTTTGAAGCCAGATCTGCATCTGAGCATGGAAGGTGCCCCATCTGTACACACCCCAACTAGGCGTTCCCAGCCAAGCTCATGTTTGATGAGGAAGGCTTCCAGCATTCTGAACACATCTTTTCCCCGAGTGGCCAATGGCTCCGAGAACAGGTACTCCTCCTTCTTGCTTTCTCCATCGAGGTAACAAACATAGACTAGCCGTTGGGAACATGAGTCAACTTCTGTTGACTCATCCAGTTGCAGTCAATACATTGGTCTACTCTTCACAGAGCTCACCACGTGCCTCAGAATATCATTACCCATATGCGAGATTCAACTTTTGGCTGTGTCATTTGAAAGGGAAATCTGCTTGAACTTGTTTGACTGCTGTTCCCCCAGCGCCAACTTCCCTACTTCGAGACGGCATGGCTTCATAAGCTGTTCACCGATGGTGTGAGGTTTCTTAGTCCGTGCGACTCGATAAGGAATCGGTATGAAGCCTCCAGGGCCGCATCATTATGATTAGCGCTGTGACCCGTCGAATTGATGCGGGAGTATTTTATTCACGTATGCCCGTACGTATACACACACGCACTCTGTGTGTTGTGAACCATGTCTGCCAAGAAGCCCACGTATAGTGAAGCATTTCTCAAGTTCGGCTTCACTAGCATTGTTGAATCATCCGTGGTCAAGCCACAAAGTGTTATCTGTGCCAAGGTTTTGAGCCACGAGAGCTTGAAGTCCGGCAAACTGAAGATCCATTTGGAGTCTTGTCACAGCGACCTGGCGGGGAAGGGCGGGGACTATTTCAAAAGAAAAGAAGCCGCACTCAAGGGTTCCCGCATCAACTCGATGGATCACTGCGCTCATCATAATGATTCGGCCCTGGAGGCCTCATACCGATTCCTTATCGAGTCGCACAGATTAAGAAACTTCACACCATCGGTGAACAGCTTATGAAGCCATGCCTTCTCGAAGCAGGGAAGTTGGTGCTGGGGGAACAGCAGTCAAACAAGTTCAGACAGATATCCCTTTCGAATGACGCAGCCAAAAGTTGAATCTCGGTTACGAGTAATGATATGAGCAACAGATGGGATGCGAGGATGGTGTGCTGCCTTCCTGGTGCCAGGATCCAGGATGTCACGGACAGAGTGCAGAACATCCTCAAGGGCGAAGGTGAACTGCCGGAAGTGGTAGTGCATGTCGGCACAAACGATGTCGGAAAGAAGGGGATGAATATTCCACAGCGTGACTTTAGAGAGCTTGGAAAAATGCTAACAAGCAGGACCTCCAGGGTTGTTATCTCCAGTTTGCTTCCAGTTCCTCGTGCTGGCGAGAGCAGGAACAGGGAGATACGGGACCTGAACGTGTGGCTGAGGAACTGGTGCACAGGGCAGGTATTTATATTCTTAGATCACTGGGATCTGTTTTGGCTTAAGGGGGAACTCTACAAGAGGGACGGATTGCATATTAACAGGTGGGGGACCATCATTCTGGCAGGCAGGTTTGCCACTGCTACACGGGTGGTTTTAAACTGAATAAGGGGGGTGCGGTGTCAAATGGGATAGTTGAGGATGGTGTTAAAGGGAAAGGGTTTCGTAATTGTGTGAGCGGAGAGACAGAGGGGTGTAAAATGAGGGTAGAAGCAATAGGTAGCAAGGTGAAAAGTAAAAGTGGCAGGCAGACACATCCAGGGCAAAAATCAAAAAGGACCACTTTTCAACATAATAGTATAAGGGGTAAGAGTGTTGTAAAAACAAGCCCGAAGGCTTTGTGTCACAATACAAGGAGCATTTGTAATAAGGTGGATGAGTTGAATGTGCAGATAGCTATTAATGACTATGATATAGTTGGGATCACAGAGACATGGCTTCAGGGTGACCAAGGCTGGGAGCTGAACATCCAGGGATATTCAATATTCAGGAGGGATAGACAGAAAGGGAAAGGAGGTGGGCTAGCGTTGCTGGTTAGAGAGGAGATTAACGCAATAGAAAGGAAGGACATTAGCTTGGAGGATGTGGAATCGATATGGGTAGAGCTGCGACACACTAAGGGGCAGAAAACGCTAGTGGGAGTTGTGTACAGGCCACCTAACAGTAGTAGTGGAGTTGGGGATGGCATCAAACAGGAAATTAGAAATGCGTGCAACAACGGTAAAACAGTTGTAATGGGTGACTTCTACCTACATATAGATTGGGTGAATCAAATTGGCAACGGTGCTGAGGAAGAGGATTTCCTGGAATGTATGCAGGATAGATTTCTAAACCAACATGTAGAGGAACCAACGAGAGAGCAGGCTATTCTAGACTGGGTATTGAGTAATGAGGAAGGGTTAGTTAGCTGTCTTGTTGTGCGTGGCCCCTTGGGCAAGAGTGACCATAATTTGGTTGAATTCTTCATTAGGTTGGAGAGTGACATTGTTGATTCAGAAACAAGGGTCCTGAACTTAAAGAAAGGTAACTTTGAGGGTATGAGACGTGAATTGGCCAAGATAGACTGGCAATTGATTCTTAATGGGTTGACGGTGGATATGCAATGGAAGGCATTTAAAGACTGCATGGATGAACTACAACAATTGTTCATCCCAGTTTGGCAAAAAAAAAAAATCAGGGAAGGTAGTGCATCTGTGGATAACATGGGAAATCAGGGATAGTTTCAAAACAAAAGATGAAGCATACAAATTAGCCAGACAAAGCAGCCTACCAGAGAACTGGGAGAAATTCAGCGTCCAGCAGAGGAGGACAAAGGGCTTAATTAGGAAAGGGAAAATAGATTATGAAAGAAACCAGGCAGGGAACATAAAAACAGACTGCAAAAGCTTTTATAGATATGTGAAGAGAAAAAGATTAGTTAACACAAATGTAGGTCCCTTGCAGTCAGAAACAGGTGAATTGATCATGGGGAACAAGGACATGGCAGACCAATTGAATAACTACTTTGGTTCTGTCTTCACTAAGGAAGACATAAATAATCTGCCGGAAATAGCAGGGGACCGGGGGTCAAATGAGGGAGGAACTGAGTGAAATCTAGGTTAGCCGGGAAGTGGTGTTAAGTAAATTGAATGGATTAAACATAGAAACATAGAAAATAGGTGCAGGAGTAGGCCATTCGGCCCTTCGAGCCTGCACCACCATTCAATATGATCATGGCTGATCATCCAACTCAGTATCCTGTACCTGCCTTCTCTCCAAACCCCCTGATCCCCTTAGCCACAAGGGCCATATCTAATTCCCTCTTAAATATAGCCAATGAACTGGCCTCAACTACCTTCTGTGGCAGAGAATTCCAAAGATTCACCACTCTCTGTGTGAAAATATTTTTCCTCATCTCAGTCCTAAAATATTTCTCCCTTATCCTTAAACTGTGACCCCTTGTTCTAGACTTCCCCAACATCGGGAACAATCTTCCTGCATCTGGACCAACCCCTTAAGAATTTTGTAAGTTTCTATAAGATCCCCCCTCAATCTTCTAAATTCTAGCGAGTACAAACCGAGTTTATCTAGTCTTTCTTCATATGAAAGTCCTGACATCCCAGGAATCAGTCTGGTGAACCTTCTCTGTACTCCCTCTGTGGCAATAATGTCCTTTCTCAGATTAGGAGACCAAAACTGCACGCAATACTCCAGGTGTGGTCTCACCAAGACCCTGTACAACTGCAGTAGAACCTCCCTGCTCCTATACTCAAATCCTTTTGCTATGAATGCTAACATACCATTCGCCTTCTTCACTGCCTGCTGCACCTGCATGCCTACTTTTAATGACTGGTGTACCATGACACCCATGTCTCGTTGCATCTCCCCCTTTCCTAATCGGCCACCATTCAGATAATAGTCTACTTTTCTGTTTTTGCCACCAAAGTGGATAACCTCACGTTTATCCACATTATACTGCATCTGCCATGCATTTGCCCATTCACCCAGCCTGTCCAAGTCACCTTGCAGCCTCCTAGCATCCTCCTCACAGCTAAAACTGTCCCCCAGCTTCGTGTCACCCGCAAACTTGGAGATGTTGCATTCAATTCCCTCGTCCAAATCGTTAATATATATTGTAAATAGCTGGGGTCCCAGAACTGAGCTTTGCGGTACCCCACTAGTCACTGCTTGCCATTGTGAAAACGACCCGTTTATTCCTACTCTTTGCTTCCTGTCTGCCAGCCAGTTCTCTATCCACATCAATACTGAACCCCCAATACCGTGTGCTTTAAGTTTGTATACTAATCTCTTATGTGGGACCTTGTCGAAAGCCTTCTGAAAGTCCAGATATAACACATCCACAGGTTCACCCTTATCCACTCTACTAGTTACATCCTCAAAAAATTCTATAAGATTCGTCAGACATGATTTCCCTTTCATTAATCCATGCTGACTTTGCCCAATGATTTCACCACTTTCCAAATGTGCTGCTATCCCATCTTTTATAACTAATTCTAGCAGTTTCCCCACTACCGACGTTAGACTAACTGGTCTGTAATTCCCCGTTTTCTCTCTCCCTCCCTTTTTAAAAAGTGGTGTTACATTAACTACCCTCCAATCCTCAGGAACTACTCCAGAATCTAAAAAGTTTTGAAAAATTATCACTAATTCATCCACTATTTCTGGGGCTACTTCCTTAAGTACTCTGGGATGCAGCCTATGGGGATTTATCGGCCTTTAATCCATTCAATTTACCTAACACCACTTCCCGGCTAACCTAGATTTCACTCAGTTCCTCCATCTCATTTGACACCCGGTCCCCTGCTATTTCCGGCAGATTATTTATGTCTTCCTTAGTGAAGACAGAACCAAAGTAGTTATTCAATTGGTCTGCCGTGTCTTTGTTCCCCATGATCAATTCACCTGTTTCTGACTGCAAGGGACCTACATTTGTTTTAACTAATCTTTTTCTCTTCACATATCTATAAAAGCTTTTGCAGTCAGTTTTAATGTTCTCTGCCAGTTTTCTTTCATAATCTATTTTCCCTTTCCTAATTAAGTCCTCCTCTGCTGGTCTCTGAATTTCTCCCAATCCTCTATTAGGCTGCTTTTTCTGGCCGATAAATTCCCAGGGCCAGATAGGCTGCATTCCAGAGTACTTAAGGAAGTAGCCCCAGAAATAGTGGATGCATTAGGGATAATCTTTCAAAACTCTTTTGATTCTGGAGTAGTCCCTGAGGATTGGAGGGTAGCTAATGTAACCCCACTTTTTAAAAAGCGAGGGTGAGAGAAAACGGGGAATTACAGACCAGTTAGTCTAACGTCGGTCGTGGGGAAACTGCTAGAATCAGTTATTAAAGATGGGATAGCAGCACATTTGGAAAGTAGTGAAATCATTGGACAAAGTCAGCATGGATTTATGAAAGTTAAATCATGTCTTACGAATCTTATAGAATATTTCGAGGATGTAACTAGTAATAAGGGATAACCAGAACCAGAGTGGATAAGGGAGAACCAGTGGATGTGTTATATCTGGACTTTCAGAAGGCTTTCGACAAGGTTCCACATAAGAGATTAGTATACAAACTTAAAGCACACGGTATTGGGGGTTCAGTATTGATGTGGATTGAGAACTGGCTGGCAGACAGGAAGCAAAGAGCAGGAGTAAACGGGTCCTTTACACAATGGCAGGCAGTGACTAGTGGTGTACCACAAGGCTCAGTTCTGGGACCCCAGCTGTTTACGATATATTTTAATGATTTGGACGAGGGAATTGAATGCAACATCTCCAAGTTTGTGGATGACACGAAGCTGGGGGGCAGTGTTAGCTGTGAGGAGGATGCTAGGAGGCTGCAAGGTGACTTGGATAGGCTGGGTGAGTGGGCAAATGCATGGCAGATGCAGTATAATGTGGATAAATGTGAGGTTATCCACTTTGGTGGCAAAAACAGGAAAGTAGATTATTATCTGAATGGTGGCCGATTAGGAAAGGGGGAGATGCAGCGAGACCTGGGTGTCATGGTACACCAGTCATTGAAAGTAAGCATGCAGGTTCAGCAGGCAGTGAAGAAGGCGAATGGTATGTTAGCATTCATAGCAAAAGGATTTGAGTATAGGAGCAGGGAAGTTCTACTGCGGTTGTACAGGGTCTTGGTGAGACCACACCTGGAGTATTGTGTACAGTTTTGTCTCCTAATCTGAGGAAGGACATTCTTGCCATAGAGGGAGTACAGAGAAGGTTCACCAGACTGATTCTTGGGATGTCAGGACTTTCATATGAAGAAAGACTGGATAGACTCGGTTTGTACTCGTTAGAATTTGGAACATTGAGGAGGGATCTTATAGAAACTTACCAAATTCTTAAGGGGTTGGACAGGCTAGATGCAGGAAGATTGTTCCCAATGTGGGGGAAGTCCAGAACAAGGGGTCACAGTTTATGGATAAGGGGGAAATCTTTTAGGACCGAGATGAGGAAAACATTTTTCACACAGAGAGTGGTGAATCTCTGGAATTCTCTGCCACAGAACGTAGTTGAGGCCAGTTCATTGGCTATATTTAAGAGGGGGTTAGATGTGGCCCTTGTGGTTAAAGGGATCAGGGGGTATGGAGAGAAGGCAGGTACATGATACTGAGTTGGATGATCAGCCGTGATCATATTGAATGGCGGTGCAGGCTCGAAGGGCCGAATGGCCTACTCCTGCACCTATTTTCTATGTTTCTATGTTTCTATGATATTCTGCTGCATGTGAAGGACTGTCCTGTTCTTTCGAAGAGGGCCCTCACCCTATTGGTCCAGTCCCCCTCAACCTATCGCTGTGAGGTTGGATTCTCAACCATAGTAACTCTGAAGACGAAGGTACGCAATAGGCTTGTGATTGACGCTGACATGAGATGCTGCCTGTTGAGCATTTGTCCTCGTTTTGATCGCCTGGTGGCTACGAAGCGATTTCAGCCACCCCATTGACTGAGTATTGGCAGACATGTTTTAATAAATCCGGCTGGGTTTTTACAATTTTTGTTTCGAGGATCATGGTACTGAGCAAGAATGTCTGATGGGGTCGTGGGGCCAAAAAGGTTACGAACTACTGTATCAAACGGTTTCAACGACAGAAACAGCAAAGAGAGCCGCTCCCAAACCCATCCCTACTACTTGTGCAGTTATTTCTCACGGCAGCGGTTGATTTTAGACAATAGACAATAGACAATAGGTACAGGAGTAGGCCATTCAGCCCTTCGAGCCAGCACGGCCATTCAATGTGATCATGGCTGATCATCCACAATCAGTACCCCGTTCCTGCCTTCTCCTCATATCCCCTGACTATACTATTTTAAGAGCCCTATCTAGCTCTCTCTTGAAAGTATCCAGAGAACCGGCCTCCACCGCCCTCTGAGGCAGAGAATTTCACAGATTCACAACTCTCTGTAATAACTGTGGCCCCTGGTTCTGGACTCCCCCAACATCGGGAACATGTTTCCTGCCTCTAGCGTGTCCAAACACTTAATAATCTTATATGTTTCAATAAGATACCCTCTCATCCTTCTAAATTCCGGAGTATACAAGCCCAACCGCTCCATTCTCTCAGCATATGACAGTCCCGCCATCCCGGGAATTAACCTTGCAAGACTACGATGCACTCCCTTAATAGCAAGAATGTCCTTCCTCAAATTAGGGGACCAAAACTGCACACAATTCTCCAGGTGTAGTCTCACTAGGGCCTTGTACACCTGGAGAAGGACCTGTTTGCTCCTATACTCAACTCCTCTTGTTATAAAGGCCAACATGCCATTCGCTTTCTTCACTGCCTGCTGTACCTGCATGCTTACTTTCATTGACTGATGAACAAGGACCCCCAGATCCCATTGTACTTCCCCCCTTTCCCAACTTGACACCATTCAGATAGTAATCTGTGCCTTTCAGCTTTCCCACGGATGTGTCTGTTCTCTCGGCCAATCTGCGGAGATCAGCATCATTCAGACACTGACATTCACGGAAATCGATTATCGCTCCAATCAATATCGCCATGTCACAGGCGGCAGAGAGACCCGGGACCGGGATCGCTCCCACTCCTCCCGACATGATCGCCAACATCCAGATACGTTTCTTCAATATCTCACCTTTCTTCCGAATGACCTCCACATTGAATTTGTGAAGGGCCAGGACAGAGTTCTTTATATTCCAGTGCTTCCATTAACCGAGGGAAATCATACATATTCTTCTTGAAACTGGATATCAGGAACACAATGGGATCGGGGATCCCGGCCTTTCCCAATTTACTGACGCGGTCACTCCGGTTCTTTCCCATTTCTGCATCTTCATCAAATGTCTTCCGTTGCCGCCGCATTAAATCAAGGTTAGCGTCAATCTGAGAGCGGACAAAATAGAACTTCTTCCCCAGCCGCTTAATCTCCTTGGCAAGATTTGCATCATTCTCTGTGAATCGATGAGCTGCCACTATGATGAAGAAATCGTATTTTTTAAATTGCATTTTCTTCAGGTAGGAACCCGCGGTGAATTGTGGAGTTCCGATCCCCGGCAGGTCCCAGTAGCGGACATTGGGCAGAGTGGGATGTGGGTATCCGGTTGTCTCCATTGTAATTGCAGTCATCCCAGCCGCAGCCGCTCCCTTATCTTCGCTACAAAGCCCTCTCATGGCGTTGATGAGGGTGGATTTTCCTGCACCCGTGTCTCCCGTCACGGCGATGTTCAGCTCGGTGTTGTCCAGTTCTTTCACCTTCTTCTCCAGCAGAGGTTGAACATTTTCCACACCACCAGTTGCGGACTTCAGTTTGTTGAGCTCTTCCTGTGTGAAGAATGTGGGGGTCTCAGACTGAGCCACCTGTTGGCTGAAAGGAAACATGTTCGGTGAAAGTTTCCAGTTGAAATGAAACCAACTGAAATAAAGGACAAGCACCTTCTCTCCCTTTCCCTCTTCTCTTCCCATTGTTCCACCTGGATACACACCATTTATCCCACAATCCCGCCCTTTCCCCCTTCCCCCATCACCTTCACCTATATCCATTACTCCAGCTTCACATCTCACACCTCTTCTCTTGGCCTAGGAGAGGAATTATTACATTCGGCCCAATCCCACGAGTTCTCCTTATCTCAGTTTTTCATCACCGGCCTTCCTTCAATCATCACCCCCCTCCCCCCACCCCCCAACATCTATCAACCTATCACTTGCCTGACTTAGTCCTGCCGCCAATCCTCATCCTACCGCCTCCCTCCAATCACAATCAGAGTGAAGAAGGGTCCCGACCCGAAATGCCACCTGTACCCCAGAGATGCTGCCTGACCCGCTGAGTTACTCCAGCGCTGTGCTTGAGGTGAGGGAGGAGAGGTGGAGAAGTAACATTGTGTCATGTATCCGGACATACCTGGAGCTGGCATTTCCCATTCTCCTTCTCTGTCTGTCCTTGTCTCGCCTGTGTGATGATCCAGTGGTCCGAGCACTGCCCAGGGGAAGGGGGGGGAGAGAGGTCTGGGCACCGGGGCTTCTCCTTGTCTTCAGTTGTGTGTGTTCTCCTAGAGGAAAGCAGAGAGGTTGCTGGTGGTTCTTTCTGTAGCAGAGGTGTATGTAAGGCAACAAAGTATATCCCTCTTAATCAATATACATCATTTGGCCCAACTGGTCCGTGCCAACACAATGCCCCATCTATGCTAGTCCCACTTGTTCACAATTGGCCCATACCTTTATAAACCTTTTCCATCCATGCCACTGTCCAAATGTACTTTAGATGTTGATATAGTACCTGCTTCAATTAGTTCCTCTGGTAGCACGTTGCACAGACCCGCCACCCTCTGAGTAATAAAGTGGCTCCTCATGTTCCAATGGAATCTCTCCTCCTCACTTTAACCCTAAGTCTCTACCACGGGTAAGAGACCGTGGATTCTCCCTCAATTTCCCTCATGATGTTATACGCATCTTTCAGATCACCCCTCATCCTCCTGCGCTCCAAGGAATAAAGTCTTAGCTTGCCCAACCTCTCCCTAGAGCTCAAGTCTTCGAGTCCTGGAAACATTCCCCTAAATCGTCTCTGCGCTCTTTCCAGCTTAATTCAGTTCAGTTCAATTTAGTTTATTATCACGTGTAGCGAGGTACAGTGAAAAGCTTTTGTTGTGTGGCTATCCAGTCAACGGGAAGACAATCCATTATTGTAATTGAACAATTTACAATGTACAGATACACGATAAGGGAATAACGTCTAGTGCAAGGTAAAGCCAGTAAAGTCTGATCAAAGATAGTCAGAGGGCCCCGGGACAGGTAGATAGTAGTTCATTTTCACAATGGCAGGCAGTGACTAGTGGGGTACCGCAAGTCTCAGTGCTGGGACCCCAGCTATTTACAATATATATTAATGATCTGGATGAGGGAATTGAAGGCAATATCTCCAAGTTTGCGGATGACACTAAGCTGGGGGGCAGTGTTAGCTGTGAGGAGGATGCTAGGAGACTGCAAGGTGACTTGGATAGGCTGGGTGAGTGGGCAAATGTTTGGCAGATGCAGTATAATGTGGATAAATGTGAGGTTATCCATTTTGGTGGCAAAAACAGGAAAGCAGACTATTATCTAAATGGTGGCCGACTAGGAAAAGGGGAGATGCAGCGAGACCTGGGTGTCATGGTACACCAGTCATTGAAAGTGGGCATGCAGGTGCAGCAAGCAGTGAAGAAAGCGAATGGTGTGTTAGCTTTCATAGCAAAAGGATTTGAGTATAGGAGCAGGGAGGTTCTACTGCAGTTGTACAGGGTCTTGGTGAGACCACACCTGGAGTATTGCGTACAGTTTTGGTCTCCAAATCTGAGGAAGGACATTATTGCCATAGAGGGAGTGCAGAGAAGGTTCACCAGACTGATTTCTGGGATGTCAGGACTGTCTTATGAAGAAAGACTGGATAGACTTGGTTTATACTCTCTAGAATTTAGGAGATTGAGAGGGGATCTTATAGAAACTTACAAAATTCTTAAGGGGTTGGACAGGCTAGATGCAGGAAGATTGCTCCAGATGTTGGGGAAGTCCAGGACAAGGGGTCACAGCTTAAGGATAAGGGGGAAATCCGTTAAAACCGAGATGAGAAGAACTTTTTTCACACAGAGAGTGGTGAATCTCTGGAACTCCCTGCCACAGAGGGTAGTCGAGGCCAGTTCATTGGCTATATTTAAGAGGGAGTTAGATGTGGCCCTTGTGGCTAAGGGGATCAGAGGGTTTGGAGAGAAGGCAGGTACGGGATACTGAGTTGGATGATCAGCCATGATCATATTGAATGGCGGTGCAGGCTCGAAGGGCCGAATGGCCTGCTCCTGCACCTAATTTCTATGTTTCTATGTTTCAGGACTGCTCTCTAGTTGTGTTGGGATAAAACCCCGTGACAGTAACTTGCTTTGAATCTCCCAGTGATTCTCAGGTACAAGTTGCGTCTGCAGAATAAAGGAATTAGACTTTAAAATTAACCTACGAACATTCCTCTCACCTTCGCTCCCCCCATCCCCCACCCTGGTTGTTTCATCAGCTCCATGGTTCACATTGTTTCCCTTCAGATCACACCTTTCCCGGCACACAATGGGCACTGCCCTGCCTGAGCTCATTTGTTACCAGCCCTGATATGTCCTGGAGAAACTCAGTGGGTGCAGCAGCATCTATGGAGCGAAGGAAATAGGCAACGTTTCGGGCCGAAACCCTTCTTCAGCCTGATGTGAGGGGGGGGGGGGGGGGGGGAGGGGGGAGAAGAAAGACGAAGAGGTGGAGCATGGCCAGAGTGAGGACCACCGTATATTGGAGGAGCAACACCTCATATTTCGCTTGGGCAGTTTGCACCCCAGCGGTATGAACATTGACTTCTCTAATTTCAGGTAGTCCTTACGTTCCCGTAAGAGACCACTATGGGGCAGTTATACCTACAGTGAGAAAACCCATGCAGGTCACAGGGAGAACTCCGTACAGACAGCACCCGTAGTCGGGATCGAACCAGGGCCGGATTTAGATGAGCAGCGAGCGTAGCCCGGCGGCCCGGACACGGATAGCGGGGGGTGATGGAGAGGGAGAGATAGAGAGATAGAGTTGAACGGTAGGTGTCCTGCCTTGAGCCCCCCCCCCCCCCCCCCCCCCCAAGACCTCGAGGCGCTAAGGTTAAGCTTGTCTAGTTTATAGGTAAATCCGATCATCGAACCCAGGTCTCTGGCGCTGCGAGCGGTGTAAGTCAGTAAATCTACCGCTGCCTGCGCCACCGTGCCGCCCAGTCTGGGGTCACCGGCAATGGACTGAATACATCACGGGGGAAAACAAGATAGACACAAAATGCTGGAGTAACTCAGCGGGACAGCGAATATCTCTGGAGAGAAGGAATGAATGGGTAACGTTTCGGGTCGAGTCCCTTCTTCAGACTGAAGTCAGGAGAGACGGAGATGCATAGATATGGGAGTGTGAAAACGGGCCAAAGGCAACAAAGCAAACAGAGGTAAAATGTAGTCGGAGATAGAGACTGGTTGAAGAACTGGGAAAGGGAAAAGATGGAGAGAGAGGAAAAGCAAGGGCTACTTGTAGTTATAAACATAGAAACATAGAAAATAGTTGCAGGAGTAGGCCATTCGGCCCTTCGAGCCTGTACCGCCATTCAATATGATCATGGCTGATCATCCAACTCAGTATCCCGTACCTGCCTTATCTCCATACCCCCTGATCCCTTTAGCCACAAGGGCCACATCTAACTCCCTCTTAAATATAGCCAATGAACTGTGGCCTCAACTACCTTCTGTGGCAGAAAATTCCAGACATTCAACACTCTCTGTGTGAAAAATGTTTTTCTCATCTCGGTCCTAAAGGATTTCCCCTCTATCCTTAAGCTGTGACCCCTTGTCCTGGACTTCCCTAACATCGGGAGCAATCTTCCTGCATCTAGCATGTCCAACCGCTTAAGAATTTTGTAGTTTTCTATAAGATCCCCACTCAATCTCCTAAATTCTAGCGAGTACAAGCCGAGTCTATCCAGTCTTTCTTCATATGAAAGTCCTGACATCCCAGGACTCAGTCTGGTGAACGTTCTCTGCACTCCCTCTACGGCAATAATGTCCTTCCTCAGATTTGGAGACCAAAACTGTACGCAATACTCCAGGTGAGGTCTCACCAAGACCCTGTACAACTGCAGTAGAACCGCCCTGCTCCTACACTCAAATCCTTTTGCAACGAATGCTAACATACCATCCGCTTTCTTCACTGCCTGCTGCATCTACATGCCTACTTTCAATGACTGGTGTACCATGACACCCAGGTCTCGTTGCATCTCCCCTTTTCCTAATCAGTCACCATTTAGATAATAGTCTGCTTTCCTGTTTTTGCCACCAAAGTGGCTAACCTCACATGTATCCACAATATACTGCATCTGCCATGCCCAAGCGAAATATGAGGTGTTATTCCTCCAATTTGCACTGGGTCTCACTCTGACAATGGAGGATGCTCAGGCAGAAAGGTCACTGTGGAATGTGAGGGGGAGTTAAAGTGTTTCGCAACCGGGAGATCAGGTAGGTTAAGGTGGACTGAGCAGTGGTATTCAACAAAATGATCGCCAAGCCTGCGCTTGGTCTCACTGATGTACAGGAGTCCACACCTGGAACAGCAGATACAGTAGATGAGGTTGGAAGGGGTGTGAGTGAACCTCTGCCTCACCTGATAAACCTGTCACGGACCTTGGACGGAGTTGAGGGGGAGGTATATGGACAGGTGTTGCATCTCCTGCGGTTGCAGGGGAAAGTACCTGGGGAGAGGGTGGTTTGGGTGGGAAAGGTGATCAGGGTGTTGCGAAGGGTTGATCAGGGTGTTGCGAAGGGAACGGTCTCTGCTGAACGTCTAAATGGGTGGAGATGGGAAGATGTGGCTAGTAGTGGGATCGCGTTAGTGGTGGTCAAAATGTCAGAGGATTATGTGCTGTATGCAATGGTTGATGGGGTGAAAGTTGAGGACAAGAGGAACTCTGTCCCTGCTGCAACTGGGGGTGGGGAGGGAGGTGGAGCAAGGGCAGAGCTGTAGGGTACCGAGGAGACGCTAGTGAGGGCCTCATCTATGATGGGAGAGGGGAACCCCATTACCTGAAGAATTAGGACATCTCTGATGACCTGGTATGGAGCACTTCATCTTGGGTGCAGATGTGGCGGAGACAGAGGAATCGGGAGTAGGGGATAGAGCAGGGATGGGGAACCTGCAGCTCTTAAGGCCGAATGTGACCTTCTAGGCCATTGAGTGAGGCCTTTTGAATGAATCCAAAATTTGTAGAATTAATATTTTTGGTCATCTTTTATTATATTTATTTTAATCTTAAAATGAATGTATTTAAAATACCAAAGCATAAAAGAAAATTCACCAAAATAATCCTCCCCGACTAGTGAGTGTATGTACAGACGGAGCACCTTCCATGACAGGATAACGTGAAGGGTTTATTGCACAGATAAAAAAGGTATTATCAGATCCTGCTGATCTCATTTCATTGTATCCTACATCAGCAAAATCTCTGTGTTGAATCTACTATTTCAAGTGGCACTTTGCAACAAGTTATGTATTGTTAACTCTATTCATGCAAATGCAACACGGCATGGTCAGTTTCATAATATGCTAAAGTTGGACGATGAGGCATTCAGTGTGGATTTGCCGTATCATTGTAAAGTGCGTTGGATATCGCAGGGACAAGTGTTAGCAAAATGGTTATCTTAGCGAGAACACATAGTTAAATTTTATGGTACAGAAGCAGCAATGTGAATTATTGAATGAAGGTTTCCATAGGAAAACTGCATTTCTGTGTGATATCATGTCACAGCAAAATGACGAATGTTTCTTTGCAAGGTAAAACTAAGTATATATATGATAAGTGGCAAAAAATCCAAGCATTTCCAAATAAACCTATCTTTTTTCAAAACTCTTCTTCAAGATGAAATTTCGGATGAACTTTTATCGCAGTTAGCGAAGGTCATTGATGAGCAGGGGGATTCATGTGAATCATTTGAAGAATATTCAGCTGTTATAGACTTATTAATTAAAGAATACAATGAAAGATTCACTGACTTTGAGAATCATGACATCACACTCAAATTAGCATTTCAACCTCACCTAGTTGATGTCTCCAAGGCTCCTAAAGAACTACAGATGGAATTGATTGAGCTCACTGAAGATGACATTTTCAAGTCCTTATTTGACGCTAAGAAAGATTTAGGAGAAAATTCAATAGAATACCCACGTCTTCGGCAACATGCATGAAAAATGCTTTCTTGCTTTTCAACCATTTATTGCTGCGAATCTACATTCTCCTACCTAACCCAAACCAAGATGCTCTTAAGCTCACAAATGACGGATACCCATCTAGAAGATCAGCTGAAACTGCGTATCTCCATGTTGCAACCAAATATTCAAATCCTTTCCCACAACAAAGTCATTAAAAGGTTAGTTAACTTTAGAATTCACAAAATAGCTTCATTTTCTTCAGTTAGTACATAGTAGTTAGATTTTTACAAAATAATGTACATTTTTTAAGTATATCTAATTTAAGTTTTTTTGATGGGGCCTTATTTGATTACAGCTAACTTAATGCGACATTCCAACATGAAAAGGATCCCCACCGCTGGGATAGAGGCTTTACAGGAAGCAGGGTGGGGAGAAGTGTAGTCTAGATAGTTGTGGGGGTAATATATGTCAGTCATATAACCATATAACAATTACAGCACGGAAACAGGCCATCTCGACCCTACTAGTCCGTGCCGAACACGTATTCTCCCCTAGTCCCATCTACCTGCGCTCAGACCATAACCCTCCATTCCTTTCCCGTCCATATAACTATCCAATTTATTTTTCAATTATAAAATCGAACCTGCCTCCACCACCTTCATTCCACACAGCTACCACTCTCTGAGTAAATAAGTTCCCCCTCATGTTACCCCTAAACTTCTGTCCCTTAATTCTCAAGTCATGTCTCCTTGTTTGAATCTTCTCTACTCTCAGTGGGAAAAGCTTATCCACGTCAACTCTGTCTATCCCTCTCATCATTTTAAAGACCTCTATCAAGTCCCCCTTTAACCTTCTGCGTTCCAAAGAATAAAGCCCTAACTTGTTCAACCTTTCTCTGTAACTTAGTTGGTGAAACCCAGGCAACATTCTAGTAAATCTCCTCTGTGCTCTCTCTATTTTGTTGACATCCTTCCTATAATTAGGTGACCAAAATTGTACACCATACTCCAGAATTGGCCTCACCAATGCCTTGTACAATTTTAACATTACATCCCAACTTCTATACTCTATGCTCTGATTTATAAAGGCCAGCACACCAAAAGCATTCTTTACCACCCTATCTACATGAGATGCCACTTTCAGGGAACTGTGCACAGTTATTCCCAGATCCCTCTGTTCACCTGCATTCTTCAATTCCCTACCATTTACCATGTACGTCCTATTTTGATTTGTCCTGCCAAGATGTAGCACCTCACACTGATCAGCATTAAACTCCATCTGCCATCTTTCAGCCCACTCTTCCAACTGGCATAAATCTCTCTGTAGACTTTGAAAATCTACTTCATTATCCACAACCCCACCTATCTTAGTATCATCTGCATACTTACTAATCCAATTTACCACACCTTCATCCAGATCATTGATGTACATGACAAACAACAGTGGACACAACACAGATCCCTGTGGCTCCCCACTAGTCACTGGCCTCCAACCTGACAAACAACCATCCACCATTACTCCCTGGCATCTCCCATTCAGCCACTGTTGAATCCATCTTGCTACTCCACCATTAATACCCAACAATTAAACATTCTTAACCAACATTCCGTGAGGAACCTTGCCAAAGGCCTTACTGAAGTCCATATAGACAACATCCACTGCTTTACCCTCATCAATTTCCCGAGTAACCTCTTCAAAAAATTCAAGAAGATTAGTCAAACATGACCTTCCAGGCACAAATCCATGTTGACTGTTCTTAATCAGACCCTGTTTATCCAGATGCTTATATATATTATCTCTAAGTATCCTTTCCATTAATTTTCCCACCACTGACGTCAAACTAACAGGTCTATAATTGCTAGGTTTACCCTTAGACCACTTTTTAAACAATGGAACAACATGCACAGTACGCCAATCCTCCGGCAGTATTCCCGTTTCTAATGACATTTGAAATATTTCTGTCATAGCCCCTGCTATTTCTACACTAACTTCCCTCAATGTCCTAGGGAATATCCTATCCGGACCTGGAGACTTATCCACTTTTATATTTCTCAGAAGTGTCAGTACTTCCTCTTCTTTGAATCTCATAGTTTCCATAGCTACTCTACTTGTTTCCCTTACCTCACATAATTCAATATCCTTCTCCTTGGTGAATACCGAAGAAAAGAAATTGTTCAATATCTCCCCCATCTCTTTTGGCTCTGCAGATAGCTGTCCACTCTGACTCTCTAATGGACCAATTCTATCCCTCGTTATCCTTTTGCTATTAATATAGCTGTAGAAACCCTTTGGATTTACTTTCACCTTACTTGCCAAAGCAACCTCATATCTTCTTTTAGCTTTTCTAATTTCTTTCTTAAGATTCTTTTTACATTCGTTATACTCCTCAAGCACCTCATTTACTTCATGCTGCCTATAATTATTGTAGATCTCTCTCTTTTTTCGAACCAAGTGTCCAATTTCCCTTGAAAACCATGGCTCTTTCCAATTTTTACTATTTCCTTTCAACCGAACAGGGACATAAAGATTCTGTACTCTTAAAATGTCACCTTTAAATGTCCTCCATTTCTCTTCCACGTCTTTCCCATAAAACAAAATGTCCCAATTTACTCCTTTTAAATCCTTTCGCATCTCCTCAAAGTTAGCCTTTCTCCAATCAAAAATCTCAACCCTAGGTCCAGTTCTGACCCTCTCCATAATTATATTGAAACTAATGGTATTGTGATCACTGGACCCGAACTGTTCCCCAACGCCACCTGACCCGTCTCATTTCCTAACAGGAGGTCCAGCACCGCCCCTTCTCCAGTAGGTACCTCTATGTATTGCTGCAAAAAACTATCCTGCACACATTTTACAAACTCCAAACCATCCAGCCCATTTACAGAATGTGATTCCCAGTCTAGGTGTGGAAAATTGAAATCTCCCACAATCACTACCGTGATCGATACTCAATCTCCTGTGATGGAGATGGTGTGATCAAGAAACAATATGTGTGTGTGTGTGTGAATGTGTGAAGTGTGTGTTTGTGTGAAGCGTGTCAAGGTCAAAAACTTTATTTGCCATTTGTGCTTACACACATAGGAACTCTTGTGCGGTTATTCAAAGAGTCAAGTCAAGTCAAATTAAAAATTAAAAAGACACACAGAAGACACATAATCTATAAAAACATATACTACTCTAGAAATAAAAAAGAAAATGCCTAAAACCCTATATAAAGGGGAAGGTGAGAGCATTGTAACTTGCACAAACCCTATATCAGGACATCAGTTCATTTTGTTTTGTTTTGGCCAAGAGTCTCACTGTTGCAGGGAAGAAGCTCTTAAAAAAGCGTGTTCTATTTGTGTCGATGCTGTCTGCTCGTCTGTGCCTGAGGTTGTATGTGCAGTTTTTGTGTTTGAGCAGGGAGTGAGCTGGATGTAGTGTGTCTCTGATGATTCTCTCTGCTCTTTTTTGACAGCGCTGTGTGTAGATTGTGTGAAGTGTGCGAGTGTGATATGTGAGTGTGTGTGTGTTTGCGTGAAGTGTGCAATTTGGACACGTTTCAAACTGCGAGATTTGTTTCACATAAACTGCGAATTCGGAGCGGAAACGAAACTGCAGACGAGAAAACAAATATTTCCGAGAAAGAAAATAAGTTTCCTGTTCAGACACGCAAGGTTTAGCTACACACACACACACACGCACGCACGCACGCACGCACGCACGCACACACGCACACACGCACACACGCACACACGCACACGCACACACGCACACACGCACACGCACGCACGCACGCACGCGCACACACACACACACACACACACACACACACACACACACACACACAACTGCTGCTCTGGTCGATCAAATCCAGTGAACACTTTCGCCAACTCTCACTTCAATTCATCCCGTTAATGAAAACCAAGTGTACTGGAGATCTGAAATAAAAATCACATCAAACGCTGGAAACGTTCAGCAGCCCAGGCAGCCAATGGATCCTCGAGCTGAAACACTTCACTCACATTTGATAACTTAGAGATAGACACAAAAAGCTGGAGTAACTCAGCGGGACAGGCAGCATCTCTGGAGAGAGATAACTCAGAAACTGATAACTGATTCTCTCCGCGGCTGCTGCCTGTCTCACTGAGTGTTTTGAATAGTTTCCAGTGCCGCTGCTCCGATTCTGCTCCTTACCTACTTCGGTTCAGGAGGAGACTCCGTCAGTGAACGTCCGCTGTGATCGCTACTCCAGTCCGCTGTGTGTCTGGACTTTCCCTCTCCCCGTGTCAAGTACTTGGATGGATTGCTGCACGTTGTCCAATAAGGTACAAGATGTGTGTGAGCTCACTTGTTGCCGGGTGACTTTACTCTTTACCCGCCGGCGTGATCGCTTGGGAACAGTTATACCTACAATGTGAAAACCCACGCAGGTCACAGGGAGAACTCCGTACAGACAGCACCCGTAGTCGGGATCGAACCCGGGTCTCTGGTGCTGTAAGGCAGTAACTCTACCGCTGCCTGCGCCACCGTGCCGCCCAATGGGGTCACCGGCAATGGACTGAATACATCACGGGGGGAAAAACAAGATAGACACAAAATGCTGGAGTAACTCAGCGGGACAGGGAGTATCTCTGGAGAGAAGGAATGGATGACGAATCGGACGGAGACCGTTCTTCAGACTGAAGTCAGTAGTGAGGGAGATACATAGATAAGGAAGTGTAAGGTGTAAATTCGGGACAAAGGGGATGCGGATCAAATGTAGAAAATAACATTGTTAGCTGGGAGAATAGATCAAAGAAGCAAATAGAGATGAAATGTAGTCTTCCGCTTATCTAGTCCATGCACAAGATTATACGTTGATCAGCCAGAGCTGAACACACTTCTCTGCATCTGCTCAATGGTGCCTGTCTTGTTCTTCTTGTGCATCTTGTGCTGGTGGTGGGAAGTTTGGTGAAAACAGGGCTGCAACCTGAACGCTCTTTCATTGGCCCCATAAACAGTAGTCGGAAATAGACAATAGACAATAGGTACAGGAGTAGGCCATACCGCCCTTCTAGCCAGCACCGCCATTCAATGTGATCATGGCTGATCATTCCCAATCCACAATCCGTACCCCGTTCCTGCCTTCTCCCCATATCCAATGACTCCGCTATCTTTAAATCCCCATCTAGCTCTCTCTTAAAACTATCGGCCCCCACCGCACTCTGTGGCAGCGAATTCCACAGACTTACAACATTCTGTGTGAAAAAGTGTTACCTCATCTCAGTTCTAAATGGCTTACCTCTTATTCTCGTTTCCTGCCTGTAGCATGTCCAAACCCTTTATAATCTTAAATGCCTCAATAAGATACCCTCTCATCCTTCTAAACTCCAGAGTATACAAGTTCAGCTGCTCCATTCTCTCAGCATATGACAGTCCCGCCATCCCGGGAATTAATCTTGTGAACCTACGCTGCACTCCCTCAATAGCAAGAATTAGGGCTCTTAAATGTAGCATAGTCAGGAGATATGCAGAGAAGGCAGGAACGGGGTACTGATTGGGGATGATCAACCATGATCACATTGAATGGTGATGCTGGCTCGAAGGGCCAAATGGCCTCCTCCTGCACCTGTTGTCTATACTCCTTCCTCAAATTTCGACACTAAAACTGCACACAATACTCCAGGTTTGGTCTCATTAGGGCCCTGTACAACTGCAGAAGGACCTCTTTGCTCCTATTCTCAACTCCCCTTGTTATGAACTGATGGAGACTGATAGGAGAAGTGGGAAGGGGAAAGGATGGAGAGAGAGGGAGAGCAAGGGTTACTTGAAGATAGAGAAGTCAATGCCCATTGCACTGGGGTTTAAGCTGCTGAAGCGAAATATGGACATCTAAGATCAAAGCGGACATAGGAACATAGACAATGGGTGCAGGAGGAGGCCATTCGGCCTTTCGAGCCAGCTCCGCCATTCAATATGATCATGGCTGATCATCCACAATCAGTACTCTGTTCCTGCTTTCTCCCCATACCCCTTGATTCCGTTAGCCCCAGGAGCTGTATCTAACATCCCCCTCATCAGATTGGGTTTTGTAAACACAACACTTTAATGATCAAATCCTCTATAAATGTCCACGTGACCAGAATCCCCAAACATGTGGGAACCCCATTTCCCACCTTACTGCTTCAGTACAAACCAAAGACAAGGCCTGTGTGTGGTCTTCCACTTCATGGCGACGGCAGCAGACCCCCCTTGACGTGACACAGAATAGTTATTTAGAGATACAGCATGGAAACAGGCCATTCGGTCCAACTAGTCGAGGGCGACCATCGATCTCACCTTCACACCAGTTCTAAGTTGTCCCACTTTCTCGCCCACTCCCTACGTACTAGGGGTAATTTACAGAGACCAATCAACCTACAAACCCGCACGTCTTTGGGATGTGGGAGGAGACCGGAACACCCAGAGGGAACCCACGCGGTCACGGGGAGACTGTGCTAACTCCACACGGACAAGAACCGATGTCAGGATGGAACTTGTATCACCCGCGCCGTGAATCAGCAGCTCTACCCGCTGCGCCACTGTGCTGCCCCATTCTCAACATCAATGCCCGGGTTATAGAACTGGGTTGAACCACAGTGCCGCACGACCTGGCAGTGATATGTAACCCGTTCCTCCAGGGGAAATATCTGTCTCTATATTCAGCATGTTGAAACACAACCGGATCTCACAGGTTTCACTAACACGGGTCAACTGCAGTCATTTTAGTTAACGGACGAATACTAAGAGTTAGGCTTTATATAGAACTTTTATTGTGTATATTTGTACTGAAGCAAGCTTGTTAATTAACAATAGATACAACTCTACTTGTCTAAACAGTTCACATGTGTTGACCCATCAACAGCAACAGTATTACATATCATGTCAAAGAGTCACCTGTTGCAGTGTGAGACTAATCTGATTACACACATTCCCCATCAACAAGTCAGTTGAAGGGAACAGGGTCCACATTACTACACAAGTACATATTAAACCCCCCAATGTGGCTTATTTTACATCAGCATTTCCTGCCCAATCAACGAGCTGTATGATCAAAGCTGCAATAATAATTGTCGGTTACATTAGAAACAACGTTTTCATATAATAATAGAATGCAAAATAATACCAAAACAGTCGTGGTTACAGTTTAGTTTAGTTTAGAGATACAGCGCGGAAACAGTCCCTTCGGCCCACTGATTACATGCGGCCCATTGATCATCCCGTACACTAGCACTATCCTACACACTAGGGTCAATTTACAATGCTGACAGAAGCCAATTAACATACACACCTGTATGTCTTTGGAGTGTGGGAGGAAACCGTCGCACCCGGTGCAAGCCCATGCACAAACAGACAGCCCCCGTAGTCAGGATTGAACCCGTGTCACTGGCGCTGTGAGGCAGCAGCTCTACCGCTGCGCAACTGTGCCGCCCACATTCCAGTGACGTGCGGTGAGGTCAATGGCTGTGGTGGGGGGGGGGGGGGGGGGGCACTGTCTAGTATGAGTGGACCGGCCCTCACTGTATTGATCACCTCGTCTCCCCGAGGAGAGAGTGGGATGGAGCCGTGGCTGAGGGAGACATAGAGAAGAGAAAGGAGGGAGAGAGAGAGAGAGAGAGAAGAGAGTGAGAGAGAGAGTGAGAGAGAGAGAGTGAGGAGGGAGAGAGAGAGAGAGAGAGAGAGAGAGAGAGAGAGAGAGAGAGAGTGAGAGAGAGAGTGAGAGTGAGGAGGGAGAGAAAGAGAGAAGGGAGAGAGAGAGAATGGAGAGAGAGAATGGAGAGAGAGAAGTGAGTGAGAGAAGGGAGAAAGAAGGGAGAGAGCGAGAATGGGGGCGAGAGAGAGAAGGGAGAGAGAGAAGGTAACGAGAGGGAAGAGAGAGAGAGAAAGAGGGAGAGAGGGAGAAGGGAGAGAGAGAGAGAAGGGGGTGAGGGAAAGGAGAGAGAGAGAATGGGGTGGGGAAAGAGAATGAGTAGAGAATGCATGAGGAGAGAAAGAATGGGGGAGAGAGAGAATGGGGAGAGAGTGAGAATGGGGAGATGAACGATGGCACGTTATAACCCGCAGCCGTCCCATTCTGACCGCCGCCGACCCCCCCCCCCCCCCCCCCCCCCCCCCACCGCACCATTGCACCCTTTTTCACGGCGGCCCAACGATGTCTCGGCTCTGACAATTCGAGGGATCTAACCGGTAACAACAGTGAGAGCAGCTCCGGGTTGCCGCGCTCCCCGACTCGAATCTGAACTTGAAAAAATCAGGTGGTGGGCCTGATGTGTCCCGCGGGCCATATTTTAGAGACCTCTGCCTTACATGAACTAAATAAAAATGTACAATGTACAAAAACTGATGACTTTATTATTGTGATAAGTATAGATCTTTTCATTAAAAAATCGAATAACTTTTTAATGTACCGACAAAGTCTACCATCCCAATGACCGGTTTTTCGCCGAGTGGCGTATCTTGCTCCGCTCTATGATCTTTGGTCAGCGCCGCCAGCGGTAGGATGTAGTACTGCGCCGCCGCTGCTGAAGCGAGCTAACGTGGAGGATGAGGAGCTTTATCCTACTGTGTTTAAGAAGGATCTGCAGATGCTGGAAAATCGAAGTTACACAAAAATGCTGGAGAACCTCAACGGGTGCAACAGCATCTATGGAGCGAAGGAACTAGGCAACGTTTCGGGCCGAACCCCTTCTTCAGACTGCTTTATTCTACTGTTTCGTGACCCAACCCACAGAACTACATGAAATTTTCACATATTGTGTAAAGATATTATATAAATCACCCCTGAAACTCGTCAAGAACAAAACTTGCACATTTTTTATTAAATTTGAGAAAAAAATGAATATTTTCGGGTCTTTTTAGTCCAATCAAAGCACGTTTAACATTGAGTGTTTTTAGGCCAATCATGCACTTTGTTTCAGGCTAGCTAGGCAGGGAGCACACAATATGGCTGAGAGGAATTCACTGATGCCTGTTTTACTGGAGATTCCGATGACGGTTCTTTCTAGTTCTGTGGAATACATGGCGTGGAAATTTGCAGCAGGGTAATTGAATTGAGTGAGAAAAACATTATGAAGTCTGAAGAATGTGCAGCAAAGTGGATAGAAGTGGAAGAAAGCATTGAAAGCAGGTCCCTGCTGAGATGCTGCAACACAACGTTGTGAAACCAGTGAAACTTTGTGAATCAACTCAAACTGAAAGGTACGATCTAAAGTCTGAATTAATGAAAATTAATCTGTATGGACATTAATTAATTTATTTGAACCCTTTTATAATGTGAAAAATGAGACTTGGAGGCTGTTAACTCACTAATTCATGCAATCATTCACTCATTCATTCACTCATTCATTCACTCACTCATTCATTCACCCATTCATTCCCTCATTCACTTATTCATTCATTCATGAAGTTGAGGGCCTGAACTATGTGTATCAATAACACAAGGTAAATTAAACATTTTCACTAATGCCAGCTTGTTGTAGTGTAATAAGTCTTTAACATCTAATCTTGGAACTGCCTGCGATCACTTACCGGGGAAAAGTGCTCCGATCGCGGGGCCTATGTACTTAACATAGTGAAGCCGCGGTCTCAATTAAGAAGCGGCCGATTCGCGAACGCGGAGCCGCGGAGTGTGTTTGGATCATCTCCGCTGGCGGGGGGGGGGGGGGGGGGGGGGGGGGAGGGGAGGCTGTGCATAGTGTCGTCCGTAGCGACTGTTTCCAGGCCCCGACCACGGGAGAAAAACGGAGGAATATTCATTGCACTTTATAGGCTGCCATTGGAGTGAGAAATGGTCAGAAATGGCTGATGTTTATGTAGAAATAAATTGGTGTATGTGAACTTGAACTAATTTATCTCCGGTGTGGATGTGTGTATGTATGCGTGGATAACAGTGTTATTCTCATTAACATTAAGAAGAGGTTGAAATTTTATGAATTGAAGTCCATGCAGACATAATGACTATGAGATGGGGTTTTTTTGTAGTCTCTGCCTGACCCTTCACTTGAACTTGAACTAACGTCAATTGACTTATCAAAAGACTTGGACACTCTCCACACTGGCAGTTAGTGGGGTTCAGTAAAGGGAGGAACCCACAAGAACTACCCTCACTCATTAATTAGGTTGGTTCAGGAGCAGGACATAATATTTTTATATAATATAATTATACTTGATTTTATATGATTACAGTCATATTTACAAGTCATATATATATATTGGGAAATATATATGTATATTGGGAAAATAATATATAGTTTAAATGGACTGCAACACGGAAATATGCTCCCTATGGTGTAATATGGGCATTGACCACTAGACGGCGCTTACTTTCCCGATTTCATTTTCTAATTAGTTTAATTAATTAATGTTTGGCAATGACGAGTTATGAAATCATTCTCAATTATATTTCATCTAAATCTGTGGAAATTTTCATGTAGTTCTGTGACTTGGGTCACGAAAACCGATTTCTAGACACATTTCTGATGCTCGGCCCACAGCCTGTGTTTAGCAAACGGGAGATCACATGGGCCTAGGCGGACTAACGCACAGCTCCAAGCAAACAGCAATCATTTCGAGTAGATTAGCGCATGATTTGGCGTTAGGTTTCTTCAAAGTATGAAGCCCAGCATAACGTGAACTGGCGGGATGTATATTGATGCTGAGCGGTTAATGAACGCCATTGGCAACAGCGAGCACCTTCTCTGCGGTCTCCATCAGATGCTTCAGCGCGTCATTCAGTATCCAGTAGGTCATCACAAATGATGTCCCGGCTCCAAAAACGGAACCAATGATTGGGACAAAGTAAAAAAAGGCTTCGACGGCTGAAACAGCAATGGCGACTGCACCTAAACCCAGCCTTACTATTTCTTTTAGAGTTATTTCTCCCAGCAGGGAAGATTTTACTGCGGCTTTCAACTCTTCCACGGATGTGCCTGTTTTCTCGGCCACTCTGCGGAGGGCAGCATCATCCAGACACAGGCATTTACGGAAATAGATTATGGCTCTAATCAATATCCCCATGTCACAGGCGGCAGAGAGACCTGGGACCGGGATCGCTCCCACTCCTCCCGCGATGATCGCCAACATCCAGATACGTCCCTTCAACACCTCAACTTTCTTCTGAATAATCTCCACATTATCGTTGGGAAGGGACAGGACAAAGACAGATTCCTTTATATTTGGTAAACCAGCTGCAAGTGCTTCCTTTAACCGAGGGAAATCATACCGATCCGGCTCAAAACTGGATATCAGGAACACATTGTGATCAAGGATCCCGGCCTTTCCTAACCCACTGACGCAGTCACTCCGGATCTTTTCCATTTCTGCAACTTCATCAAATTCCTTCCGTTCCTTCCGCATTGAATAAAGGTCAGTGTCAATCTTAGAGCGGACAAAATAGAACTTCTTCCCCAGCCGCTTAATCTCCTTGGCAAGATTTGCATCATTCTCTCTGAATCGAGCAGCTGACACTATGATGAAGAAATCGTAATTTTAAAATTGCATTTTAATCAGGTATGAACCCGCGGTGAATCGTGTAGTTCCGATCCCCGGCAGGTCCCAGTAGCGGACATTGGGCAGATTGGGATGTGGGTATCCGGTTGGCTCCATGTTCCCAACCGCAGCCGCTCCCTCATCTTCGCTACAAAGCCCTCTCATGGCGTTGATGAGGCTGGATTTTCCTGCACTCGTCTCTCCCGTCACGGCGATGTTCAGCTCGGTGTTGTCCAGTTTCACCTTCTTCTCCAGCAGAGATTTAACCTTTTCCACACCTCCCGTTTCCAATTCAGACTTCAGTTTGCTGAGCTCTTTCATTGTGAAGAATGCGGGGGTCTCAGACTGAGCCGCCTGTTGGCTGAAAGGAAAATGTTCGGTGGTAGTTTCCAATTGAAATGAAACCAACTTAAGGACAAGTACCTTCTCTACCTTTCTCACTTCTCTTCCCATAGCTCCACATAGATACACACAATTTATCCCACAATCCCGCCCTTTCCCCCTTCCCCCTTCCCCCATCACCTTCACCTATATCCATTCTTCCGGCTTCCCATTTCACACCATAGTAAAATGGCCGCGCCTCGCGGCAGCAGCCACTGCAGTCCGTCTGTCTTTTTTTTTTAAATTTGTCCCGTTGAGTGTATAGTTTGGTTGTAGTTTATATATTGTTTTTAGCTGTGTATATGTGGGGGACGGAGTGAAACTTTTAAATCTCTTTTCCCTGTCGGGTCTCCGTTGTTGTTGGGGCCTAGCACCGTGGAGCGGCATCCAACCGCAACTACCTGGGGGCTCCGGTCACGGAGCCTGCGGACTCGCCATTCGTGCAGCTGGCCGGCTTCGGAGCGTGGGGAGCGGTGGTGGCGCGCTGCTGCGGCCCGACTCCGGACCTTCGCAGGCTCCGGCCGCAGGCCCGGTGGCCGGTGACATCGGGATCTCGCGGGTCCCTGGTGGGAGACCGCTTTTCGGAGCTCCCGCAACGGCAACTTCTCCCGCCCGAATTGTGGTGTTGAAAACGACCCTGAGCTGGATCTTACATCGCCCGGCGCGGTATTAACGGCCCAGGACTTGCCATCGTCGACCGGGGGCTTTAACATCAGAAGTATGGAAAACAGGGGAGAGTCAATGATTTTGCCTTCCATCACAGTGAGGAGAAGATTCACTGTGATGGATGTTTGTGTAAATGGTGTTAATTGTGTGGCTTGTTAATTGTTTCTTCTTTCTGTATGACTTCATAAACCAAATTCCGTTTTAACTTCATTTGAGGTTCAAATGACAATAAACGGGGTTGTATTCTCATGTCATAGGAGCGGAATTAGGCCATTCGGCCCATCTATCCCGTGAGTTCTCCTTATCTCAGTCTTTTCATCACCGGCCTTCCTTCAATCATCACACCCCTCCCCCACCCCCCAACATCTATCAACCTATCACTTGCCTGACTTAGTCCTGCCCCCAATCCTCATCCAGCCGTCTCCCTCCAATCACAATCAGAGTGAAGAAGGGTCCCGACCCGAAACGCCACCTGCCCCCCCCCCCCCCCTGAGATGCTGCCTGACCCGCTGAGTTACTCCAGCGCTGTGCTTGAGGTGAAGGAGGAGAGGTGGAGAAGTAACATTGTGTGATATATCCGGACATACCTGGAGCTGGCATTTCCCATTCTCCTTCTCTGTCTGTCCTTGTCTCGCCTGTGTGATGATCCAGTGGTCCCAGGACTGCCCGGGGGGGGGGGGGGGAGAGGTCTGGGCACCGGGGCTCCTCCTTGTCTTCAGTTGTGTGTGTTCTCCTTGAGGAAAGCAGAGAGGTTGCTGGCGGTTCTTTCTGTAGCAGAGGTGTATGTAAGGCAGCAAAGTATACCCCTCTTAATCAATATACGTCATTTGGCCCAATTGGTCCGTGCCAACACAATGCCCCATCTATGCTAGTCCCACTTGTTCACAGTTGGCCCATACCTTTATAAACCTTTTCCATCCATGCCATTGTCCATATGTATTTTAGATGTTGATATAGGACTTGCTTCAATTAGTTCCTCTGGCACATACGCCACATAGGCAGTGAATAAATCTATTGGAATGTTGGCCTTCATAACAAGTGGATTTCAGTATAGGAGTAAAGAGGTTCTTCTGCAGTTGTATAGGGCTCTGGTGAGACCACATCTGGAGTATTGTGTACAGTTTCCGTCCCCTAATTTGAGGAAGGACATCCTTGTGATTGAGGCCATGCAGCATAGGTTCACGAGATTGATCCCTGGGATGGCGGGACTGTCATATGAGGAAAGATTGAAAAGACTAGGCTTGTATTGACAGGAGTTTAGAAGGATGAGGGGGTATCTTATAGAAACATATAAAATTATAAAAGGACTGGGCAAGCTAGATGCAGGAAAAATGTTCCCAATGTTGGGCGAGTCCAGAACCAGGGGCCACAGTCTTAGAATAAAGGGGAGGTCATTTAGACTGAGGTGAGAAAAAACGTTTTCACCCAGAGAATTGTGAATTTGTGGAATTCCCTGCCACAGAGGGCAGTGGAGGCCAAATCACTCCACTGGATTTAAGAGAGAGTTAAATAGAGCTCTCGGGGCGAGTGGAGTCAAGGGATATGGGGAGAAGGCAGGCACGGGTTATTGATAGGGGACGATCAGCCATGATCACAATGAATGGCGGTGCTGGCTCGAAGGGCCGAATGGCCTCCACCTATTTTCTATGTGTCTATGTTAACTCACAGGGACAGGCAGCATCTCTGGAGAGAGATAACTCAGAAACTGATAACTGATTCTCTCCGCGGCTGCTGCCTGTCTCACTGAGTGTTTTGAACAGTTTCCAGTGCCGCTGCTCCGATTCTGCTCCTTACCTACTTCGATTCAGGAGGAGACTCCGTCAGTGAACGTCCGCTGTGATCGCTACTCCAGTCCGCTGTGTGTCTGGACTTTCCCTCTCCCCGTGTCAAGTACTTGGATGGGTTGCTGCACGTTATCCAATAAGGTTCAAGATGTGTGTGAGCTCACTTGTTGCCGGGTGACTTTACTCTTTACCCGCCGGCGTGATCGCTGGGGGACAGTTATACCTACAATGTGAAAACCCACGCAGGTCACAGGGAGAACTCCGTACAGACAGCACCCGTAGTCGGGATCGAACCCAGGTATCTGGTGCTGCAAGCGCTGTAAGGCAGCAACTCTACCGCTGCGCCACCGTGCCGCCCAATCTGGGGTCACCGGCAATGGACTGAATACATCACGGGGGAAAACAAGACAGACACAAAATGCTGGAGTAACTCAGCGGGACAGGGAGCATCTCTGGATAGAAGGAATGGGTGGGTGACTTTTCTATTGTAGAATAGAACATTGTTAGCTGGGAGAAGGGAACAACAAAGCAAACAGAGATAAAATGTAGTCAGAGATAGAGACTAGTTGGAGAACTGGGAAGGGGAAAGGATGGAGAGAGTGAGGGAAAGCAAGGGTTACTTGAAGTTAGAGAAGTCAATGTTCATACCGCTGGGGTGCAAGTTGCCCAATCGCAATATCAGGTGCTGTTCGTCGTCTCCAGGACTTCCGCTTTCTAGCCCCCCTCTCCCTCATCTTTACTATGGATGTCCAGTGACCCTACACCTCCATCCCCACCAGGGGGGTCTCAAAGCCCTTCGTTTCTTCCTCAAACGTAGAACCAGCGAATCCCCATCTACCAATACTCTCTTCCGCCTCGCGGAGCTGATCCTTACCCTTAATAACATTTTGTTTGACACCTCCCATTTGCTCTTTTGTCTACCTTTGATTTTCCAGCATCTGCAGTTCCTTCTTATACATGAGGTGCTGTTCCTCAAATTTGCGCTCCGTCTCACGGTGATAATGGAGTAGGCACAGGACAGGAAGGTCAATGTGGGAATGGGAGGGGGAGTTAAAGTGTTTGGCAATCGGGAGATCAGGTAGGTTTAGGCAGACTGAGCGGAGGTGTTCTACAAAACAATCGCCGAGCCTGCGTTTGGTCTCGCCGATATACAGGAGTCCACACCTGGAACAGCGG
Organism: Amblyraja radiata; assembly: GCF_010909765.2. NCBI lineage: Eukaryota > Metazoa > Chordata > Chondrichthyes > Rajiformes > Rajidae > Amblyraja > Amblyraja radiata. The sequence goes on along the minus strand of NC_045967.1, from coordinate 62,151,465 downwards.
ATACAGTAGATGAGGTGCAAGTGATCCTCTGCCTCACCTGAAAAGACTGTCAGAGTCCTTGGGCAGAGTCGATCGGGAGGTATAGGGATAAGTGTTGCATCTCCTGCGGTTGCAGGGGAAAGTACCTGGGGAGGGGGTGGTTTGGGTGGGAAAGGATGAGTTGACCAAGGAGTAGCGAAGTGAACGGTCTCTGCGGAAAGCGGAAAGCGGTGGAGATGGGAAGATGTGGCCAGTGGTGGGATCCCGTTGGTGGTGGTGAAAATGTTGGAGGATTATGTGCTGTATGTGACGGCTGATGGGGTGAAAGGTGAGGACGGGGGACTCTGTCCCTGTTGCAACTGGAGTGAGTGGGAGCAAGGGCTGAGCTGCAGGGTACCCAGGAGACCCTAGTGAGGGCCTCATCTGTGATGGGAGAGGGGAATCCCCATTCCCTAAAGAATGAGGACATCTCCGATGACGGTATGGAGCACCTCAACTTGGGCGCAGATGCGGCATAGATGGAGGAATTGTGAGTAGGGTATGGAATCCTTACAGGAAGCAGGGTGGGGAGAAGTGTAGTCTAGATAGTTGTGGGGGTAAGTGGGATTATAATAGATGTCAGTCGATAGTCTATCTCCTGTGATGGAGAGAGTGTGATCAAGAAAGTGTGTGTGTGTGTGTGTGTGTGTGTGTGTGTGTGTGTGTGTGTGTGTGTGTGTGTGTGTGTGTGTGTGTGTGTGTGTGTGGGTGTGTGTGTGTGCGTGTGCGTGTGCGTGTGCGTGTGTGTGTGTGTGTGTGTAAGCAGGGCCGGCCGTCGGAGGTGCGGGGTCCAATTGGGAAACGTTTTGGTGACCCCCAGGTCTGTAGAATTATAGAAATATAAATAACCTCGATTAAAAACTTTCTATCTCTATGGTGGAAAGTAATCAAAATGTGCGCTTTAAAAAGTGCATGCGAGCAAACAGATCTAAGCTACATTTTAATATAAAACTGCATACATGTAAGCCTACAAGTAACAAAACAAAATGTGTAGATCACCTCTGAAAAGTACATAGTTACAAAACCACTTGTTTTAGTGACTGCGAAATGAAAAAAAAAGTAATTTAATTAACTAGATCCTGGAAAACCAATAACCATTGGTGAAAAACCAGTCCAGGCATTACATTTTGGGCTTCAGCCCCACCCTACCCTTTCAGGCTTTGATTACTGCAGACATTTTTGAGTGGAAGACTTGCTGTAAAACCACGGATTTTGCGATTTAACTACTTGGTTTCCCTCCCAAGTTGACTCTCTCCAACTTTCCGCACGAGAGATCGTTTAAACCAAATATTTTTAAAAAATCACATTTGGCCGCTTCTCTCCAGAAGGTGGTAAATTCAAATCCAGACATGTATTGAAAGTTGAGTGGTGTTTTCCACATATAGATGTGGTGTCTATACACAAAACATCATTACAACATTATATGTTGCCCAGTTTCAACTGTGTGGTCCCCCCCCCTCCCCATCCTCCCATACTGTGAAATTATTTATTAAAAATATGATTTTTGTTTTCAGAATAAATCATTTCAGAATTTAAGTGCATTGTTGGAAACAAATTATCTTTTTTGGATTTCTATTAACAACCATAATTATAAATGAGTCATATTATTGTTGCCTTTTATTATGAGAAAGTTATCTTTCTTGCTTTTTTCTCTGCAAAGTCTTTTAGAATTTTGTCTCAGTTTAAACTCCAGCTAATTTCAGATTCAATGGACATAATTGCCAAACTGTTCCAACGTTCTTGCTGAATTGATGATCTCAAGTAAGTTTTCATCACTTTTAGCTTGGAAAAAACTCCTTTCTCCAGATGTCACAGTCACTGGGAATGTCATGAAAATCCAAAGAGCAATAAATACATTTGGAAATGTGGTCGGTCTGTTGTTGCAAGCAAGGAATTCAAGCATTTTCAGCAGATAAACTTTGCTGCAGTTCACAACAACTGAGCATAGCTTGCAAATGCTTTTTGGCATTCTCATGCTTAGCTAGTCTTGTATGAATGTTCAGCCAGTTATTTAAACCACAACTTGCAAGTGCATTTGCTGCATTATTATCAGAAAACTTGCGGTAGTAACAGAAGATTTCATCACTTGATACAGAGTATGTTAGCCATGGATCATCCACAATTTCACCATTTGGCAGTTTCCTTTTGCAGTGAAATTTTGAAAAACGTGATCCACTCTTGATAATTCTTGTTGGAAAATTCGACTGATGGTAGGTGCTCCTTTTTTCACTAAATAGTCCCTAACACTCTGACTTATCATTTCTGGCCATTTTGCAGGATCATCTATTAATTCTACAAAACTGGCAGCTTTTGAATTTCTGTTCTCCCTTGCCCCAGAGGCACCAGCAGTCATGTCAACAGGCGAATGTCCTTTTTTGTCAAATGTAACTTTCAAAATGGCCGATCTCACTTTCAGTACATAAATTCCTACTTTGATTGTCTTGCATAATTTCTTCAAACTTTCTTCGTTCGGTGTCATTATCTTCACTGTGTTGTGGCTCCACTTGCTCTTCTGCATTTTCTGAGATAGTTTTGCTGAAATACTTATCTAATGCACCTTTCTCCTTTTCTGCTTTGGCCTTCTTTGCCTTGGCTACATCCCTCTTCTAACCGCCACTCAAATATGTTCTGTCGATGACCCTTAGTCTTTTACTCATGAATACAGAAACCACAGAAATCTCTGTAGAACCTGCAATGTGGTGTTACATATATATTGCAATAAGTTGTTGTGTGTACTTGACCAGCCTAGAGTAGATTACTCTAGCGCGGGGCTCCCTTAGGCGCGGGGCCCAATTGGGAGCAATTGGTACAATTGGCTTCAGGCTGGCTCTGTGTGTGAGTGTGTGAGTGTGAAGTGAGTGTGTGTGTGAATGTGAAGTGTGTCTGTGTTAGTGTGAAGTGAGTGTGATATGTGTGTGTGTGTGTGTGTGTGCGTGTGTGTGTGCGTGCGTGTGTGTGTGCGTGCGTGTGTGTGTGTGCGTGCGTGTGTGTGTGTGTGTGTTGTTATTTTGCTAAACCTTGCTCGTGTATACAGGAAGCACCCTCCCTTTCTCGAAAACTGCCACAGAGAAACCAAATTTCCGAGAAAGGAAGGGTGTTTCCTGCATACACGAGCAAGGTTTAACAAGATAACAACACACACACACACACACACACACACACACACACACACACACACACACACACACACACACACACACATACACACACACACACACACACACACACACAAACACACACACACACACACACACACACACACACACAACTGCTGCCCTGGTCGATCAAACCCAGTGAACACTTTTGCCAACTCTCACTTCAATTCATCCCGTTAATGAAAACCAAGTGCACTGGAGATCTGAAATAAAAATAACATCAAACGCTGGAAACGTTCAGCAGCCCAGGCAGCCAATGGATCCTCGAGCTGAAACACTTCACTCACATTTGATAACTTAGAGATAGACACAAAAAGCTGGAGTAACTCAGCGGGACAGGCAGCATCTCTGGAGAGAGATAACTCAGAAACTGATAACTGATTCTCTCCGCAGCTGCTGCCTGTCTCACTGAGTGTTTTGAACAGTTTCCAGTGTCGCTGCTCCGATTCTGCTCCTTTCCTACTTCGGTTCAGGAGGAGACTCCGTCAGTGAACGTCCGCTGTGATCGCTACTCCAGTCCGCTGTGTGTCTGGACTTTCCCTCTCCCCGTGTCAAGTACTTGGATGGATTGCTGCACGTTATCCAATAATGTTCAAGATGTGTGTCTCACTTGTTGCCGGGTGACTTTACTCTTTACCCGCCGGCGTGATCGCTGGGGGACATTTATACCTACAATGAGAAACCCACGCAGGTCACAGGGAGAACTCCGTGCGGACAGCACCCGTAGCCGGGATCGAACCCAGGTCTCTGGTGCTGCAAGCGCTGTAAGGCAGTAACTCTACCGCTGCGCCACCGTGCCGCCCAATCTGGGGTCACCGGCAATGGACTGAATACATCACGGGGGGGAAACAAGCTAGACACAAAATGCTGGAGTAACTCAGCGGGACAGGCAGCATCTCTAGATAGAAGGAATGGATGACGAATCGGACGGAGACCATTCTTCAGACTGAAGTCAGTAGTGAGGGAGATACATAGATAAAGAAGTGTAAGGTGTAAAATAGGGACAAAGGGGATGCGGATCAAATGTAGAAAAGAACATTGTTAGCTAGGAGAATGGATCAAAGAAGCAAACAGAGATAAAATGTAGTCTTCCGCTTATCTAGTCCATACACAATATTATACCTTGATCAGCCAGAGCTGAACACACTTCTCTGCGCCTGCACAATGGTGCCTGTCAATAGTCGGAAATAGACAATAGACAATAGGTACAGCAGTAGGCAATTCCGCCCTTGTAGCCAGCACCGCCATTCAATGTGATCATGGCTGATCATCCACAATCCACAATCCGTATCCCGTTCCTGCATTCTCCCCATATCCAATGACTCCGCTATCTTTAAAATCCTCGTCTAGCTCCCTCTTGAAACTATGCAGAGAACCGGCCTCCGCCGCACTGTGTGGCAGCGAATTCCACAGACTCACAACTCTCTGTGTGAAAAAGTGTTTCCTCATCTCCGTTCTAAAGGGCTTACCTCTTATTCTTAAACTGTGGCCCCTGGTTCTGGACTCCCCCAACATCGGGAACATGTTTCCTGCCTGTAGCATGTCCAAACACTTACTAATCTTATATGTTTTAATAAGATGCCCTCTCATCTTTCTAAACTCCAGAGTGTACAAGCCCAGCCGCTCCATTCTCTCAGCATATGACAGTCCCGCCATCCCGGGAATTAACCTTGTGAACCTTCGCTGCATTCCCCCAATAGCAATACTCACGGCTCTTAAAGATAGCGGAGTCAGGGGATATGGGGAGAAGGCAGGAACGGAGTACTGATTGGGGATGATCAGCCATGATCACATTAAATGGCGGTGCTGGCTCGAAGGGGCAAATGGCCTACTCCTGCACCTATTGTCTATTGTCCTTCCTCAAATGTCGACCATAATAGCACACAATACTCCAGGTTTGGTCTCACTAGGGCCCTGTACAACTGCAGAAGGACCTTTTTGCTCCTATACTCAACTTCCCTTGTTATTTACTGATAGAGACTGATAGGTGAACTGGGAAGGGGAAAGGATGTAGAGAGAGGGAAAGCAAGGGTTACTTGAAGTTACAGTAGTCAATGTTCATTGCACTGGGGTTTAAGCTGCCCAAACGAAATATGAGGTGTAGGCTGCGGGCCGAACATCAAACATGTCCCATGTTTTAAGGGCTCATGAACCTGCCTAATTAAAGGGTCAGGACAGATCCTCTGCGTTCCCCCCGTTTACTGAAGCCCACTGACTGCCATATTGGGGAGAGTGGGGGTCACGGCCATAATGGGACTGGGGCAGTGTCAAGCTGGGGTACAGACCTGTAAGAGTAAAGTCTTATTTATGATAAGACATGAGAAGATTAGCAATAGATAAGACTGATTGGCTCTAGCCTGAGTGGGAGGAGAGAAGTGAGTCAGTGCAGGGAAACCAGTTGAAAACTGAGGGATTTGGTATGTAAATTGGTAAATTAGGCAATTTATCAATCAATATTAGCAAGACAGCTCTTGGGGAGCGGCAGTGAGGGAGCGCCTTGTGAGGGAAGTGCCCTGTGAGAAAAGTGTAAGTCTTTAGCTCGAGAGTCTTCGGAGAGGAAGCTGAGGAGAGGAGACTACGCAAAACACTGCAGAGGGAGAGACGAAAGAAGGAGATATCAGGCAAGCTGATTCAGTGCGATGCATGCCGTATGTGGGAGGTCAAGGGCACTGCTGGTGCCTCTGGCTGCTACAAATGTGGCAAGTGCATCCAGGTAGAGCTCCTGAAGGACCGTGTTGGGGAACTGGAGAAGCAAGTGGATGACCTCAGGTTCGTCCGAGAAACTGAGTCGTTCCTCGACAAGTCCTACAGGAAGATTGTTGCACCTAAGGTACTGGAAGAGAGAAGGTGGGAGACAGTGAGAAAGGGAGGGAAGCATGGAATGCAAACGTCCCCGGGTGTTGTAACTCTGGTGAACAGGTTCACCCACTTAGAAGCTGTCAGGACAGAAGACGTTTTTACACTGATCGGTGGACTGGCTTGCGATGCGAATAGGGCTGTTGAGCCAAAACCAAAAAGGCCTAAGTCAGCCATTGTAGTGGGAGACTCCATTGTGAGAGGTACGGACAGGGGTTTCTGCGGCAACAGACGGGATGCGAGGATGGTGTGCTGCCTTCCTGGTGCCAGGATCCAGGATGTTACGGACAGAGTGCAGAAAATCTTCAAGGGCGAAGGTGAACAGCCGGAAGTGCATGTTGGCACAAACGATGTCGGAAAGAAAGGGATGAATATTCTGCAGCGTAACATTATAGAGCTCGGAAACATGCTGAAAAGCAGGACGTCCAGGGTTGTTATCTCCAGTTTGCTTCCAGTTCCTCGTGCTGGCGTGAGCAGGAACAGGGAGATACGGGACCTGAATGTGTGGCTGAGGAACTGGTGCACGGGGCAGGGATTTAGATTCTTAGATCACTGGGATCTGTTTTGGGGGAAGGGGGAACTGTACAAAAGGGACGGATTGCATCTTAACAGGTGGGGGACCAGCATTCTGGCAGGCAGGTTTGCCACTGCTACACGGGTGGTTTTCAACTGAATAAGGGGGGTGGGGTGTCGAATGGGATAGTTGAGGATGGAGTTGAGGATGGAGTTAAAGGGGAAAGGTTTCTTAAATGTGTGAGCGTAGAGACAGAGGGGTGTAAAATGAGGGTAGAAGCAATAGGTAGCAAGGTGAAAAGTAAAAGTTGCAGGCAGACAAATCCAGGGCAAAAATCAAAAAGGGCCACTTTTCAACATAATAGTATAAGGGGTAAGTGTTGTAAAAACAAGCCTGAAGGCTTTGTGTCTCAATGCAAGGAGCATTCGTAATGAGGTGGATGATAGCTATTAATGACTATGATATAGTTGGGATCACGGAGACATGGCACCAGGGTGACCAAGGCTGGGAGCTGAACATCCAGGGACATTCAATATTCAGGAGGGATAGACAGAAATGGAAAAGACGTGGAGTAGCGTTGCAGGTTAGAGAGCAGATTAACGCAACAGAAAGGAAGGGCATTATCTTGGAGGATGTGGAATCGATATGGGTAGAGCTGCGAAACATTAAGGGGCAGAAAACTCCAGGGGGAGTTGTGTACAGGCCACCTATCAATAGTAGTGGAGTTGGGGATGGCATCAAACAGGAAATTAGAAATGCGTGCAACAAAGGTAAAACAGTTATAATGGGTGACTTCAATTCACATATAGATTGGGTGAATCAAATTGGCAAGGGTGCGGAAGAAGAGGATTTCGTGGAATATATGCAGGATAGTTTTCTAAACCAACATGTAGAGGAACCAATGAGAGAGCAGGCTATTCTAGATTGGGTATTGAGTAATGAGGAAGGGTTAGTTAGCAGTCTTGTTGTGCGTGGCCCCTTGGGCAAGAGTGACCATAATATGGTTGAGTTCTTCATTAGGATGGAGAACGACATTGTTAATTCAGAAACAAGGGTCCTGAACTTAAAGAAAGGTAATTTGAGGGTATGAGACGTGAATTGGCCAAGATAGACTGGCGATTGATTCTTAATGGGTTGACTGTGGATATGCAATGGAAGGCATTTAAAGACTGCATGGATGAACCACAACAATTCTTCATCCCAGTTTGGCAAAAAAAAAAAAAATCAGGGAAGGTAGTGCATCCATGGATAACAAGGGAAATCAGGGTTAGTATCAAAACAAAAGATGAAGCATACAAATTAGCCAGAAAAAGCAGCCTACCAGAGGACTGGGAGAAATTCAGAGACCAGCAGAGGAGGACAAAGGGCTTACTTAGGAAAGGGAAAATAGATTATGAAAGAAAACTGGCAGGGAACATAAAAACTGACTGCAAAAGCTTTTATAGATATGTGAAGAGAAAATGATTAGTTAAAACAAATGTAGGTCCCTTTCAGTCAAAAGCAGATGAATTGATCCTGGGGAACAAGGACATGGCAGACCAATTGAATAATTACTTTGGTTCTGTCTTCACTAACGAAGACATAAACAATCTGCCGGAAATAGCAGGAGACCGGGGGTCAATTGAGATAGAGGAACTGAGTGAAATCCAGGTTAGCTAGGAAGTGGTGTTAGGTAACTTGAATGGATTAAAGGCCGATAAACCCACAGGGCCAGAGAGGCTGCATCCCAGAGTACTTAAGGAAGTAGCCCCAGAAATAGTGGATGCATTAGTGATAATTTTTCAAAACTCTTTAGATTCTGGAGTAGTTCCTCAGGATTGGAGGGTAGCTAATTTAACCCCATCTTTTAAAAATGGAGAGAGAGAAAAACGGGGAATTACGGACCAATTAGTCTAATGTCGGTAGTGGGGAATCTGCTAGAATCAGTTATTAAAGATGGGATAGCAGCACATTTGGAAAGTGGTGAAATAATTGGACAAAGTCAGCATGGATTTATGAAAGGTAAATCATGTCTGACGAATCTTATAGAATTTTTCGAGGATGTAACTAGTAGAGTGGATAAGGGAGAACCAGTGGATGTGTAATATCTGGACTTTCAGAAGGCTTTCGACAAGGTCCCACATAAGAGATTAGTATACAAACGTAACGCACACGGTATTGGGGGTTCAGTATTGACGTGGATAGAGCACTGGATGGCAGACAGGAAGCAAAGAGTAGGAATAAATGGGTCGTTTTCACAATGGCAGGCAGTGACTAGTGGGGTACCGCAAGGCTCAGTGCTGGGACCCCAGCTATTTACGATATATATTAATGATTTGGACGAGGGAATTGAATGCAACATCTCCAAGTTTGCGGATGACACGAAGGTGGGGGGCAGTGTTAGCTGTGTGGAGGATGCTAGGAGGCGGCAAGGTGACTTGGATAGGTTGGGTGAGTGGGCAAATGCATGGCAGATGCAGTATAATGTGGATAAATGTGAGGTTATGCACTTTGGTGGCAAAAACAGGAAAGCAGACTATTATCTGAATGGTGGCCGATTAGGAAAGGGGGAGATGTAACAAAACCTGGGTGTCATGGTACACCAGTCATTAAAAGAAGGCATGCAGGTGCAGCAGGCAGTGCAGAAGGCGAATGGTATGTTAGCATTCATAGCAAAAGGGATTTGAGTATAGGAGCAGGGAGGTTCTATTGCAGTTGTACAGGGTCTTGGTAAGACCACACCTGGAGTATTGCGTACAGTTTTGTTCTCCTAATCTGAGGAAAGACATGCTTGCCATAGAGGGAGTACAGAGAAGGTTCACCAGACTGATTCCAGGGATGTCAGGACTTTCATATGAAGAAAGACTGGATAGACTCGGTTTGCACTCGCTAGAATTTAGAAGATTGAGGGGGGATCTTATAGAAACTTGCAAAATTCTTAAGGGGTTGGACAGGCTAGATGCAGGAAGATTGTTTCCGATGTTGGGGAAGTCCAGAACAAGGGGTCACAGTTTAAGGATAAGGGGGAAATCTTTTAAGACCGAGATGAGGAAAACTTTTTTCACACAGAGAGTGGTGAATCTCTGGAATTCTCTGCCACAGAAGGTAGTTGAGGCCAGTTCGTTGGCTATATTTAAGAGGGAGTTAGATGTGGCCCTTGTGTCTAAAGGGATGAGGGGGTATGGAGAGAAGGCAGGTACAGGATACTGAGTTGGATGATCAGCCATGATCATATTGAATGGCGGTGCAGTCTCGAAGGGCCGAATGGCCTGCTCTTGCTCCTATTTTCTAAGTTTCTATGTTTCTATGATGTAAATGTCATATCTCTGATGTTTACTCAATGAGTATTCATTTTAAGCTACAATGAGCCTATATTTATGTGAGAGACCCCCCCCCCCCCACTGTGCCTTTGCAAATTAGGGCTATTACCTTTAACCTAACATAACCCTAAAAGTGTTTGAGTATCTGTAGTTTGTGTGTGTGTCTGTGTTTACCTGTCAAACGTGCATCTGGAGATGTGTGGATGTAAATGTATATGGATGTGTGTATGGATGGATGTGTGCATGTATGTGTGTGTGTGTGGATGTGTGCATGTATGTCTGCGTGCGGATGGATGTGTGTGTGTGTGTGTGTGTGTGTGTGTGTGTGTGTGTGTGTGTGTGTGTGTGTGTGTGTGTGTGTGTGTGCGGATGTGTGGATGTATGTGTGCATGTGTGTGTGTGTGCATGCATGGAAGTGTGTGTATGGATGGATGTGTGTATGTATGGATGTGTATGGACTGTCACCCTGTCATTCACCAGCACGCCATTATCATAAGTAATTCACTCATTGTTTAAATCATTTGACCAAATAAACAGTGAAACGATCGACATAAAAATAAAACTTTATACAATCATTTATTTCCCCAATTAATTTGTTTACATTACATGTGATCTTCATCTGAATATTCTTCATCAGATTCCACGTCTTTTGCAGTAATAGAGTTTCTGCAGTCAACACACTGACATAAATCTGTACATGACTCACCATGCTGTTGACATGAGCATCTTCCTTTCCCTGTGCTTGATTTCTCACAGCTTGTTTTCTTGCATGAACAGTATGTTAATTCTAGCAAGGTGCTTGGGGCTGGAGGCAGATCACCCCAGCCAGCTCCGCAATTCAATATGATCATGGCTGATCATTCAGAATCAGTCTCCACCATCGCCTCCAGGTGGCAGGTGTCTCCCACTCAGCTCCACTGGGGCACGTGCCCAGAATGCGAATTGTCCATGTTTGGACATCCAGGAGCAAAGGGAACATAGAAACATAGACAATAGATACAAGAGGTGGCCATTCGGCCCTTTGAACCATCGCCGCCATTCAATATGATCATGGCTGATCATCCACAATCAGTACTCTAGTCCTGCTTTCTCCCCATATCCCTTGATTCCGTTAGCCCCAAGAGCTATATCTAACATCCCCCACATCAGATTGGGTTTTGTAAACACAACACTTTAATGATCCAATCCTCAATAAATGTCAACGTGGCCAGATTCCCCAAACATCCTGGAACCCCATTTCCCACCTTACTGCTTCAGTACAAACCAAAGACAAGGCCTGTGTGTGGTCTTCCACTTCATGGCGATGGCAGCAGATACTGACCCCCTTGACGTGACACAGAATAGTTATTTAGAGACACAGCATGGAAACAGGCCATTCGGCCCAACTAGTCGAGGGCGACCATCGATCTCACCTTCACACTAGTTCTAAGTTGTCCCACTTTCTCGCCCACTCCCTACGTACTATGGGTAATTTACAGAGACCAATCAACCTACAAACCCACACGTCTTTGGGATGTGGGAGGAGACCGGAACACCCAGAGGGGACCCACACGGTCACGGGGAGACTGTGCTAACTCCACACGGACAAGAACCGATGTCAGGATGGAACTTGTATCACCCGCGCCGTGAATCAGCAGCTCTACCCGCTGCGCCACTGTGCTGCCCCATTCTCAACATCAATGCCCGGGTTATAGAACTGGGCTGACCACAGTGCCGCATGACCTGGCAGTGATATGTAACCCGTTCCTCCTGGGGAAATATCTGTCTCTATATTCAGCATGTTGAAACACAACCGGATCTCACAAGTTTCACTAGCACGGGTCAGCTGCAGTCATTTTAATTAACGGACGAATACTAAGAGTTAGGCTTTATATAGAACTTTTATTGTCAATTTTTGTACTGAAGCAAGCTTGTTAATTAACAATAGATACAACTCTACTTGTCTAAACAGTTCACATGTGTTGACCCATCAACATCAACAGTATTACATATCATGTCAAAGAGTCACCTGTTGCTGTGCGAGACTAATCTGATTACACACATTCCCCATCAACAAGTCAGTTGAAGGGAACAGGGTCCACATTACTACACAAGTACATATTAAACCCCCCAATGTGGCTTATTTTACATCAGCATTTCCTGCTCAATCAACGAGCTGTATGATCAAAGCTGCAATAGTAATTGTCGGTTACATTAGAAACAACGTTTTCATATAATAACAGAATGCAAAATAATACCAAAACAGTCGTGGTTACAGTTTAGTTTAGTTTAGAGATACAGCGCGGAAACAGACCCTTCGGCCCATCCAAGTACAAACGGCCCATCGATCATAGAAACATAGAAAATAGGTGCAGGAATAGGCCATTCGGCCCTTCGAGCCTGCACCGTCATTCAATATGATCATGGCTGATCATCTAACTCAGTATCCTGCACCTGCCTTCTCTCCATACCCCCTAATCCTTTTAGCCACAAGGGCCACATCTAACTCCCTCTTAACTGTAGCCAATGAACCGGCCTCAACTACCTGCTGTGGCAGAGAATTCCAGAGATTCACCACTCTCTGTGTGAAAAATATTTTCCTCATCACGGTCCTAAAATATTTCCCCCTTATCCTTAAACTGTGACCCCTTGTTCTGGACTTCCCCAACATCGGGAACAATCTTCCTGCATCTCGCCTGTCCGTCCCCTTAAGAAACTTGTAAGTTTCTATAAGATCCCCCCTCAATCTTCTAAAATCTAGCGAGTACAAACCGAGTCTATCCAGTCTTTCTTCATATGAAAGTTCTGACATCCCAGGAATCAGTCTGGTGAACCTTCTCTGCACTCCCTCTATGGCAATAATGTCTTTCCTCAGATTAGGAGACCAAAACTGTACGCAATACTCCATGTGTGGTCTCACCAAGACCCTGTACAACTGCAGTAGAACCTCCCTGCTCCTATACTCAAATCCTTTTGCTATGAATGCTAACATACCATTCACTTTCTTCACTGCCTGCTGCACCTGCATGCCTACTTTCAATGACTGGTGTACCATGACACCCAGGTCTCGTTGCATCTCCCCCTTCCTAATCGGCCACCATTCAGATAATAGTCTACTTTCCTGTTTTTGCCACCAAAGTGGATAACCTCACATTTATCCACATTATACTGCATCTGCCATGCATTTGCCCACTCACCCAGCCTATCCAAGTCACCTTGCAGCCTCCTAGCATCCTCCACACAGCTAACACTGCCCCCCAGCTTCGTGTCATCTGCAAACTTGGAGATGTTGCATTCAATTCCCTCGTCCAAATCATTAATATATATTGTAAATAGCTGGGGTCCCAGCACTGAGCCTTGCGGTACCCCACTAGTCACTGCCGGCCATTGTGAAAAGGACCAGTTTACTCCTACTCTTTGCTTCCTGTCTGCCAGTCAGTTCTCTATCCACATCAATACTGAACCCCCAATACCGTGTGCTTTAAGTTTGTATACTAATCTCTTATGTGGGACCTTGTCGAAAGCCTTCTGAAAGTCCAGATATAACACATCCACTGGTTCTCCCTTATCCACTCTACTAGTTACATCCTCGAAAAATTCTATAAGATTCGTCAGACATGATTTCCCTTTCATAAATCCATGCTAACTTTGTCCAATGATTTCACCACTTTCCAAATGTGCTGCTATCCCATCTTTAATAACTGATTCTAGCAGTTTCCCCACTACCGACGTTAGACTAACTGGTCTGTAATTCCCCGTTTTCTCTCTCTCTCCCTTTTTAAAAAGTGGGGTTACATTAGCTACCCTCCAATCCTCAGGAACTACTCCAAAAGAGTTTTGAAAAATTATCACTAATGCATCTACTATTTCTGGGGCTACTTCCTTAAGTACTCTGTGATCATCCCGTACACTAGCACTATCCTACACACTAGGGTCAATTTACAATGCTGACAGAAGCCAATTAACATACACACCTGTATATCTTTGGAGTGTGGGAGGAAACCTTCGCACCCGGTGGAAGCCCATGCACAAACAGACAGCCCCTGTAGTCAGGATTGAACACGTGTCTCTGGCGCTGTGAGGCAGCAGCTCCACCGCTGCGCCACTGTGCCACCCACATTCCAGTGGGATGTATTTCAGGCGGGTCATTCTCATCAGTTCTAAACATTCTCCATATCTCTTTGTCTGGAGCTGTAGATGATAGACATGGTCCCAGTTCCCTCACAGAGAGTTGGTCTTCTTGCAGATGTATCTCCGCTCCTTCACCTTGGTGAAGATTACTGGGAATAAGACAAGTGACAGGTTCTCAGATGTGTTCCCACTTTCCCCACACTGGAAGTTTCCCGTCCTGGAGAGAAACGTCCTTCCCAGACACTCGCTGCCAGGCAGAATCTAATGGAGGCGCTGACTTTCCAGTTCACATTGATGCCAAAGTAGATGAATTGGAATGTTTTGCTACTGAATGAGAACTGGTTTATTGTTGCTTGTCGGGAAGTTCTGAGGGACACAAACGGGCTGGTAGAATCATAGACAGACACAAAACGCTGCAGTAACTCAGCGGGACAGGCAACATCCCTATGGAAGGGTAAGGTGTGAGAACAAGAGATCAAAGGGGACGCTGCTGAAGGGAAATGTAGAATGGCATGTGTCGTTGTTAGCCCTGGGGAAGGTGACAAGGAGGCATTCAATCAGTAAACATTAAATCAGGACGTCAGTAAATCCCGTCAGAAAACTAGAATGGGGGAGGGGTGGAGAGAGAGGGATAGCAAGGGCTCCTTGAAATTGGACAAATTAATATTCGTACCGCGGATTTGTGAGCTCCCCAAGCGAAATATGAGATGATGTTCCCCCAATTTGTGGGAGGCCTCACTCTGACAGTGGAGGAGGTCCAGGACAGAAACGTCAGTGGGAATGGGAGGGGGAGTATTTAGCAAACGGGAGATCACGTGGGCCTAGATTCAGATTCAATTTTAATTGTCATTGTCAGTGTACAGTACAGAGACAACGAAATGCATTTAGCATCTCCCTGGAAAAGCGACATAGCAAATGATATGAATAAATAATAATAAGTGTCCGGGGGGGGGGGGGGGGGGGGGTGATTGGCAGTCACCGAGGTACGTTGTTGAGTATAGTGACAGCCGCCGGGAAGAAGCTGTTCCTGGACCTGCTGGTTCGGCAACGGAGAGACCTGTAGCGCCTCCCGGATGGTAGGAGGGTAAACAGTCCATGGTTGGGGTGAGAGCAGTCCTTGGCGATGCTGAGCGCCCTCCGCAGACAACGCTTGCTTTGGACAGACTCAATGGAGGGGAGCGAGGAACCGGTGATGCGTTGGGCAATTTTCACCACCCTCTGCAATGCCTTCCGGTCGGAGACAGAGCAGTTGCCATACCATACTGTGATGCAGTTGGTAAGGATGCTCTCGATGGTGCAGCGGTAGAAGTTCACCAGGATCTGAGGAGACAGATGGACCTTCTTCAGTCTCCTCAGGAAGAAGAGATGCTGGTGAGCTTTCTTGATCAGAGTTGAGGTATTGTGGGTCCAAGAGAGGTCATCGGAGATGTTGACTCCCAGGAACCTGAAGCTAGAAACACGTTCCACCTCCGTCCCGTTAATGTGGATGGGGGTGTGCATGCCGCCCCTGGACTTCCTGAAGTCTACAATGAGCTCCTTGGTCTTCTTGGAATTAAGGGCCAGGTTGTTGTCAGCGCACCATGCTGCTAAGTGCTGGACCTCCTCCCTGTAGGCCGATTCATCGTTGTTGCTGATGAGGCCAATCACCGTTGTATCATCTGCATACTTGATGATGGTGTTAGTACCATGTACAGGTGTGCAGTCATAGGTGAAGAGGGAGTAGAGGAGGGGGCTCAGCACACAGCCCTGTGGAACGCCGGTGTTCAGGGTGAGGGTTGAAGAGGTGTGCTTGTCTAACCTATCAGACTGGGGTCTGTTGGTTAGAAAGTCCAGTATCCAGTTGCAGAGGGAGGGGTCTATGCCCAGGTTACCGAGTTTGGTGATCAGTTTTGATGGTATAATGGTGTTGAATGCTGAGCTGTAATCGATGAACAGCATTCTTACGTAAGTGTCTCTGTTGTCGAGGTGGGAGAGGGCAGAGTGAAGTGCCGTTGCGATGGCATCCTCCGTACCCCTGTTCTTGCGGTAGGCAAACTGATAGGGATCCAGTGTGAGGGGTAGGCAGCTTTTGAGGTGTGCCAGGACCAGCCTCTCGAAGCACTTGGTGATGATGGGGGTAAGTGCAACTGGGCGGAAGTCGTTGAGGCTTGCCACAGTGGAGTGTTTTGGCACTGGCACGATGGAGGTGGTTTTAAGGCACGTGGGGACAACTGTTTGGGCAAGTGACAGGTTGAAGATGTCAGTCCAGACGTCTGTCAGCTGCGCAGCACAGGCCCTGAGCACGCGCCCGGGGATGCCGTCAGGGCCAGCAGCTTTACGTGCATTAGTCCTACTCAGTGCCACATATACGTCGTAGGGGGTGAGTGTGAGGGGTTGGTGATCGGCAGGTAGCACAGCCTTGATGGCTGTCTCTAGATTGTCCCTGTCGAAGCGGCCATAGAAGTGGTTAAGCTCCTCAAGGAAGGAGGCGTCGCTGGATGTGGGGGTGGTGTTGGAGGGTCTGTAGTCCGTGATGGCCTGGATGCCTTGCCACATGCGTCGGGGGTCGGAGTTGTCGTTGAAGTGCTCCTCAATCCTGAGCTTATGGCAGTGCTTGGCCTTCTTGATGCCCCTCTTCAGGTTAGCCCTGGCTGAACTGTAGGCTCGAGCATCGCCTGACCTGAAAGCGGTGTCCCGTGCTTTCAGCAATAGCCTGACCTCGCTGTTCATCCATGGCTTCTGATTCGGGAATATGGTCACCTGTTTGAGGGAGGTGACACTATTGATGGTGGAGTTTATAAAGTCCAGAACAGAGGATGTGTAGGAATCAATGTCCGTGAGGGAGTCAAGGGTGGCCTGGGCTGCAAACGCCTTCCAGTCAGTGTTTCCAAAACACTGCTGAAGTGTGAAGTTCGCTTCCTCTGACCAGACTTTAACTGTCCTCACAGTTGGTTTAACCCGTCTGATGAGTGGGGAGTACTTAGGGAGCAGGAACAATGAGACGTGATCAGATTGACCAAGGTGGGGGAGGGGGATGGCGGACTAACGCACAGCTCCAAGCAAACAGCAATCAGTTCGAGTAGATTTAGCGCATGATTTGGCGTTAGCTTTTTTCAAAGTATGAAGCCCAGAACAACGTGAACTGACGGGATGTATATTGGCGCAGAGCGGTTAATGTGCGCCTTTGGCAACAGCGAGCACCTTCTCCGCGGTCTCCATCAGAAGCTTCAGCGCATCATTCAGTATCATGTAGGTCATCACAAATGATGACCCGGCTCCAAAAAGGGAACCAATGACTGGGACAGAGTAAAGAGCGGCTTCGATGACGGAAACAGCAACGGCGACTACCCCCAAATGCAGCCTTACTATCACTTGTGCAGTTATTTCTTCCAGTAGGCTTGATTGTGCTGCGGCTTTCAGCTCTTCCACGGACTTGCTTGTTTTCTCGGCCAATCTGCGGAGTGCAGCATCATTCAGACACAGGCATTTACGGAAATTGATTATCGCTCCAATCAATATCCCCATGTCACAGGCGGCAGAGAGACCCGGGACCGGGAACGCTCCCACTCCTCCCGATATGATCGCCAACATCCAGATACGTTTCTTCAACACCTCACCTTTCTTCCGAATAATCTCCACACTGAGGTTGGGAAGGGCCAGGATAAAGACAGATTTCTTTATATTTGGTAAGCCAGCTCCAAGTGCTTTCATTAACAGAGAGAAATCATACATCCCATTCTTATAACTGGATATCAGGAACACGGCGGGATCAGGGATCCCGGCCTTTCCCAATTTATTGACGCAGTCAGTCCGGATCTTTCCCATTTCTGATTCAACAGATTCCCTCTGTTCCTGCTTCATTGAATCAAGGTCAGCGTCAATCTTAGAGCGGACAAAATAGAGCTTCTTCCCCAGCCGCTTAATCTCCTTGGCAAGATTTGCATCATTCTCTGTGAATCGACCAGCTGCCACTATGATGAAGAAATCGTATTTTTTAAATTGCATTTTCCTCAAGTAAGAACCCGCGGTGAATCGTGTAGATCCGATCCCCGGCAGGTCCCAGTAGCGGACATTGGGCAGAGTGGGATGTGAGTATCCGGTTGGCTCCATTGTAGTTTCCGTGGACCCAACCGCAGCCGCTCCCTCATCTTTGCTAAGAAGCCCTCTCATGGCGTTGATGAGGGTGGATTTTCCTGCACCCGAGTCTCCCGTCACGGCGATGTTCAGCTCGGTGTTGTCCAGTTCTTTCACCTTCTTCTCCAGCAGAGGTTTAATCTTTTCAACACCACCCGTTTCGAACTCGGACTTCAGTTTGCTGAGCTCTTCCTGTGTGAAGTATGTGGGGGTCTCAGACTGAGCTGCCTGTTGGCTGAAAGGAAACATGTTCGGTGAAAGTTTCCAGTTGAAATGAAACCAACTGAAATAAAGGACAAGCACCTTCTCTCCCTTTCCCTCTTCTCTTCCCATTGTTCCACCTGGATACATACCATTTATCCCACAATCCCGCCCTTTCCCCCTTCCCCCATCACCTTCACCTATATCCATTACTCCAGCTTCCCATCTCACGCCTCTTCTCTTGGCCTGGGAGCAGAATTAGGGTATTCGGCCCATCTATCCCGCGAGTTCTCCTTCTCTCAGTCTTTTCATCACTGGCCTTCCTTCAATCATCACCCCCTCCTCCACCCCCCAACATCTATCAACCTATCACTTGCCTGACTTAGTCCTGCCCCCAATCCTCATCCAGCCGCCTCCCTCCAAACACAATCAGAGTGAAGAAGGGTCCATTGAAGAAGCCAATGGATCCTCGAGCTGAAACAATTCACTCAGATTTGATAATTTAGAGATATAAGCTGTGGGCCGAGGAGCTTTTTCGTTCTGGTTCATGACCCAACTCACAGAACTACCTGAATGTTTTAACATATTGTGTAAAAATATTATATAAATCATTCCTGAAACCCGTCAAGAACAAAACATGCATATTTTGTTGAAATATGAGGAAAATTTCCAATTTTCCGAGTAGTATTTGTCCAATTAATGCACGTTTGACATTGAGGTCGGACGCAAATTGACCAATCCTGCACTTTGTTTTATGGTCTCTAGGCAGCGAGGACCCTTGGATCATGGCTGCCTCCTCATTACATCAATAGCAATAACAAGGTTTCCAAGGAATGAAGGTATTGCTAAATTTGCTGATCATTTTGTTTTTCAATTGATTTATCTTTATAAAGTTTGGATGTCAACTGTTAAATAAAAATGATAAATAACAAATGAGCAGGTGGGGTCAGGGTTAGGGTCAGGGTCAGGGTCAGGGTCAGGGTTAGGGTCAGTATTAGGGTCAGTGTTAGGGTCAGTGTTAGGGTCAGTGTTAGGGTCAGTGTTCGGGACAGTGTTAGGGTTAGGGTCAGTGTTAGGGTCAGGGTCAGTGTTAAGGTCAGGGTTAGGTTCAGGGTCAGGGTTAAGGTCAGGGTCAGGGTCAGGGTTAAGGTCAGGGTCAGGGTCGGTCAGGCTTTTCAGCACGCCGGTGGATGCTGTGGAGGATCGTTCGGGCTGTCAGAGGGCCGGTGAGACCCCCACAGAAGGCCGAGTGGCAGACACGTCGGTGGCTCCAATCCTAGAGATGGGGCTCGACTGGCGAGACTGACATCAGGCAGAGCCCTAGTGGTGGGTGACTCCATTGTCCGAGGAGCGGACAGGAGATTCTGTGGAGGTAGACGAGATGTGAGGATTGCCTGTTGCCCCCCTGGTGCCAGGGTTCAGGATGTCACGAGCCGAATTCTGAACATCCTCGAGAGAGAGAGAAGGTGAACAGCCGGCAGTAATTGTGCACGTGGGCACAAACGACATTGGGAATAAGAGGAAGGAGATTCTCCAACATGACTTCAGAGAGTTGGGAAGAAGACTGAAATGCCGGACTTCTAGAGTGGTTATCACTGGGTGGGGGGGGGGGGGGGGGAGGGATTGACAAATTGGGAGTATAATGATGGAGTTAAAGATGAAGTGGCTACAGGAAAAGTACAAAAGATTCACTCCTATCGAAAAGACAGACAGGTGGGCAGAGGGGGTGGGGTTGCCCTCTTGGTGAGGAATGAAATTCAGTCCCTTGCAAAGGGTGACATTGAAACAGGAGATGTGGAGTCAGTATGGATAGAACTAAGGAATTGTAAAAGTAAAAATACCCTAATGGGACTAATCTACAAGCCCCCAAACAGTAGCCTGGACATAGGGCGCAAGTTGAATCAGGAGTTAAAATTGGCATGTTGCAAATGTAATGCTGTGGTTGTCATGTGAGATTTCAACATGCAGGTAGACTGGGAAAATCAGGTTGGTACTGGACCCCAAGAAAGGGACTTTGTAGAGTGCCTTTGTGATGGATTCTTGGAACAGCTTGTATTGGAGCCGACCAGGGATAAGGCAATTCTGGATTTAGTGTTATGTAATGAACCGGATTTGATAAAGGACCTCGAGGATAATGAGCCATTAGGAGGCAGTGACCATAATGTGGTCAGGTTTAATCTACAATTGCAGAGGGAGAAGAGTAGATCGGAGGTGTCAGTGTTACAGTTGAATAAAGGGGACTATGGGGCCATGAGGGAGGAGCTGGCCAAAGTTGACTGGAAAGATACACTAGCAGGGATGACAGTGGACCAAAAATGGCAGGTATTTCTAGGAATAATACAGAAGGTGCAGGATCAGTTCATTCCTAGGAGGAGGAAAGATTCCAAGGGGACAAAGGGACGACCATGGCTGACAAGGGACGTCAGGGACAGTACGAAGAAGTACAACGTAGCTAAGATGAGCGGTCAGCAAGAGGATTGGGTAATGTTTAAAGAGCAACAGAAGATAACCAAAAAGACAATACAGGGAGAAAAGATGAGGTACGAAGGTAAGCTAGCCAAGAATATAAAGCAGGATAGTAAAAGCGTCTTTAGGTAGGTGAAGAGGAAAAAATTAGTTAAGACAAAAGTTGGACCCTTCAAGACCGAAAAAGGTGAATTTATTATGGGGAACAAGGAAATGGCAGATGAGTTGAACAGGTACTTTGGATCTGTCTTCACTAAGGAGGACACAAACAATCTTCCTGATATAGTGGTGGCCAGAGGATCTGGGTGAAGGAGGAACTGAAGGAAATCCACATTAGGCAGGAAATTGTGTTGGATAGACTGATGGGACTGAAGGCTGATAAATCCCCAGGGCCTGATGGTCTGCATCCCATGGTACTTAAGGAAGTGGCTCTAGAAATCGTGGATGCATTGGTGATCATTTTCCAATGTTCTATAGACTCAGGATCAGTTCCTGTGGATTGAAGGGTAGCTAATGTTATCCCACAATTTAAGAAAGGTGGGAGAGAGATAACAGGAATTATAGAGCAGTTAGCCTGACATCGGTGGTGGGGAAGTTGCTGGAATCAATTATAAAAGATGAGATAGCCGCACATTTGGATATCAGTAACAGGATCGGTCCAAGTCAGCATGGATTTACGAAGGGGAAATCATGCTTGACTATACTTCTGGAATTTTTTGAAGATGTAACTAGGAAAATGGACAATGGAGAGACAGTGGATGTATTGTACCTGGACTTTCAGAAAGCATTTGATAAAGTCCCACATAGGAGATTAGTGGGCAAAATTAGGGCACATGGTATTGTGGGTAGAGTGCTGACATGGATAGAGAAGTGGTTGGCAGACAGGAAACAAAGAGTAGGGATTAACGGGTCCCTTTCAGAATGGCAGGCAGTGACTAGTCGGGTACCGCAAGGCTCGGTGTTGGGACCGCAGCTAGTTACAATATACATCAATAATTTGGATGAAGGGATTCAAAGTAACATTAGCAAATTTGCAGATGACACAAGGCAGGGTGGCAGTGTGAACTGTGAGGAGGATGCTATGAGAATGCAGGGTGACTTGGACAGGTTGCGGGAGTGGGCAGATGCATGGCAGATGAAGTCTAATGTGGATAAATGTGAGGTTATCCACTTTGGTAGCAAAAACAGGAAGGCAGATTACTATCTAAATGCCGTCAAATTGGGAAAAGGGGAAGTACAACGGGATCTGGGGGTCCATGTACATCAGTCTATGAAAGTAAGCATGCAGGTACTGCAGAGAGTGAAGAGATCAAGGAGCAAAGAGGTCCTTCTGCAGTTGTACAGAGCCCTACTGAGACCACACCTGGAGTATTTTGTGCAGTTTTGGTCCCCTAATTTGAGGAAGGACATTCTTGTTATTCAGGGAGTGCAGCGTAGGTTTACTAGGTTAATTCCCGGGTTGGCGGGACTGTGAAATGCTGAGAGAATGGAGCGGCTGGGCTTGTACACTCTGGAGTTTAGAACGATGAGAGGATATCTCATTGAAACATATAAGATTGTTAAGGGTTTGGACATGCTATATGCAGGAAACATGTTCACAAAGTTGGGGGAGTCCGGAATCAGGGGCCACAGTTTAAGAATAAGGGGTAAGCCATTTAGAATAGAGACGCAGAAACACTTTTTCCTCACAGAGAGTGGTGAGTCTGTGGAATTCTCTGACTCAGAGGGCGGTGGAGGCAGTTTCTCTGGATGCTTCCAAGAGAGAGCTAGATAGCGCTCTTTAAATAGCAGAGTCAGGGGATATGGGGAGAAGGCAGGAACGGGGTACTGAATGGGGATGATCAGCCATGATCACATTGAATGGCGGTGCTGGCTCGAAGGGCCGAATGGCCTACTCCTGCACCTATTGTCTATTGCTGTGAGGGGTCGGTCGGGCTGTTGGGAGGCAGATCATTTCTACGAGGTGTCAGTCAGGCTGTCAGGAGGCCTGTGAGTTCTGCGAAGGGTTGGTCGGGCAGTTGGTAGGCCGTTGTTGCAGCGAGTGAGTGGGTGGACTGACGGAGCCAGTGCTATGGGGGTGCTGAAGGCGGCCCGGGCAGCGTGCAGGGCAGTGCTGCTTCCCACCATCATCACCACGATGATCCACATGCTGGCCGAGGTGAACTCGCCGAGCGGCCACACGTACGGAGCCCGCAGCCGGTTCCAAAGCGGCTCCAGCTCCAGCCGTGGGCAGCTCTAGAAGGGGGCGAGTTAGGGCTTGGGTTAGGCATTTTCCTGTCAGTGGAAGATGCCTTTAGCCCCTGTCCCGCTTAGGAAACCTGAACGGAAACCTCTGGAGACTTTGCGCCCCACCCATGGTTTCCGTGCGGTTCCCTGAGGTTGCAGGTTGTTGTCGGAGGTTGCAGGTAGTGGAAGCAGGTAGGGAGACTGACAAAATATATATAGTATAATAATATATGGTTTAAATCAGTGGTTCTTAAACATTTTGGCCCCACAACCCCATCAGACATTCTTGCTCAATTTTGACCCCCAAAACAAAAATTGTCAAAAATCCAGCCGGATTTATTAAAACATGTCTGCCAATACTCAATGAATGGGGTGGCTGCAATTGCTTCGTATCCATCGGGCGGTCAAAACGAGGACAAATGCTTGACAGGCAGCACCTCATCGCAACATCAATCACAAGCCTATTGCGACCCTTTGTTTTCATAGTTACTCTGGTTGAGAATCCAGCCTCACAGCGATAGGTTGAGGGGGACTGGACCAATTGTGTCAGGGCCCTCTTCGAAAGAACAGGACTGTCCTTCACTTTCAGCCAATACGTGGCGAGCTCTTGTTCCATGAAGTAACATGAGCTGCGCATCTTCACAAATTCGGTAAAATTCAACCTTTGCAGCCACGTCAGTATCCCTGATGGCACCGGCTACAATGGAAAAGGATGATCCACTCCTCACGAGAGTGGTCGTCCAGTCCGGGGAAGTAACGTTCGATGGCTTCACTAATTGCCAGAAGGTGGGTTGAGATCTCATCGTGGAAGTGGCATTCGGCATCTGGTGTAGCATCCAGGAGAGTCGTCATCTTGGTGAAGATAAATCGCACAGATTAAGTCGCACGGATTAAGAAACTTCACACCATCGGTGAACAGCTTATGAAGCCATGCCTTCTCGAAGCAGGGAAGTTGGTGCTGGGGGAACAGCAGTCAAACAAGTTCAGGGAAGATAGTCGTGTCACCGTCCTGGACTCTTCTCTGGTAAAGGTGAATCTTCCTCCTGAACGCTGCCACTTTGTCACGAGCCGTGTGTAGCATTGGGACGTTTCCTTGAAGTGACAGGTTGAAGGAATTCACCTCGGCGAGGAAGTCAGCCAAGTAAGCAACCTTCATCATGAACAGATAATCCTGCATCTTTTCATGAAGCTGATTCTCCTTCTCTCCAAGAACAGCGCTATTTCCTCTCGAAGTTGAATCACACGACTGAGAACTTTACCACGTGAAAGCCAACGCACGTCTGTGTGGAATATCAGAACAGTGAAATCGGAGCCCATTTCTTCACACTTCGCTTTGAAGATTTTTGTGTTTGTTGCGCTCCCTCAGATGTGGTTCCCAATCTTCACCACATCGGAAAGCACTTCTCGAAGACCAGGAGGGAGAGTCTTCATCGCTAAAGCATGGCGATGTATCTTGCAGTGGGTGAAGGAGACATGGGGAGTGGCATTCTTCAGGAAAGCTTTGAAGCCAGATCTGCATCTGAGCATGGAAGGTGCCCCATCTGTACACACCCCAACTAGGCGTTCCCAGCCAAGCTCATGTTTGATGAGGAAGGCTTCCAGCATTCTGAACACATCTTTTCCCCGAGTGGCCAATGGCTCCGAGAACAGGTACTCCTCCTTCTTGCTTTCTCCATCGAGGTAACGAACGTAGACTAGCCGTTGGGAACATGAGTCAACTTCTGTTGACTCATCCAGTTGCAGTCAATACATTGGTCTACTCTTCACAGAGCTCACCACGTGCTTCAGAATATCATTACCCATATGCGAGATTCAACTTTTGGCTGTGTCATTTGAAAGGGAAATCTGCTTGAACTTGTTTGACTGCTGTTCCCCCAGCACCAACTTCCCTACTTCGAGACGGCATGGCTTGATAAGCTGTTCACCGATGGTGTGAGGTTTCTTAGTCTGTGCAACTCGATAAGGAATCGGTATGAAGCCTCCAGGGCCGCATCATTATGATGAGCGCTGTGACCCGTCGAATTGATGCGGGAGTATTTTGTTCACGTATGCCCGTACGTATACGCACACGCACTCTGTGTGTTGTGAACCATGTCTGCCAAGAAGCTCACGTATAGTGAAGCATTTCTCAAGTTCGGCTTCACTAGCATTGTTCAATCATCCATGGTCAAGCCGCAAAGTGTTATCTGTGCCAAGTTTTTGAGCCACGAGAGCTTGAAGTCCGGCAAACGGAAGATCCATTTGGAGTCTTGTCACAGCGACCTGGCGGGGAAGGGCGGGGACTATTTCAAAAGAGAAGAAGCCGCACTCAAGGGTTCCCGCATCGATTCGATGGGTCACTGCGCTCATCATAATGATTCGGCCCTGGAGGCTTCATACCGATTCCTTATCGAGTCGCACAGATTAAGAAATTTCACACCATCGGTGAACAGCTTATGAAGCCATGCCTTCTCGAAGCAGGGAAGTTGGTGCTGGGGGAACAGCAGTCAAACAAGTTCAGGCAGATATCCCTTTCGAATGACACAGCCAAATGTTGAATCTCGGTTACGAGTAATGATATGAGCAACAGATGGGATGCGAGGATGGTGTGCTGCCTTCCTAGTGCCAGGATCCAGGATGTCACGGACAGAGTGCAGAAAATCCTCAAGGGCGAAGGTGAACATCCAGAAGTGGTAGTGCATGTCGGCACAAACGATGTCGGAAAGAAGGGGATGAATATTCTGCAGCGTGACTTTAGAGAGCTCGGAAAAATGCTAACAAGCAGGACCTCCAGGGTTGTTATCACCGGTTTGCTTCCAGTTCCTCATGCTGGCGAGAGCAGGAACAGGGAGATACGGGACCTGAATGTGTGGCTGAGGAACTGGTGCGCAGGGCAGGTATTTATATTCTTAGATCACTGAGATCTGTTTTGGCTTAAGGGGGAACTCTACAAAAGGGACGGATTGCATATTAACAGGTGGGGGACCATCATTCTGGCAGGCAGGTTTGCCACTGCTACACGGGTGGTTTTAAACTGAATAAGGGGGGTGCGGTATCAAATAGGATAGTTGAGGATGATGTTAAAGGGAAAGGGTTTCGTAAATGTGTGAGCGGAGAGACAGAGGGGTGTAAAATGAGGGTAGAAGCAATAGGTAGCAAGGTGAAAAGTAAAAGTGGCAGGCAGACACATCCAGGGCAAAAATCAAAAAGGGCCACTTTTCAACATAATAGTATAAGGGGTAAGAGTGTTGTAAAAACAAGCCTGAAGGCTTTGTGTCTTAATGCAAGGAGCATTTGTAATAAGGTGGATGAGTTGAATGTGCAGATAGCTATTAATGACTATGATATAGTTGGGATCACAGAGACATGGCTTCAGAGTGACCAAGGCTGGGAGCTGAACATCCAGGGATATTCAATATTCAGGAGGGATAGACAGAAAGGGAAAGGAGGTGGGCTAGCGTTGCTGGTTAGAGAGGAGATAAATGCAATAGAAAGGAAGGACATTAGCTTGGAGGATGTGGAATCGATATGGGTAGAGCTGCGACACACTAAGGGGCAGAAAACGCTAGTGGGAGTTGTGTACAGGCCACCTAACAGTAGTAGTGGAGTTGGGGATGGCATCAAACAGGAAATTAGAAATGCGTGCAACAAAGGTAAAACAGTTATAATGGGTGACTTCTACCTACATATAGATTGGGTGAATCAAATTGGCAAGGATGCTGAGGAAGAAGATTTCCTGGAATGTATGCAGGATAAATTTCTAAACCAACATGTAGAGGAACCAACGAGAGAGCAGGCTATTCTAGACTGGGTATTGAGTAATGAGGAAGGGTTAGTTAGCTGTCTTGTTGTGCGTGGCCCCTTGGGCAAGAGTGACCATAATATGGTTGAATTCTTCATTAGGATGGAGAGTGACATTGTTGATTCAGAAACAAGGGTCCTGAACTT
This sequence comes from Amblyraja radiata, assembly GCF_010909765.2. NCBI lineage: Eukaryota > Metazoa > Chordata > Chondrichthyes > Rajiformes > Rajidae > Amblyraja > Amblyraja radiata. Next base: position 62,124,580 of record NC_045967.1, on the reverse strand, counting down.
AAAGAAAGGTAACTTTGAGGGTATGAGACGTGAATTGGCCAAGATAGACTGGCAATTGATTCTTAATGGGTTGACGGTGGATATGCAATGGAAGGCATTTAAAGACTGCATGGATGAACTACAACAATTGTTCATCCCAGTTTGGCAAAAAAAAAAAATCAGGGAAGGTAGTGCATCCGTGGATAACAAGGGAAATCAGGGATAGTATCAAAACAAAAGATGAAGCATACAAATTAGCCAGACAAAGCAGCCTACCAGAGAACTGGGAGAAATTCAGCGTCCAGCAGAGGAGGACAAAGGGCTTAATTAGGAAAGGGTAAATAGATTATGAAAGAAAACAGGCAGGGAACATAAAAACAGACTGCAAAAGCTTTTATAGATATGTGAAGAGAAAAAGATTAGTTAACACAAATGTAGGTCCCTTGCAGTCAGAAACAGGTGAATTGATCATGGGGAACAAGGACATGGCAGACCAATTGAATAACTACTTTGGTTCTGTCTTCACTAAGGAAGACATAAATAATCTGCCGGAAATAGCAGGGGACCGGGGGTCAAATGAGATGGAGGAACTGAGTGAAATCCAGGTTAGCCGGGAAGTGGTGTTAAGTAAATTGAATGGATTAAACATAGAAACACAGAAAATAGGTGCAGGAGTAGGCCATTCGGCCCTTCGAGCCTGCACCACCATCCAATATGATCATGGCTGATCATCCAACTCAGTATCCTGTACCTGCCTTCTCTCCATACCCCCTGATCCCCTTAGCCACAAGGGCCACATCTAATTCCCTCTTAAATATAGCCAATGAACTGGCCTCAACTACCTTCTGTGGCAGAGAATTCCAGAGATTCACCACTCTCTGTGTGAAAATATTTTTCCTCATCTCAGTCCTAAAATATTTCTCCCTTATCCTTAAACTGTGACCCCTTGTTCTAGACTTCCCCAACATCGGGAACAAGCTTCCTGCATCTGGACCAACCCCTTAAGAATTTTGTAAGTTTCTATAAGATCCCCCCTCAATCTTCTAAATTCTAGCGAGTACAAACCGAGTTTATCTAGTCTTTCTTCATATGAAAGTCCTGACATCCCAGGAATCAGTCTGGTGAACCTTCTCTGTACTCCCTCTGTGGCAAGAATGTCCTTTCTCAGATTAGGAGACCAAAACGGTACGCAATACTCCAGGTGTGGTCTCACCAAGACCCTGTACAACTGCAGTAGAACCTCCCTGCTCCTATACTCAAATCCTTTTGCTATGAATGCTAACATACCATTCGCCTTCTTCACTGCCTGCTGCACCTGCATGCCTACTTTTAATGATTGGTGTACCATGACACCCATGTCTCGTTGCATCTCCCCCTTTCCTAATCGGCCACCATTCAGATAATAGTCTACTTTTCTGTTTTTGCCACCAAAGTGGATAACCTCACATTTATCCACATTGTACTGCATCTGCCATTCATTTGCCCACTCACCCAGCCTATCCAAGTCACCTTGCAGCCTCCTAGCATCCTCCTCACAGCTAACACTGCCCCCCAGCTTCGTGTCACCCGCAAACTTGGAGATGTTGCATTCAATTCCCTCGTCCAAATCGTTAATATATATTGTAAATAGCTGGGGTCCCAGCACTGAGCTTTGCGGTACCCCACTAGTCACTGCCTGCCATTGTGAAAACGACCCGTTTACTCCTACTCTTTGCTTCCTGTCTGCCAGCCAGTTCTCTATCCACATCAATACTGAACCCCCAATACCGTGTGCTTTAAGTTTGTATACTAATCTCTTATGTGGGACCTTGTCGAAAGCCTTCTGAAAGTCCAGATATAACACATCCACAGGTTCACCCTTATCCACTCTACTAGTTACATCCTCAAAAAATTCTATAAGATTCGTCAGACATGATTTACCTTTCATTAATCCATGCTGACTTTGCCCAATGATTTCACCACTTTCCAAATGTGCTGCTATCCCATCTTTTATAACTGATTCTAGCAGTTTCCCCACTACCGACGTTAGACTAACTGGTCTGTAATTCCCCGTTTTCTCTCTCCCTCCCTTTTTAAAAAGTGGTGTTACATTAACTACCCTCCAACCCTCAGGAACTACTCGAGAATCTAAAAAGTTTTGAAAAATTATCACTAATGCATCCACTATTTCTGGGGCTACTTCCTTAAGTACTCTGGGATGCAGCCTATCTGGCCCTGGGGATTTATCGGCCTTTAATCCATTCAATTTACCTAACACTACTTCCCGGCTAACCTGGATTTCACTCAGTTCCTCCATCTCATTTGACCCCCGGTCCCCTGCTATTTCCGGCAGATTATTTATGCCTTCCTTAGTGAAGACAGAACCAAAGTAGTTATTCAATTGGTCTGCCGTCTCTTTGTTCCCCATGATCAATTCACCTGTTTCTGACTGCAAGGGACCTACATTTGTTTTAACTAATCTTTTTCTCTTCACATATCTATAAAAGCTTTTGCAGTCAGTTTTTATGTTCTCTGCCAGTTTTCTTTCATAATCTATTTTCCCTTTCCTAATTAAGTCCTCCTCTGCTGGTCTCTGAATTTCTCCCAGTCCTCTGGTAGGCTGCTTTTTCTGGCCGATAAATCCCCAGGGCCAGATAGGCTGCATTCCAGAGTACTTAAGGAAGTAGCCCCAGAAATAGTGGATGCATTAGGGATAATTTTTCAAAACTCTTTTGATTCTGGAGTAGTCCCTGAGGATTGGAGGGTAGCTAATGTAACCCCACTTTTTAAAAAGGGAGGGTGAGAGAAAACAGGGAATTACAGACCAGTTAGTCTAACGTCGGTCGTGGGGAAACTGCTAGAATCAGTTATTAAAGATGGGATAGCAGCACATTTGGAAAGTGGTGAAATCATTGGACAAAGTCAGCATGGATTTATGAAAGTTAAATCATGTCTGACGAATCTTATAGAATATTTCGAGGATGTAACTAGTAGAGTGGATAAGGGAGAACCAGTGGATGTGTTATATCTGGACTTTCAGAAGGCTTTCGACAAGGTTCCACATAAGAGATTAGTATACAAACTTAAAGCACACGGTATTGGGGGTTCAGTATTGATGTGGATAGAGAACTGGCTGGCAGACAGGAAGCAAAGAGCAGGAGTAAATGGGTCCTTTTCACAATGGCAGGCAGTGACTAGTGGTGTACCGCAAGGCTCAGTGCTGGAACCTCAGCTATTTACGATATATATTAATGATTTGGACGAGGGAATTGAATGCAACATCTCCAAGTTTGTGGATGACACGAAGCTGGGGGGAAGTGTTAGCTGTGAGGAGGATGCTAGGAGGCTGCAAGGTGACTTGGATAGGCTGGGTGAGTGGGCAAATGCATGGCAGATGCAGTATAATGTGGATAAATGTGAGGTTATCCACTTTGGTGGCAAAAACAGGAAAGTAGATTATTATCTGAATGGTGGCAGATTAGGAAAGGCGGAGATGCAAAGACACCTGTGTGTCATGGTACACCAGTCAGTGAAAGTAGGCATGCAGCTGCAGCAGGCAGTAAAGAAGGCGAATGGTATGTTAGCATTCATAGCAAAAGGATTTGAGTATAGGAGCAGGGAGGTTCTAATGCAGTTGTACAGGGTCTTGGTGAGACCACACCTGGAGTATTGTGTACAGTTTTTGTCTCCTAATCTGAGGAAGGACATTCTTGCTATAGAGGGAGTACAGAGAAGGTTCACCAGACTGATTTCTGGGATGTCAGGACTTTCATACAAAGAAAGACTGGATAGACTCGGTTTGTACTCGCTAGAATTTAGAAGATTGAGGGGGGATCTTATAGAAACTTACCAAATTCTTAAGTGGTTGGACAGGCTAGATGCAGGAAGATTGTTTCCGATGTTGGGGAAGTCCAGAACAAGGGGTCACAGTTTATGGATAAGGGGGAAATCTTTTAGGACCGAGATGAGGAAAACATTTTTCACAGAGAGTGGTGAATCTCTGGAATTCTCTGCCACAGAACGTAGTTGAGGCCAGTTCATTGGCTATATTTAAGAGGGAGTTAGATGTGGCCCTTGTGGCTAAAGGGATCAGGGGGTATGGAGAGAAGGCAGGTACAGGATACTGAGTTGGATGATCAGCCATGATCATATTGAATGGCGGTGCAGGCTCGAAGGGCCGAATGGCCTACTCCTGCACCTATTTTTTATGTTTCTATGTTTCTATGATATTCTGCTGCATGTGAAGGACTGTCCTGTTCTTTTGAAGAGGGCCCTCACCCTATTGATCCAGTCCCCCTCAACCTATCGCTGTGAGGTTGGATTCTCAACCATAGTAACTCTGAAGACGAAGGTAATAATAATAATAATAATAAATTTTATTTATGGGCGCCTTTCAAGAGTCTCAAGGACACCTTACAGAAATTGAGCATGTAGAGGAAAAACATGTAAGGGGAATGAAATAAATAGTAGAGACATGACTAGTACACAAAGTAAAGACAGAATTCAATACAAAACACAGTATGAGGCAATTAATGCACAGATGAAAAGGGACGGGGACGCGGGGCTAAGGATAGGCAGAGGTGAAGAGATGGGTCTTGATGCGGGACTGGAAGGTGGTGAGGGACACGGAATTGCGGATCAGTTGGGGGAGGGAGTTCCAGAGCCTGGGAGCTGCCCTGGAGAAGGCTCTGTCCCCAAAACTGCGGAGGTTGGACTTGTGGATGGAGAGGAGACCAGCTGATGTGGATCTGAGGGACCGTGAGGGTTGGTAGGGGGAGAGGAGGTCAGTGAGATATGGGGGGGCCAGATGGTGGAGGGCTTTGTAGGTGAGGACCAGGATTTTGTAGGTGACCCGGTGGGAGATGGGAAGCCAGTGAAGTTTTTTGAGGACTGGAGTGATGTGATGCCAGGATTTGGTGTGGGTGATGAGTCGGGCGGCTGCGTTCTGGACCAGTTGGAGTCGGTTGATGTAGGTGGAGCTGATGCCAAGGAGAAGTGAGTTGCAATAGTCCAGTCGGGAGGAGATGAAGGCATGGATGAGTCTTTCAGCAGCAGGCGGTGTGAGAGAGGGTCTGAGTTTGGCGATGTTGCGGAGATGAAAGAAGGAGGTTTTAATGACATGGCGGATGTGAGGCTCAAGGGAGAGGGTGGAATCAAATTACGCCAAGGTTGCGGGCCTGGGGAGACAGTGGTGCCGTCGATGGTGAGAGTGGGGTTATTGATTTTGTCGGGTGTGGCTTTGGAGCCTATGAGGAGGAATTCTGTCTTATCGCTGTTGAAGGTACGTAATAGGCTTGTGATTGACGCTGACATGAGGTGCTGCCTGTCGAGCATTTGTCCTCGTTTTGATCGCCTGGTGGCTACGAAGCGATTTCAGCCACCCCATTGACTGAGTATTGGCAGACATGTTTTAATAAATCCGGTTGGGTTTTTACAATTTTTGTTTCGAGGTTCATGGTACTGAGCAAGAATGTCTGATGGGGTCGTGGGGCCAAAAAGGTTAAGAACTACAGTATTAAACGGTTTCAACGACAGAAACAGCAAAGAGAGCCGCACCCAAACCCATCCCTACTACTTGTGCAGTTATTTCTCACGGCAGCGGTTGATTTTAGACAATAGACAATAGGTATAGGAGTAGGCCATTCAGCCCTTCGAGCCAGCACGGCCATTCAATGTGATCATGGCTGATCATCCACAATCAGTACCCCGTTCCTACCTTCTCCCCATATCCCCTGACTATACTATTTTTAAGAGCCCTATCTAGCTCTCTCTTGAAAGTATCCAGAGAAACGGCCTCCACCGCCCTCTGAGGCAGAGAATTCCACAGACTCACAACTCTCTGTAATAACTGTGGCCCCTGGTTCTAGACTCCCCCAACATCGGGAACATGTTTCCTGCCTCTAGCGTGTCCAAACACTTAATAATCATATGTTTCAATAAGATACCCTCTCATCCTTCTAAATTCCGGAGTATACAAGCCCAACCGCTCCATTCTCTCAGCATATGACAGTCCCACCATCCCGGGAATTAACCTTGCAAGACTACGATGCACTCCCTCAATAGCAAGAATGTCCTTCCTCAAATTAGGGGACCAAAACTGCACACAATTCTCCAGGTGTGGTCTCACTAGGGCCTTGTATACCTGGAGAAGGACCTGTTTGCTCCTATACTCAACTCCTCTTGTGATACAGGCCAACATGCTATTCGCTTTCTTCACTGCCTGCTGTACCTGCATGCTTACTTTCATTGACTGATGAACAAGGACCCCCAGATCCCATTGTACTTCCCCCCTTTCCCAACTTGACACCATTTAGATAGTAATCTGTGACTTTCAGCTTTTCCACGGATGTGCCTGTTCTCTCGGCCAATCTGCGGAGATCAGCATCATTCAGACACTGACATTCAAGGAAATCGATTATCGCTCCAATCAATATCACAGTGTCACAGGCGGCAGAGAGACACGAGACCAGGATCGCTCCCACTCCTCCCGACATGATCGCCGACATCCAGATACGTTTCTTCAATATCTCACCTTTCTTCCGAATAACCTCCACACTGATGTTGAGAAGGGCCAGGACAAAGTTCTTTATATTCCAGTGCTTCCATTAACCGAGGGAAATCATACATATTCTTCTTGAAACTGGAAATCAGGAACACATTGGGATCGGGGATCCCGGCCTTTCCCAATTTACTGACGCAGTCACTCCGGCTCTTTTCCATTTCTGCATCCTCATCAAATGTCTTCCGTTCCTGCCGCATTAAATCAAGGTCAGCGTCAATCTTAGAGCGGACAAAATAGAACTCCTTCCCCAGCCGCTTAATTTCTTGGCAAGATTTGCATAATTCTCTGTGAATCGAGCAGCTGCCACTATGATGAAGAAATCGTATTTTTTAAATTGCATTTTCTTCAGGTAGGAACCCGCAGTGAATTCTGTAGTTCCGATCCCCGGCAGGTCCCAGTAGCGGACATTGGGCAGAGTGGGATGTGGGTATCCGGTTGGCTCCATTGTAGTTGCAGTCATCCCAACCGCAGCCGCTCCCTCATCTTCGCTACGAAGCCCTCTCATGGCGTCGATGAAGGTGGATTTTCCTGCACCCGTGTCTCCCGTCACGGCGATGTTCAGCTCGGTGTTGTCCAGTTCATTCACCTTCTTCTCCAGCAGAGGTTGAACATTTTCCACACCACCAGTTGCGGACTTCAGTTTGTTGAGCTCTTCCTGTGTGAAGAATGTGGGGGTCTCAGACTGAGCCCCCTGTTGGCTGAAAGGAAACATGTTCGGTGAATGTTTCCAGTTGAAATGAAACCAACTGAAATAAAGGACAAGCACCTTCTCTCCCTTTCCCTCTTCTCTTCCCATTGTTCCACCTGGATACACCATTTATCCCACAATCCCGCCCTTTCCCCCTTCCCCCATCACCTTCACCTATATCCATTCCTCCAGCTTCCCATCTCACGCCTCTTCTCTTGGCCTAGGAGAGGAATTATTACATTTGTCCCCAATCCCACGAGTTCTCCTTATCTCAGTTTGTCATCACTGGCCTTCCTTCAATCATCACCCCCCCTCCCCCACCCCCCAACATCTATCAACCTATCACTTGCCTGACTTAGTCCTGCCGCCAATACTCATCCAGCCGCCTCCCTCCAATCACAATCAGAGTGAAGAAGGGTCCTGACCCAAAACGCTACCTGTCCCCCAGAGATGCTGCCTGACCCGCTGAGTTACTCCAGCGCTGTGCTTGAGGTGAGGGAGGAGAGGTGGAGAAGTAACATTGTGTGATGTATCCGGACATACCTGGAGCTGGCATTTCCCATTCTCCTTCTCTGTCTGTCCTTGTCTCGCCTGTGTGATGATCCAGTGGTCCCAGCACTGCCCGGGGGGGAGAGGTCTGGGCACCGGGGCTCTTCCTTGTCTTCAGTTGTGTGTGTTCTCCTAGAGGAAAGCAGAGAGGTTGCTGGTGGTTCTTTCTGTAGCAGAGGTGTATGTAAGGCTGCAAAATATATCCCTCTTAATCAATATACATCATTTGGCCCAACGTCCGTGCCAACACAATGCCCCATCTAAGCTAGTCCCACTTGTTCACAATTGGCCCATACCTTTATAAACCTTTTCCATCCATGCCACTGTCCAAATGTACTTTAGATGTTGATATAGTACCTGCTTCAATTAGTTCCTCTGGTAGCTCGTTGCACAGACCCGCCACCCTCTGAGTAATAATGTGGCTCCTCATGTTCCAATGGAATCTTTCCTCCCTCACTTTAACCCTAAGCCTCTACCACGGGTAAGAGACCGTGAATTCTCCCTCAATTTCCCTCATGATGTTATACGCACCGTACATTGGAGGAGCAGCACCTCATATTTCGCTTGGGCAGTTTGCACCCCAGCGGTATGAACATTGACTTCTCTAATTTCAGGTAGTCCTTATGTTTCGGTAAGACACCACTAGGGGGCAGTTATACCTACAATGAGAAAACCCACGCAGGTCACAGTGAGAACTCTGTACAGACAGCACCCATAGTCGGGATCGAACCAGGGCCGGATTTAGATGAGGAGCAATCGTAGCCCGGCGGCCCGGACACGGATAGCGGGGGGTGATGGAGAGAGAGAGAGATAGAGTTGAACGGTAGGTGTCCTGCCTTGGCCAGAGGCCCCCCTAGACCTCGAGGTCCTAAGCTTAACCTTGTCTAGTTTAGAGGTAAATCCGATCATCGAACCTAGGTCTCTGGCGCTGCAAGCGCTGTAAGGCAGTAACTCTACCGCTGCCTGCGCCACCGTGCCGCCCTGTCTGGGGTCACCGGCAATGGACTGAATACATCACGGGGGGAAAACAAGATAGACACAAAATGCTAGAGTAACTCAGCGGGACAGGGAATATCTCTGGAGAGAAGGAATGAATGGGTAACGTTTCGGGTCGAGTACCTTCTTCAGACTGAAGTCAGGAGAGACGGAGATGCATAGATATGGGAGTGTGAAAACGGGCCAAAGGCAACAAAGCAAGCAGAGATAAAATGTAGTCGGAGATAGAGACTGGTTGAAGAACTGGGAAGGGGAAAAGATGGAGAGAGAGGAAAAGCAAGGGCTACTTGTAGTTAGAAACATAGAAAATAGGTGCAGGAGTAGGCCATTTGGCCCTTCGAGCCTGCACCGCCATTCAATATGATCATGGCTGATCATCCAACTCAGTATCCCACACCTGCCTTCTCTCCATACCCCCTGATCCCTTTAGCCACAAGGGCCACATCTAACTCCCTCTTAAATATAGCCAATGAACTGTGGCCTCAACTACCTTCTGTGGCAGAGAATTCCAGACATTCAACACTCTCTGTGTGAAAAATGTTTTTCTCATCTCGGTCCTAAAGGATTTCCCCTCTATCCTTAATCTGTGACCCCTTGTTCTGGACTTCCCCAACATCGGGAACCATCTTCCTGCATCTAGCCTGTCCAACCGCTTTAGAATTTTGTAGTTTTCTATAAGATCCTCACTCAATCTCCTAAATTCTAGCGAGTACAAGCCGAGTCTATCCAGTCTTTCTTCATATGAAAGCCTGACATCCCAGGACTCAGTCTGGTGAACCTTCTCTGCACTCCCTCTATGGCAATAATGTCCTTCCTCAGATTTGGAGACCAAAACTGTACGCAATACTCCAGGTGAGGTGTCACCAAGACCCTGTACAACTGCAGTAGAACCTCCCTGCTCCTACACTCAAATCCTTTTGCAACGAATGCTACCATACCATCCGCTTTCTTCACAGCCTGCTGCACCTGCATGCCTACTTTCAATAACTGGTGTACCATGACACCCAGGCCTCGTTGCATCGCCCCTTTTCCTAATCAGTCACCATTTAGATAATAGTCTGCTTTCCTGTTTTTGCCACCAAAGTGGCTAACCTCACATGTATCCACAATATACTGCATCTGCCATGCCCAAGCGAAATATGAGGTGCTATTCCTCCAATTTGCACTGGGTCTCACTCTGACAATGGAGGATGCTCAGGCAGAAAGGTCACTGTGGGAATGTGAGGGGGAGTTAAAGTGTTTCGCAACCGGGAGATCAGGTAGGTTAAGGTGGACTGAGCAGAGGTATTCAACAAAATGATCGCCAAGCCTGCGCTTGGTCTCACTGATGTACAGGAGTCCACACCTGGAACAGCAGATACAGTAGATGAGGTAGGAAGGGGTGCGAGTGAACCTCTGCCTCACCTGATAAACCTGTCATGGACCTTGGACGGAGTTGAGGGGGAGGTATAGGGGACAGGTGATGCATCTCCTGCGGTTGCAGGGGAAAGTACCTGGGGAGGGGGTGGTTTGGGTGGGAAAGGGTGAGTTGATCAGGGTGTTGCGAAGGGAACGGTCTCTGCTAAACATCTAAATGGGTGGAGATGGGAAGATGTGGCTAGTAGTGGGATCCCGTTAGTGGTGGTGAAAATGTCAGAGGATTATGTGCTGTATGCAATGGGTGATGGGGTGAAAGTTGAGGACAAGAGGAACTCTGTCCCTGCTGCAACTGGGGGTGGGGGGGGGAGGTGGAGCAAGGGCAGAGCTGTAGGGTACCGAGGAGACGCTAGTGAGGGCCTCATCTATGATGGGAGAGGGGAACCCCATTACCTGAAGAATGAGGACATCTCTGATGACCTGGTATGGAGCACCTCATCTTGGGTGCAGATGTGGCGGAGACAGAGGAATTGGGAGTAGGGGATAGAGCAGGAGTGGGGAACCTGCAGCTCTTAAGGCTGAATGCGGCCTTTTAGGCCTTTAAGTGAGGCCTTTTGAATTAATCCAAAATTTGTAGAACAAATCCTTTTATTTTTATTAATATTTTTGGTCATCTTTTATTATTTTTATTTTAATCTAAAATGAATGTATTTAAAATACCAAAGAATAAAAGAAGATTCACCAAAATAATCCTCCCCGACTAGTGAGTGTATGTACTAGTGAGACGGAGCACCTTCCATGACAGGATAACGTGAAGGGTTTATTGCACAGATAAAAAAGGTGTTATCAGATCCTGCTGATCTCATTTCATTGTATCCTACATCAGCAAAATCTCTGTGTTGAATCTACTATTTCAAGTGGCACTTTGCAACAAGTTATGAGTATTGTTAACTCTATTCGTGCAAATGCAACCCGGCATGGTCAGTTTCATAATATGCTAAAGTTGGACGATGAGGCATTTGTGTGGATTTGTCGTATCATTGTAAAGTGCGTTGGATATCGCAGGGACAGGTGTTAGCAAAATGGTTATCTTAGCGAGAACAGATAGTTAAATTTCATGGTACAGAATCATCAATGTGAATTATTGAATGAAGGTTTCTATAGGAATACTGCATTTCTGTGTGATATCATGTCAAAACAAAATGACTTGAATGTTTCTTTGCAAAATAAAACTAAGTATATATATTAAATGTGGCAAAAAATCCAAGCATTTCCAAATAAACCTATCTTTTTTCAAAACTCTTCTTCAAGATGAAATTTTGGATGAACTTTTTCCGCCGTTAGCGAAGGTTATTGATGAGCAGGAGGATTCATGCGAATCATGTGAAGAATATTCAGCTGTTATAGACTTATTAATTAAAGAAATACAATGAAAGGTTCACTGATTTGAGAATCATGACATCACACTCAAATTAGCATTTCAACCTCACCTAGTTGATGTCTCCAAGGCTCCTAAAGAAATACAGATGGAATTGATTGAGCTCTCTGAAGATGACATTTTCAAGTCCTTATTTGACGCTAAGAAAGATCTAGGAGAAAATGCAATAGAATACCCACGTCTTCAGCAACATGCACGAAAAATGCTTTCTTGCTTTTCAACCATTTATTGCTGCGAATCTACATTCTCCTACCTAACCCAAACCAAGATGCTCTTAAGCTCACAAATGACGGATACCCATCTAGAAGATCAGCTGAAACTGCGTACCTCCATGTTGCAACCAAATATTCAAATCCTTTCCCACAACAAAGTCATTAAAAGGTTAGTTAACTTTAGAATTCATAAAATAGTTTCATTTTCTTCAGTTAGTACATAGTAGTTAGATTTTTACAAAATAATGTACATTTTTAAAGTATATCTAATTGAAGTTTTTTTCATGGGGCCTTATTAGATTACAGCTAACTTAATGCGACATTCCAACATGAAAAGGATCCCCACCGCTGGGATAGAGGCTTTACAGGAAGCAGGGTGGGGAGAAGTGTAGTCTAGATAGTTGTGGGGGTAATATATGTCAGTCATATAACCATATAACAATTACAGCACGGAAACAGGCCATCTCGACCGTTCTAGTCCGTGCCGAACACGTATTCTCCCCTAGTCCCATCTACCTGCGCTCAGACCATAACCCTCCATTCCTTTCCCGTCCATATAACTATCCAATTTATTTTTAAATGATAAAATCGAACCTGCCTCCACCTCCTTCACTGGAAGCTCATTCCACACAGCTACCACTCTCTGAGTAAAGAAGTTCCCCCTCATGTTACCCCTAAACTTCTGTCCCTTAATTCTCAAGTCATGTCCCCTTGTTTGAATCTTCCCTACTCTCAGTGGGAAAAGCTTATCCACGTCAAATCTGTCTAACCCTCTCATCATTTTAAAGACCTCTATCAAGTCTCTAGACACATAGAAACATAGAGAAATAGGTGCAGGAGTAGGCCAATCGGCCCTTCGAGCCAGTAGCAATGATCATGGCTGATCATCTAAAACCAGTACACGGTTCCTGTTTCCCCCCCATATCCCTTGATTCCTCGCATATCCCTTGATCGGCTTGTACTCGCTCGAATTTAGAAGATTGAGGGGTGATCTTATAGAAACTCACCAAATTCTTAAGGGGTTGGACAGGCTAGATGCAGCAAGATTGTTCCCGATGTTGGGGAAGTCCAGAACAAGGGGTCACAGTTTAAGGATAAGGGGGAAATCTTTTAGGACCGAGATGAGGAAAACATTTTTCACACAAAGAGTGGTGAATCTCTGGAATTCTCTGCCACAGAAGGTAGTTGAGGCCAGTTCATTGGCTATATTTAAGAGGGAGTTAGATGTGGCCCTTGTGGCTAAAGGGATCAGGGGGTATGGAGAGAAGGCAGGTACAGGATACTGAGTTGGATGATCTGCCATGATCATATCGAATGGCGGTGCAGGCTCGAAGGGCCGAATGCCCTACTCCTGCACCTATTTTTTATGTTTCTATGTTTCTATGTTTCCTTCAATCAAGAGCTAAATCGAACTCTCTCTTGAAAACCTCCAGTGAATCGGCCTTCACTGCCTTCTGTGCCAGAGAATTCCACAGATTCACAACTCACTGGGTGAAAAAAAATCCTAATCTCAGTCCTAAATGGCCTACCCCTTATTCTTAAAATGTGACCCCTGGTTCTGGACACCCGCAACAGCGGGAACAGTTTTTCCTGCACCTAATCTGTCCAATCCTTTAAGAATTTAATATGTTCCTATAAGATGCCCTCTAATCCTTCTAAATTCCAGTGAATACAAGCCCAGTCAACCTATTATTTCATCATATGTCAGACCAGCCATCCCAGGAATTGAATGGCGTTGCAGGCTCGAAGGGCCGAATGGCCTACTCCTGCACCTATTTTCTATGTTTCTATGTTATTCTTAAACTGTGGCCCCTGGTTCTGGACTCGCCCAACATCGGTAACATTTTTCCTGCATCTAGCGTGTCCAAGCCTCTCATCCTTCTAAATGCCAGTGAATACAAGCCCAGTCGTTCCATTCTTTCATCAAATGACAGTCCCGCCATCCCGGGATTTAACCTTGTGAACCTACGCTGCACTTCCTCAATTGCAATCATGTCCTTCCTCAAATTAGGAGACCAAAATTGCACACAATACTCCAGATGCCGTCTCACCAGGCCGCTGTAAAACTGCAGCAGGACCTCCTTTCTCCTAAACACAAATCCTCTCGCTATGAAGGCCAACATGCCATTTGCTTTCTTCACCGACTGCTGTACCTGCATGCTTATTTTCAGTGACTGATGTACAAGCACATCCAGGTCTTGTTGCCCCTCCCCTTTGCCTAATCTGACACAATTCAGGTAATAATTTGCCTTCCTGTTCGATAACCTCACATTTATCCACATTATACTGCATCTGCCATGTATCTGCCCACTCATCCAACCTATCCAAGTCACCCTGCAGCCTCATAGCATCCTCATCGCAGCTCACACTGCCACCCATCTCACCCACTAACATGGAGATGTCACATTTAATTCCCTCGTCTAAATCATAAATATATATTGTACACATCTGGCGTCCCAGCACCGAGCCTTGCGGCACCTCACGAGATACTGGCTGCAATTCTGAAAAGGTCCCCGCGTGACTCAGCCACTCAGGCCCGGGAGCTGTGAGGCAAAGATCGTGCGGGATCAGAGACCGCTGGGGAACAGTTATACCTTCAATGAAAAAACCCAGGCAGGTCACAGGGAGAACTCCGTACAGACAGCACCCGTAGTCGAGACCAACCCCGGGTCTCTTGCGCTACAAGCGTTGTAAGGCAGTAACTCTACCGCTGCGCCACCCTGCTGCCCAGACTGGGGTGACCGGCAATGGACTGAACACATCACTGGGGATAAACAGGTTCACGTGTTGTGTAAACACCCAGTTTAATATTTAAACGATACATCTCGACCAATAGTACAGAAGGACATGGTGTGTGTGTTAACGTGTTGAGCTCCGTCGTCCGCTGCACCCCCCCCCCCCCCCCCCCCCCCCCCGCTGGTCACTCAGGTCGGCGTTGAATGTCCGGCCCAGATCACGCCAGGTCCACGCGAGTGCTTGCGCTCGACCAACGACGGTTCAAGACCAAAGTGGCTCGGGCCGCCACAATAGACACAACATGCTGGAGTAACTCAACGGGACAGGCAGCATCTCTAGATAGAAGCGATGGTTGACATTTCACGTCGAGACCATTCTTCAGACTGAAATCAGTGGAAAGGGAGATACATAGATAAGTTCAACAGTTCAACAGTTCAATAGTCCTTTACTCACGTGTACCTTAAGGTACAATGCCATTTGATTTACCATACAGTCACATCAAGAAAAGCCACAGGACACAATATTACACACATAAAAACATAGAAACATAGAAAATAGGTGCAGGAGTAGGCCATTCGGCCATTCGAGCCTGCACCGCCATTCAATATGATCATGGCTGATCATCCAACTCAGTATCCTGTACCTGCCTTCTCTCCATACCCCCTGATCCCTTTAGCCACAAGGGCCACATCTAACTCCCTCTTAAATATAGCCAATGAACTGGCCTCAACTACTTTCTGTGGTAGAGAGTTCCAGAGATTCACAAATTACAAAATTCAACCTAAACAGTCCCCACAGCAGCGTGTGAGAATCCCTGGGCACAGGCAACAGTGGAAACCCACAGCCATCAGTCCAATGTCGGGGCCACTCACACGCTCTTCACTGTGATGTGACCAGAGTTGTACTGACCGCTTGTCGCTCTCTCTGCAGCCTCTGTCCGCTCGAACAGTCAGGGAGCTGTCCACACCCGCACCAGACTCCAGGATGCTCCCGTGGGCGCGATGTCCCCGCATCCCCGAGACCACCGCGCTCACGGCAATCCCCCCGAGTCCCCACCAGCGTAGGCAGCGCCCATCTTGATTTTACTGACCTCGCACTCCCCACTGTGATGGAACGCGGATAACTTTGATCTTCCCCCGCCCTTTCTCCCGCGGTCGGGGCGATCGAAGCCCATTCAATGGGGCGGTCGAAGCACCTGCAGCTCGAGTTCCCGAAGTCGCCCGTAACAAAGGGACCGCCAGCTCCACGATGGTAGGCCGCAGTGCGGACGAAGATACGATCGGAAAAAGTTGCATCTTCATTGGGGGAAGAGATTACAAAGTTTCAAATAACCCCCTCCCACCCTCCCCTCCCCTCCCCCCCCTCCCCTCCCCTCCCTCCCCCTCCCCTCCCCTCCCCTCCCCTCCCCTCCCCTCCCCTCCCCTCCACCTAATACAAAATGGAAAGATCAACTAAAACATATAAATTAAATGGTGTAAAACAATAAAGTAGAAAGTGGCGATAAAGAAGAAGTGAGGCTGTCTCTCACGATAAGGAAGTGTAAGGTGTGAACACGGGACAAAGGGGATGGAGATGAAGGAAATGTAGAATAGATCATTGTTCTCGGGGGAAGGGAACAACAAAGCAAACAGAGATAAAATGTAGTCGGTGATACAGACAGGTAGGTGAACAGGGAAGGGGAAGGGACGCAGAGAGAAGGAAGGCAAGGGATACTTACAGTTAGAGAAGTCAATGTTCATACCGAAATGCTGGAGTACAACAGCGGGTCAGGCAGCATCTCTGGAGAGAAGGAATGGGTGAAGATTTGGATCAAGACCCTTCTTCAGACCACTGTTCATACCACTGGGATGTAAGCTACCCAAGCAAAATATGAAGTGCTGTTCCTCCTCGCTCGGCGCACTCCAATAATCGAGGCCCCGGACAGGAAGGGCAGTGTAGGAATGGGAGGGGGAGTTAAAGTGTTGAGCAACCGGAGATCAGGTGGGTTTAGACGGACTGAGCAGTGATGTTCAACAAAATGATCGCCGAGTGTGCGCTTGCCCTCACCGATATACAGCAGTTCACACCTGGAACAGCAGATACAGTAAATTAGGTTGGAGGAGGCGCAAGTGATCTTCTGCCTCACCTGAAGAATCGGGGCCTTTGGACGGAGTCGAGGGGGGAGGTATAGGGACAGGTGTTGCATCTCCTGCGGTTGCAAGGGGACAGTACCTGGGGAGGGGGTAGTTTGGGTGGGAAGGGACGAGGTGACCAGGGAGTGTGGAGGGAACAGTCTCTGCGGAAAGCGGGTAGGGGTGCAGATGGGAAGATGTGGCTAGTAGTGGGATCCCGTTGGAGGTGGCGAAAGTGTCAGTAGATTATGTGCTGTATGCGACAGCTGATGGGATGAAGGGTGAGGACTTGGGGGACTGTCCCAGTCTACTATGGTCAAGAGCTCAAACCTTTGATGAAGTAACCAGGGAGTTGTGGAGGGAACGGTTTCTGCGGAAGGTGGAAAGGGGTGGAGATGGGAAGATGTGGCTAGTGCTGGGATCCCATTGGGGGTGGTGGAAATTTCGAAGGATTATGTGTTGTATTCGACAGCTGATGGGGTGCAAGGTAAAGACGAGGGCGGAGCTGCGGGGTACCGAGGAGACACGAATGAGGGCCTCATCTATGATGGGAGAGGAGAACCCCAGTCCCCCAAGAAAGCGGACATCTCAGAAGTTGCGGAAGGAAGAAGGGTCCCGATCTGAAACGTCACCCCAGAGATGCTGCCTGTCCCACTGAGTTACTCCAGCATTTTCTGTCTATCTGAGCTGTGCAGGTTGTCGGCGTTCAGTTTTAGGCAGTGTCTTCAGACATTGACATCAGCTGGGCGTGACTACCCTGTAAGAGGGGCGACGCATTCTCAACAGTTCATTGCTGCATTTATTTAGGGGTAACGTTTATTTTGCATTCAACAGAGTGTCCCGTTTAGTTTAGAGATACAGCGCGGAAACAGGCCCTTCGGCCCAACGAGTCTGCACCGACCAGCGATCCCCACACATGAGCATTGTCCCATAATTTACACATACACCAAGCTAGTTAACATACACACCTGTATGTCTTTGAATTGGGGGGTGGGGGGGGGGGGGGGGGGGGGGCGGGGACAGAAGATAGAAAAATAGACATAGAAAAATAGAAAATAGTTGCAGGAGGAGGACATTCGGCCCTTCGAGCCAGCACCGCCATTCATTGTGATCATGGTTGATCGTTCCCTATCAATAACCCGTGCCTGCCTTCTCCCGATATCCC
Source organism: Amblyraja radiata (assembly GCF_010909765.2). Taxonomy (NCBI): domain Eukaryota; kingdom Metazoa; phylum Chordata; class Chondrichthyes; order Rajiformes; family Rajidae; genus Amblyraja; species Amblyraja radiata. Next base: position 62,106,809 of record NC_045967.1, on the reverse strand, counting down.
TTGACTCCACTAGCCCCTAGAGCTCTATCTAACTCTCTCTTAAATCCATCCAGTGATTTGGCCCCCACTGCCCTCTGTGGCAGGGAATTCCATACATTCACAACTCTCTGGGTGAAAACGTTTTTTCTCACCTCAGTCTTAAATGGCCTCCCCTTTATTCTAAGTCTGTGGCCCCTGGTTCTGGACTCGCCCAACATTGGGAACATTTTTCCAGCATCTAGCTTATCCAGTCCTTTTATAATTTTATATGTTTCTATAAGAACCCCCTCATCCTTCTATACTCCAGTGAATACAAGCCTAGTCTTTTCAATCTTTCCTCATATGCCAGTCCCGCCATCCCAGGGATCAATCTCGTGAACCTACGCTGCACTCCCTCCCTCCCATCACAAGGATGTCCTTCCTCAAATTAGGAGACCAAAACTGTACACAATACTCCAGATGTGGTCTCACCAGAGCCCTATACAACTGCAGAAGAACCTCTTTACTCCTATACTGAAATCCTCTTGTTACGAAGGCCATCTTTAGACTCTCCCACTTGTATACAGTCATCTGCCTATGTATCAGTTTTAATTCATCCACAAACCACACATTGTTAACCAGTATTTTTTTAAACTTTTATTGTATGCCAACTTTGTATTTTTATTTTTACTTCTACTATCTTGCACTATGACTATGACCAGACGCTAAACTGCATTTCATTGTACCTATACTTGTATTTGTGCAATGACAGTAAAGTTGAGTTGAATTGAATTGAATCGAATTCCATTATCTTTCTTCACTGCCTGCTGTACCTGCACGTCAACATTCAGTGACCGGACAGTGTACAAGGACGCCCAGGTCTCACTGTACCCCCTCCCCCCCCCCACCCCAGGGCCGGCCCTACGCCGATTGCTCCCAATTGGGCCCCGCGCCAATGGGGGGGGGCGCTAATTTTCCGTATTTGGTACGGAAATACGAATTCGCGTTGCGCAATACAATTTTTTTGTTGTTGAAACATTCGTCTTGTTAAATACGGATTTATTTTAAACGAACATGGATAAAAACCACTGCACCGGCCATCAGACAAAAACGATGTGTTAACTACTAGCACGTTAATAGCCAGTAATTATCACGTAGTTATACAATGTGTCATCAATTAATCGATCTACATCCCTCAGTAAATGTAATTGTGTTTGACCAAGTATTAATGACGCCCTGTTAATTTAATCAAAGGAACACAACGTCATTAATACTTGGTCAAACACAATTACACTGAGGAATTTAGATCGATGCATTGACGGCATTGAGAATTTCTTAAAACTCATTATCATGGTTGAGGGCTCAGACCGCGAGCTTCTTCGTGGTGTGCAGGTTAGTCATTTACCTGCCGACCCACGTTCTTTCTTTCTCCCCCTCTCCCCCTCTCCTCCCCTCTCCCCCTCTCTCCCTCTCCCCCCCTCCCCTCACCCCTCTCCCCTCCCCCTCTCACCTCCCCTTCTCCCCTCTCCACTCCCCCTCTCCCCCTCTCTCCCCCACTCCCCCTCTCCCCCCTCTCCCCACTCTCTCTCTCTCTGTCCTCTCTCTCCCCTCTCTCTCTCTCTCTCTCTCTCTTCCCCCTCTCTCTCCCCTCCACCCTCTCTCTCTCTCCCCTCTCTCTCTCTCCCCCCTCTCTCTCTCTCTCTCTCTCCCCCCTCTCTCTCTCCCCCCCTCTCCTCCCCCCCCTCTCCTCCCCCCCCCCCCCTCTCCTCCCCCCCCCCCCCCTCTCCTCCCCCCCCCCCCTCTCCCCCCTCTCTCCCCCCCCCTCTCTCTCTCTCTCTCCCCCCCCCCTGCTCTCTCCCTCTAAAATAGAGCATCTTTGTTGGTTCATTATGACTTGACGGGGCTTTCAAATCTCGCACGAGAAACCTTGGCGGCACGGTGGCGCAGCGGTACAGTGGCTGCCTCACATCGCCAGTGACCCGGGTTCTTTCCGGATGACCCGTGCTGTCTGTACGGAGTTTATACATTCTCCCCGTCACCTGCATTGGTTTTCTCCGAGATCTTCCGTTTCCTCCCGTTCTCCAAAGACGTACAGGTTGTAGGTTAAGTGTCTTGGTACAAGTGTAAAGTGTCACTGGTGTGTGTGGGATAGTGTTTGCGTGTGGGGATTGCTGGTCGATGCGGACTCGGTGGGCCGAAGGGCCTGTTTCCGTCCTATATCACTAAACTAAACTAAACAAGAACAGGTAATCTATGGAACGAAAGCAGTGCATCTTTATTGGGTCATTATGACGACGGGGATTTCAAATCCCGCACGAGATACCTTCAAGAATGGAGCATGGATTTCTATCAGTCATAGAAACATAGAAAATAGGTGAAGGAGTAGGCCATTCGGCCCTTCGAGCCAGCACCGCCATTCTATATGATCATGGCTGATCATCTAAAATCAGTTTTCCCCGTACCTGCTTTCTCCCCATATCTCTTGATTACGTTAGCCTAAGAGCTAAATCTAAGTCTCTCTTGAAAACACCCAGTGAATTGGCCACCACTGCCTTTTTTTGGCAGAGAATTGCACAGATTCACAACTCTCTGGGTGAAAAGGTGTTTCCTCATCTCAGTCCTAAATGGCCTACCCCCTTATTCTGAAACTGTGGCCCCTTGTTCTGGACTCCCCAGTCACTCTGGGTGAAGTCCAGATGGAGCTGACAATGTTTGCATCTTCCACTTTAAATAAAAGTCAACTGAATTACGGAAGGTTAGAGAAAGAAGTGTATTGATGCCTCTTTCATCAGAAGCACGGTTGACATTTGTTACAAAGAGAAATCAACTTTTATTTCAAGTAATTTAAAAGTCACTTCATTAAACGCGGGGACAAGCAGTGTGGAGATTGCATTCTTCACGGCTTTCAGTGACACACCCATGTGCTCCATTGAACAAGGTCCTGGCAGTATATTTCCTAGGTCATTGAGGGAAGTTAGTGTAGAAATAGTAGGGGCTATGACAGAAATATTTCAAATGTCATTAGAAACGGGAATAGTGCCAGAGGATTGCCGTACTGCGCATGTTGTTCCATTGTTTAAAAAGGGGTCTAAGAGTAAACCTAGCAATTATAGACCTGTTAGTTTGACGTCAGTGGTGGGCAAATTAATGGAAAGGATACTTAGAGATAATATATATAAGCATCTGGATAAACAGGGTCTGATTAGGAACAGTCAACATGGATTTGTGCCTGGAAGGTCATGTTTGACTAATCGTCTAGAATTTTTTGAAGAGGTTACTCGGGAAATTGATGAGGGCAAAGCAGTGGATGTTGTCTATATGGACCTCAGTAAGGCCTTTGACAAGGTTCCTCATGGAAGGTTGGTTAAGAACGTTCAATTGTTGGGTATTAATGGTGGAGTAGCAAGATGGATTCAACAGTGGCTGAATGGGAGATGCCAGAGAGTAATGGTGGATGGTTGTTTGTCAGGTTGGAGGCCAGTGACTAGTGGGGTGCCACAGGGATCTGTGTTGGGTCCACTGTTGTTTCTCATGTACATCAATGATCTGGATGAAGGTGTGGTAAATTGGATTAGTAAGTATGCAGATGATACTAAGATAGGTGGGGTTGTGGATAATGAAGTAGATTTTCAAAGTCTACATAGAGATTTAGGCCATTTGGAAGAGTGGGCTGAAAGATGGCAGGGAGTTTAATGCTGATAAGTGTGAGGTGCTACATCTTGGCAGGACAAATCAAAATAGGACGTACATGGTAAGTGGTAGGGAATTGAAGAATGCAGGTGAACAGAGGGATCTGGGAATAACTGTTCACAGTTCCCTGAAGGTGGAATCTCATGTAGATGGGGTGGTAAATAAAGCTTTTGGTGTGCTGGCCTTTATAAATCAGAGCATTGAGTATAGAAGTTGGGATGTAATGTTAAAATTGTACAAGGCATTGGTGTAGCCAATTCTGGAGTATGGTGTACAATTTTGGTCGCCTAATTATAGGAAGGATGTCAACAAAATAGAGAGAGTACAGAGGAGATTTACTAGAATGTTGCCTGGGTTTCAGCAACTAAGTTACAGAGAAAGGTTGAATAAGTTAGGTCTTTATTCTTTGGAGCGCAGAAGGTTAAGGGGGGACTTGATAGAGGTATTTAAAATGATGGGAAGGATAGACAGAGTTGATGTGGACAAGCTTTTCCCATTGAGAATAGGGAAGTTTCAAACAAGAGGACATGACTTCAGAATTAAGGGACAGAAGTTTAGGGGTAACATGAGGGGGAACTTCTTTACTCAGAGAGTGGTAGCTGTGTGGAATGAGTTTCCAGTAGAAGTGGTGGAGGCAGGTTCGATTTTATCATTTAAAAATAAATTGGATAGGAATATGGACGGGAAAGGAATGGAGGGGTATGGTCTGAGTGCAGGTAGATGGGACTAGGGGCAAATAAGTGTTCGGCACGGACTAGAAGGGCCGAGATGGCCTGTTTCCGTGCTGTAATTGTTATATGGTTACATGGTTAATATCTTCTTCATTTGACCTCAACTGAGTGTTACGACAATATTTACTTAGCGAGGTCATAGATCACCTTGCAAGAAGCTCTAGCCATCATGGTTAGAGTGAAAAGGGTTTTTTTTTTTTTGAATTGAGAAGAGCTATCTATCATCTTATGTATTGATCTCAGGTGGATTTACCCACTCTGGTCTCAGAGCCGGTGATTCCAACCACGGCAGCCTCTTGAATGCAGAGATGTTCGAGTTTACTGAGACCAATGTGATGAAACAATTGGGTCTGGTTTAGGTTTTTAGTTCAGAGTCAATGCCGAAGGCAGACCAAACATCTTAAACAGATTGGTCAGATACAGTGAGAAATCATGTGAAATAATCACTGAATTGTATTTTAAATGAATGACCCTGCATGTTATACTGTTTAGTTTGGAGATACAACCAGATAGTCCACTGTACCTGCATGTTATACTGTTTAGTTTGGAGATACAACCAGTTAGTCACTGAGTTCGCACCGACCAGCGATTTTATTATTTTCCTATTTGTCAATTTGTGCCCGATTATTTGGTAGCCAATCAACCGCTGTCTCTAAGGGGGGTTGCGTCCAATCACCAACCAGCTTGCCTTACATTTCCCGTCCAATAAGCAATTCGGGTTCCTCCCGTCCAATCAACCGCTGTCTCCAAGTGCATTGTGTCCAATCACATAATGCAGTTTTATGGTAATTAGCAGCTACGGTGAAGGTTGGAAGCCAGTGGAGCTACTGACAGGCAAACGGGAGGAAGCAGGAGAGATTCACACAGTGTAGAATCCATAGCACCTAGTGTACAATTTCATAATATATACAAAATAACTGGGCTGACACACCTTGGCTGGGAACCTGGGGCCCACCAAAATTGTTCCCAATTGGGCCCCGCACATCCTAAGGCCGGCCCTGCCCCCCTTACCTAACCTAACCCCATTGAGATAATAATCTGTCCCCTTGTTTTTACCGCCAAAATGGAGAACCTCACATTTATCTATATTATACTGCATCTGCCACGCATCTGCCCACTCACTCAACCTGTCCAGGTCACCCTGCAACCTCCTAACAACCTCTTCACAGTTCACACAGCCACCCAGCTTTGTGTCATCCGCAAACTTGCTAGTGTTGCTCCTAATTCCCTCTTCCAAATCATTAATATATATGGTAAACTGTTGTGGCCCCAACACCGAGCCTTGCGACACTCCACTCGCCACTGCCTGCCATTCTGAAAAGGACCGTTCACTCCTACTCTTTGCTTCCGGTCTGCCAACCAATTTTCTATCCATGTCAACACCCTACCACCAATACCATGTGCTCTAATTTTAGTCACCAGTCTCCCGTGCGGGACCATATCATAGGCTTTCTGAAAGCCTAGATACACTACATCCACTGGCACCCCTTCATCCATTTTACTTGTCACATCCTCAAAAAATTCCAGAAGATTAGTCAAGCATGATTTCCCTTTCATAAATCCACGTTGACTTGGACTAATCCTTTTACTGCTCTCCAAATGCCCCATTATTACCTCTTTAATAATTGACTCCAGCATCTTTCCCCACCACCGAAGTCAGGCTAACTGGTCTGTAATTCCCCGTTTTCTCAATCTCGCTACTTTCTTGAAAAGTGGGATAACATTAGCTATCCTCCAATCCACAGGAACTGATCCTGAATCTATTGAACATTGGAAAATGATCACCAATGCGTCCACTATTTCGAGAGCCACCTCCCTGAGGACCCTGGGATGTAGACCATCAGGCCCAGGGGATTTATCATCCTTCAGTCCCATTAGCCTACCCAATACTATTTCTCGCCTAATGCAAATTTCTTTCAGTTCCTCTATCCCCTTAGATCCTCTGTCCTCCAGTACATCTGGGAGATTGTTTGTGTCTTACTTCGTGAAGACAGATCCGAAGTACCTGTTCAACTCTTCTGCCATTTCCTTGTTGCCCATAATAATTTCACCCGTGACTGCCTTCAAGGGAACCACATTTGACTTTGCTACTCTTTTTCCCTGAACATATCTAAAGAAGCTTTTACTGCCCTTCTTTATATTCCTGGCCAGCTTCCCTTCGCACTTCATCTTTTCAGCCCGTATTGCCCGTTTTGTTTCCTTCTGTTGTCCTATGAAAGTTTCCCAATCCTCTGGCTTCCGGCTACTCTTTGCTGTGTTATACATCTTTTCTTTTAGTTTTATTCTATCCCTAACTTCTCTTGTCAGCCACGGTTGCCTCCTACTCCCCTTAGAATCTTTCTTCCTTTTTGGAATGAAATGATCCTGCGTCTTCCGGATTATGCCCAGAAATTCCTGCCATTGCTGTTCCACCGTCAATCCTGCTAGGATCCCTTTCCAGTCTACCTTGGCCAGCACCCCTCTCATGCCTTCATTGTCCCCTTTGTTCAACTGCATCACTGACACTTCCGATTTAACCTTCTCCTTCCCAAATTGCAGATTAAAACTAATCATAATATGATCACTACCTCCAAGCGGTTCCTTTACCTCGAGTTCTCTTATCATATCTGGTTCATTGGACAACACTAAATCCAGAATTGCCTTTTTTCTGGTCGGCTCCATTACAAGCTGCTCTAAGAATCCAATCCAGGTGTTAAATTCGGGGCAAAGCCTCCCCCAGCGGGGAATAGCAAGTGACTGAAGAATCGGTCAGCGAGATGTTTGCAACCAGCCAGCATGGCGATATTAGCTTTAAAATAGTTATGGATAAGGACATGGCGGGTCCAAGTCCAAGTTCGGTAATGGGCCGAGGCCAGCATTGGTGGTATTAGACAGGAACATGTTAGGACATGTGCAAATCCCTCAATGACAATTTATCCCCTGTCTGACCCCGGAGAAAAAACGAAAGCTCGAGATCGGAGCAGTTAATGAAGGAATCTTGAGGATAGTTCATGTTACTGACCCAGCAACGCACGTGACAATAGTTATTTAGTTTAGTTTAGTTTAGTCTAGTCTAGTTTTGTTTAGTAATGCAGCATGGAGACATGTCCTTTGACCCACCGAATCCAGGCTGACCACTGATCAGATTAGTTTTATATAATGACACGTTTGAATTGCATCTTGTGAGTAGGGAAAGGATGAGAAAGTGAGATTATATAGACCAATGTGACCGGGTGATCAGTGAACTCGGTGGGACGAGGAGCCTGTTTCTGTGTTTCATTATTAACCTAAACTAAACTATTGTCAGTAGAAGGACCTCGATCGGAAACGTCACCTATCTGTGTTCTCCAGAGAAGTTGCCTGAGCCGCTGAGTACCTCGAGTGTACTGTGTCCATTAAACTATTGTGATGTATGGTGCTGGGTCTGTCAAGTTCCTGTCAGTTATTAGACACAACAATGCTGGAGTAACTCAGCGGGACAGGCAGCATCTCTGGAGTTTCAGGGTCGAGACCCTTCTTCAGACCCCACCCATCACACATAAACGCCACCCATTCCTTCTCTCCAGAGATGCTGCCTGTCCCACTGAGTTACTCCAGCTGTTTGTTTCTATCTTTGGTTTAAACCGGCATCTGCAGTTCCTTCTTACACATCCTGTCTGTTACTGACTGATATATTCAGTTTATATTTCCCTACAGCGATGCTGTTTGTGTGGGCAATGCCGTGCGGAAATGATTCTCAGCAGCAGCAGCTCTGATATAATCTTTGCAACTCTGCCGTGGCAGCTAGCCAGGGGTTTCATGAAACATCCTGCGACCAGTGAAACGCTTGAAGAAATGGTAAATATTCAACATTAATGTCCCGCACCGGGTAAAACCGTTCGATCCAGATACACGACCATGAAGATACTTTATAGATGTCGACATGGTGTATAATAATCTGTAATATCAGCGTGGAGTGTGCCTCTCACTGACTGAGGGGCGACAGGAATTGTGTTGCCAGTTTCATGTTGTTTTCTACTGACAGGAAGCACCTGTAATTGTGGTCTTTCCCCGACTCGTGTTACACTTGCCTGCACTCCTGAAACATTCTCACCTTGAGTAAACTCCACCCCGTGTTTTGTTTATTTCCGAGGCATTGACATTAAACTTAAAGCCCATCCAGTAATAATGAGCAGAAGGATAAAACATACCCCCCACTGGAGAGCTGGGGTCGCTTGCTACACAGTACCATCCCTTTACATCCAAAATCATTGCCAGTTATTATGGAGCATTTTGGATGTGAAGGGGAGCTCAGGTCAACGATTAGTTCATATGGATCTGTAGCATGACCGGTTCTATCTTCCCATGCCTAGTTTTATCCAAATAACTTCCTATTTGTACAAACAAAGTACAGTAAAAAAGCACAAAAAACAGAGAAGGTTCACCAGACTGATTCCTGGGATGTCAGGACTTTCATATGAAGAAAGACTGGATAGACTCGGCTTGTACTCGCTAGAATTTAGAAGATTGAGGGGGGACCTTAGAGAAACTTACAAAATTCTTAATGGGATGGACAGGCTAGATGCAGGAAGATTGTTCCCAATGTTGGGGAAGTCCAGAACAAGGGGCCACAGTTTAAGGATAAGGGGGAAATCTTTTAGGACCGAAATGAGGAAAACATTTTTCACACAGAGATTGGTGAATCTGTGGAATTCTCTGCCACAGAAGGTAGTTGAGGCCAATTCATTGGCTATATTTAAGAGGGAGTTAGATGTGGCCCTTGTGGCTAAAGGATCAGGGGTTATGGAGAGAAGGCAGGTACAGGATACTGAGTTGGATGATCAGACATGATCTTATTGAATGGCGGTGCAGGCTCGAAGGGCCGGATGGCCTACTCCTGCAACTATTTTCTATGTTTCTATGATACACAATGCTGGAGTAACTCAGCGGGTCAGGCAGCATCTGTGGAGAGGGTGACAGGGAGACAAGTTACAAGGTGACTGGGTGACAAGGAGACAAGAGACAGGGTGACAGGGTGACAGGGTGACAGGGAGACAAGGAGACAGGGAGACAGGGTGACAGGGAGACAGGGTGACAAGGGACAGGGTGACAGGGTGACAGGGTGACAAGGGACAGGGTGACAGGGAGACAAGGGACAGGGTGACAGGGTGACAGGGTGACAAGGGACAGGGAGACAGGGTGATGGGGTGACAGGGTGACAAGGGACAGGGTGACAGGGTGACAGGGTGACAGGGTGACAAGGGACAGGGTGACAGGGTGACAGGGAGACAGGGAGACAGGGTGACAGGGTGACAAGGGACAGGGTGACAGGGTGACAGGGTGACAGGGAGACAAGGGACAGGGTGACAGGGCGACAAGGGACAGGGTGACAGGGCGACAAGGGACAGGGTGACAGGGTGACAAGGGACAGGGCGACAGGGCGACAAGGGACAGGGTGACAAGGGACAGGGTGACAAGGGACAGGGTGACAGGGTGACAGGGAGACAGGGAGACAGGGAGACAAGGGACAGGGTGACAGGGTGACAGGGTGACAAGGGACAGGGTGACAGGGAGACAAGGGACAGGGTGACAAGGGACAGGGAGACAGAGGGACAGGGTGACAGGGAGACAAGGGACAGGGTGACAGGGTGACAAGGGACAGGGTGACAGGGAGACAAGGGACAGGGTGACAGGGAGACAGGGTGACAGGGTGACAAGGGACAGGGTGACAGGGTGACAAGGGACAGGGTGACAAGGGATAGGGTGACAGGGTGACAAGGGACAGGGTGACAGGGTGACAAGGGACAGGGTGACAGGGTGACAGGGAGACAATAGACAGGGTGACAGGGTGACAAGGGACAGGGTGACAAGGGACAGGGTGACAAGGGACAGGGTGACAGGGTGACAGGGAGACAGGGTGACAAGGGACAGGGTGACAAGGGACAGGGAGACAAGGGACAGGGAGACAGGGAGACAAGGGACAGGGTGACAGGGAGACAAGGGACAGGGTGACAGGGAGACAATAGACAGGGTGACAGGGTGACAAGGGACAGGGAGACAAGGGACAGGGTGACAGGGAGACAAGGGACAGGGTGACATGGTGACAAGGGACAGGGTGACAAGGGACAGGGAGACAGGGTGACAAGGGACAGGGTGACAAGGGACAGGGTGACAGGGAGACAAGGGACAGGGTGACATGGTGACAAGGGACAGGGTGACAAGGGACAGGGTGACATGGTGACAAGGGACAGGGTGACAAGGAGACAGGGTGACAGGGTGACAAGGGACAGGGTGACAGGGTGACAAGGGACAGGGAGACAAGGGACAGGGAGACAGGGAGACAAGGGACAGGGTGACAGGGTGACAGGGAGACAAGGGACAGGGTGACAGGGAGACAGGGAGACAAGGGGCAGGGTGACAGGGTGACAGGGAGACAAGGGACAGGGTGACAAGGGACAGTGAGACAGGGAGACAAGGGACAGGGTGACAGGGAGACAGGGAGACAAGGGACAGGGTGACAGGGAGACAAGGGACAGGGTGACAGGGAGACAAGGGACAGGGTAATCCGCTACCCGCCAATCCTCAGGAACTACTCCAGAATCTAAAGAGTTTTGAAAGATTATTACTAATGCATCCACTATTTCTGGAGCTACTTCCTTAAGTACTCTGGGATGCAGCCTATCTGGCCCTGGGGATTTATCGGCCTTTAATCCATTCAATTTACCCAACACCACTTCCCGGCTAACCTGGATTTCACTCAATTCCTCCAACTCCTTTGACCCGCGGTCCCCTGCTATTTCCGGCAGATTATTTATGTCTTCCTTAGTGAAGACGGAACCAAAGTAGTTATTAAATTGGTCCGCCATATCCTTGTTCCCCATGATCAACTCACCTGTTTCTGACTGCAAGAGACCTACATTTGTTTTAACTAATCTCTTTCTTTTCACATATCTATAAAATCTTTTGCAGTCAGTTTTTACGTTCCCTGCCAGTTTTCTTTCATAATCTATTTTTCCTTTCCTAATTAAGCCCTTTGTCCTCCTCTGCTGGTCTCTGAATTTCTCCCAGTCCTCCGGTATGCTGCTTTTTCTGGCTAATTTGTACGCATCATCCTTCGCTTTGATTAGCGACCATCCAATCCTCAGGAACTACTCCAGAATCTAAAGAGTTTTGAAAAATTATCACTAATGCATCCACTATTTCTGGGGCTACTTCCTTATGTATTCTGGGATGCAGCCTATCTGGCCACCAGCAATGGACTGAATACATCACGGGGGAGAAACAAGAGAGACACCAAATGCTGGAGTAACTCAGCGGGACAGGCAGCGTCTCTGGAGAGAAGAAATGGGTGACGATTCGAGTTGAGACCCTTCTTCAGACTGGTCAGGAGCGCGGGAAATACATAGATAGGGAAGTGTAAGGTGTGAAAATGGGACAAAGGGGATGGAGACCAAAGAAAATGTAGAATAGAACATTGTTAGCTGGAAGAAGGGAACAACAAAGCAATCAGAGATAAAATGTAGTCGGAGATAGAGACTGGTTGGAGAACTGGGAATGGGAAAGGATGGAGAGAGAGAGAGGGAAAGCAAGGGTTACTTGAAGTTAGAGAAGTCAATGTTCATACCGCTGGATGTAAGCTGCCCAAGCGAAATATGAGGTGCTGTTCCTCCAATTTGCTCTGGGGCTCACTCTGACAATGGAGGAGGCCCAGGACAGAAAGGTCAATGTGGGAATGGGAGGGGGAGATAAAGTGTTTCGCAACCGGGAGATCAGGGAGGTTTAGGCAGACTGAGCAGAGGTATTATAGACCGCCAAATGGGGAGCAAGAATAGGAAGAGCCAATATGTAAGCAGATAACAGATATTAGTAGTAAGCACAAGGTAGTGATTGAGAGGAGAGTGGGGGAGAGGAGAGGGGGGGAAGGAGAGGGGGGGAGAGGAGAGGGGGGAGAGAAGAGGGAGAGGAGAGGGGGGGAGAGGAGGGGGGGGGGAGGAGAGGGAGGGAGAGGAGAGGAGGGGGGAGAGGAGGGGGGAGAGGAGAGGGGGAGAGGAGGGGAGAGAGAGGGGGGGGGGAGAGGAGGGGGGGAGGGGAGAGAGGTGGGAGGAGAGAGAGGGCGAGGAGGAGAGAGGGGGAGAGGAGAGAGGGGGGAGAGGAGAGAGTGGGGAGAGGAGAGAGGAGAGGGGGGGCGAGAGGAGAGGGGGAGAGGAAAGGGAGGAGAGGAGGGTAGGAGAGGAGGGGGGGCAGAAGAGGGGGAGAGGTGAGGGAGGGGGGAGGAGAGAGAGGGGGGAGAGGAGAGAGGGGAGAGAGGAGAGGGGGGAGAGAGAGAAGAGAGGGGAGAGAGGAGAGGGGGGGCGAGAGGAGAGGGGGGGGAGAGGAGAGGGGGGGGAGAGAGAAAGAGAGGGATAGGGAGAGAGAGAGGTGGGGAGAGAGAGGAGGGGAGAGAGAGAGTGCCTTTATAATTCAACCCAAACAACCATTTACAGGCAGTTCTTTTTTACTTCAAACTAACTATATTTTCATTTTCAAACCAAATTAAGTTTATTCACAGTGCTGTAGACATTTGTTCAGTGTCATTCAGAGCTCAGAGTGACAGGGACTAATTGACAGACTTCCTGGTTTTATAGTTTTTTCCCGTGCACCAGTTCCTCAGCCACACGTTCAGGTCCTGTATCTCCCTGTTCCTGCTCTCGCCAGCACGAGGAACTGGAAGCAAACCGGAGATAACAACCCTGGAGGTCCTGCATTTCAGCATTTTTCCGAGCTCTTTAAAGTCACGCTGCAGAATATTAATCCTCTTCTTTCCGACATCGTTTGTGCCGACATGCACTACCACTTCCGGATGTTCACCTTCGCCCTTGAGGATTTTCTGCACTCTGTCCGTGACATCCTGGATCCTGGCACCTGGAAGGCAGCACACCATCCTCGCATCCCGTCTGTTGCCACAGAAACCCCTGTCCATACCTCTCACAATGGAGTCTCCCACTACAATGGCGTTGCCTGCCTTAGGCCTTTTTGGTTTTGGCTCAACAGCCCTATTCGCATCACAAGCCAGTCCACCGCCCAGTGTAAACACCTCTTCTGTCCCGACAGCTTCTAAGTGGGTGAACCTGTTCACAAGAGGTACAACACCCGGGGACGTTGGCATTCCATGCTTCCCTCCCGTTCTCACTGTCTCCCACCTTCTCTCTTCCAGTACCTTAGGTGTAACAATCTTACTGTAGGACTTGTCGAGGAACGACTTTGTTTCTCGGACGAACCGGAGGTCATCCACTTGCTTCTCCAGTTTCCCAACACGGCCCTTCAGGAGCTCTACCTGGATGCACTTCGTGTGGCTGAGGAACTGGTGCACGGGGCAGGGATTTAGATTCTTAGATCACTGGGATCTGTTTTGGGGTAAGGGGGAACTGTACAAAAGGGACGGATTGCATCTTAACAGGTGTGGGACCAGCATTCTGGCAGGCAGGTTTGCCACTGCTACATGGGTGGTTTTAAACTGAATAAGGGGGGTGGGGTGTCGAATGGGCTAGTGGAGGATGGAGTTAAAGGGAAAGGGTTTCTTAAATGTGTGAGCGTAGAGACAGAGGGGTGTAAAATGAGGGTAGAAGCAATAGGTAGCAAGGTGAAAAGTAAAAGTGGCAGGCAGACAAAACCAGGGCAAAAATCAAAAAGGGCCACTTTTCAACATAATTGTATAAGGCGTAAGAGTGTTGTAAAAACAAGCCTGAAGGCTTTGTGTCTCAATGCAAGGAGCATTCGTAATAAGGTGGATGAGTTGAATGTGCAGATAGCTATTAATGACTATGATATAGTTGGGATCACGGAGACATGGCTCCAGGGTGACCAAGGCTGGGAGCTGAACATCCAGGGATATTCAATATTTAGGAGGGATAGAGAGAAAGGAAAAGGAGGTGGGGTAGCGTTGCTGATTAGAGAGGAGATTAACGCAATGGAAAGGAAGGACATTAGTTTGGAGGATGTGGAATCGGTATGGGTAGAGCTGCGAAACACTAAGGGGCAGAAAAAGCTGGTGGGTGTTGTGTACAGGCCACCTAACAGTAGTAGTGAAGTTGGAGATGGTATCAAACAGGAAATTAGAAATGCGTGCGACAAAGGCAAAACCGTTATAATGGGTGACTTCAATCTACATATAGATTGGGTGAATCAAATTGGCTGGGGTGCTGAGGAAGAGGATTTCTTGGAATGTATGCGGGATAGTTATCTAAATCAACATGTAGAGGAACCAACGAGAGAGCAGGCTATTTTAGACTGGGTATTGAGTAATGAGGAAGGGTTAGTTAGCAGTCTTGTTGTACGTGCCCCCTTGGGCAAGAGTGACCATAATATGGTTGAGTTCTTCATTAGGATGGAGAGTGACATTATTAATTCAGAAACAATGGTTCTGAACTTAAAGAAAGGTAACTTTGAGGGTATGAGACGTGAATTGGCCAAGATTGACTGGCAATTAATTCTAAAAGGGTTGACGGTGGATATGCAATGGAAGACATTTAAAGACTGCATGGATGAACTACAAAAATTGTTCATCCCAGTTTGGCAAAAGAATAAATCAGGGAAGGTAGTATATCCGTGGATAACAAGGGAAATCAGGAATAGTATCAAAGCGAAGGATGATGCGTACAAATTAGCCAGAAAAAGCAGCATACCGGAGG
Source organism: Amblyraja radiata (assembly GCF_010909765.2). Taxonomy (NCBI): domain Eukaryota; kingdom Metazoa; phylum Chordata; class Chondrichthyes; order Rajiformes; family Rajidae; genus Amblyraja; species Amblyraja radiata. The sequence goes on along the minus strand of NC_045967.1, from coordinate 62,091,805 downwards.
ACTGGGAGAAATTCAGAGACCAGCAGAGGAGGACAAAGGGCTTAATTAGGAAAGGAAAAATAGATTATGAAAGAAAACTGGCAGGGAACATACAAACTGACTGCAAAGGTTTTTATAGATATGTGAAAAGAAAGAGATTAGTTAAAACAAATGTAGGTCTCTTGCAGTCAGAAACAGGTGAGTTGATCATGGGGAACAAGGATATGGCGGACCAATTGAATAACTACTTTGGTTCCGTCTTCACTAAGGAAGACATAAATAATCTGCCGGAAATAGCAGGGGACCGGGGGTCAAAGGAGTTGGAGGAATTGAGTGAAATCCAGGTTAGCCGGGAAGTGGTGTTGGGTAAATTGAATGGATTAAAGGCCGATAAATCCCCAGGGCCAGATAGGCTGCATCCCAGAGTACTTAAGGAAGTAGCTCCAGAAATAGTGGATGCATTAGTAATAATCTTTCAAAACTCTTTAGATTCTGGAGTAGTTCCTGAGGATTGGCGGGTAGCAAACGTAACCCCACTTTTTAAGAAGGGAGGGAGAGAGAAAACGGGGAATTACAGACCAGTTAGTCTAACATCGGTAGTGGGGAAACTGCTAGAGTCAGTTATTAAAGATGGGATAGCAGCACATTTGGAAAGTGGTGAAATCATTGGACAAAGTCAGCATGGATTTACAAAAGGTAAATCATGTCTGACGAATCTTATAGAATTTTTCGAGGATGTAACTAGTAGCGTGGATAGGGGAGAACCAGTGGATGTGGTGTATCTGGACTTCCAGAAGGCTTTCGACATGGTCCCACAGAAGAGATTAGTATACAAACTTAAAGCACATGGCATTCGGGGTTCAGTATTGATGTGGATAGAGAATTGGCTGGCAAACAGGAAGCAAAGAGTAGGAGTACACGGGTCCTTTTCACAATGGCAGGCAGTGACTAGTGGGGTACCGCAAGGCTCAGTGCTGGGACCCCAGCTATTTACATTATACATTAATGATCTGGATGAGGGAATTGAAGGCAATATCTCCAAGTTTGCGGATGACACTAAGCTGGGGGGCAGTGTTAGCTGTGAGGAGGATGCTAGGAGACTGCAAGGTGACTTGGATCGGCTGGGTGAGTGGGCAAATGTTTGGCAGATGCAGTATAATGTGGATAAATGTGAGGTTATCCATTTTGGTGGCAAAAACAGGAAAGCAGACTATTATCTAAATGGTGGCCGACTAGGAAAAGGGGAGATGCAGCGAGACCTGGGTGTCATGGTACACCAGTCATTGAAAGTAGGCATGCAGGTGCAGCAGGCAGTGAAGAAAGCGAATGGTATGTTAGCTTTCATAGCAAAAGGATTTGAGTATAGGAGCAGGGAGGTTCTACTGCAGTTGTACAGGGTCTTGGTGAGACCACACCTGGAGTATTGCGTACAGTTTTGGTCTCCAAATCAAGGAAGGACATTATTGCCATAGAGGGAGTGCAGAGAAGGTTCACCAGACTGATTCATGGGATGTCAGGACTGTCTTATGAAGAAAGACTGGATAGACTTGGTTTATACTCTCTAGGATTTAGGAGATTGAGAGGGGATCTTATAGAAACTTATAAAATCCTTAAGGGGTTGGACAGGCTAGATGCAGGAAGATTGCTCCCGATGTTGGGGAAGTCCAGGACAAGGGGTCACAGCTTAAGGATAAGGGGGAAATCCTTTAAAACCGAGATGAGAAGAACTTTCTTCACACAAAAAGTGGTGAATCTCTGGAATACTCTGCCACAGAGTATAGTCGAGGCCAGTTCATTGGCTATATTTAAGAGGGAGTTAGATGTGGCCCTTGTGGCTAAGGGGAACAGAGGGTATGGAGAGAAGGCAGATACGGGATACTGAGTTGGATGATCAGCCATGATCATATTGAATGGCGGTGCAGGCTCGAAGGGCCGAATGGCCTACTCCTGCACCTAATTTCTATGTTTCTATGTTTCTATGTTTTCCCTGCCTCCAGCGGGGGAAGCAGAGAGAATGGGGAATTTTGTAAAAACACTAATATCTCTGTCATTTATTGACCTTTTTAAAAAAAAAAATTTTTTTATTAGAAGTCCATCAAATTACAGTAATACACATCAGATATATCTTATTACATTTGTTGTACCACTTCGTTTTTCGAGCTTTAAAAAAGGTAGAAATAAAAGAAGTATGGAAAGTGAGCAAAAGTCGTGAAGGTGCAGGAAAGTGTTGGGAAAAGAAAGCCCCTTAGAGAAGAAGTTAGAGAAGGAAGTAAAGAAATGAAATAGACCCTAGAAAGAAAAGAAAAAAAAAGGAAAAACAATCGCTCTATTATAACACAAAACTCCGCAAAAAAGAATATACCAACCGTGTTTTTTTTTACCCCCCCCCCACCGTTACCAGATCCTGGTACCATTTATTTTTTAAATTACTATTGCACCTTAGTGATTGATTGATTATACCTTTAATAATCCTTTACAGGAAATTACAGTGCCACGACAGCTTCAAGACAGACATAACACCACACATTTCCTAAAATAGCTTCCATACTTAACGAGTTAAAATACAAGTTAAAATACAATTAATGAAAAAAAGTGCAGTTATTTTTGCGCATTATATAACCTTATAGCAGCTGGTAAACAAGACTTCCTATGTCTCTCAGTTTTGCACATTGGTGCAATCAGTCTCTGACTGAAGATGCTGCTCTTGATCACCTTCAGGGCATGGAGTGGGTGAGTGGGGTTGGTCATTATTGAACCCAGTTTGTTCAGAGTTCTGGCCTCTGCCACCTGCTGGACCGTTCGTTGCTCAGCCCCGACCACTGAGCCGGCCTTTCTGATCAGCTTGTCCAGTCTGTTTTTGTCCGCTATGCGGGCGCCATCTCCCCAATAGGCCACAGCAAAAAACAGAGCACTGGCCACCACTGAATGGTAGACACTGCACCGTAGGGGTTGGCAGATGTTAAATGACCTCAGCCTCCTTAAAAAATACAGTCGGCTTGTAATAGGTCCATAAATGCAGACCACGTCTTTTGGAAGTGGTCTGCTTTGCCTGCTAGGAGGAGTCACATCTCTTCCAAGTGTAATGTTTCGAACATGTTTGAAATCCACATTTTTATTGTTGGTATTGGAGCATTTTTCCAGAATTTGAGTATAAGCTTTTTCCCCATTATTAGCCCGTAATTAAGTAAGTTCTTTTGCTTACTTAATTACGTGCTAATAATGGGGAAAAAGCTTATACTCAAATTCTGGAAAAAAGCTCCAATACCAACAATAAAAATGTGGATTTCAAACATGTTCGAAACATTACACTTGGAAGAGATAGTTCGGGGTTACCTTCCGACATTCCAAAAATGATCCACTCTGCTTTTGGTACAAGTTTTATTTTAATTAATTTTGTGAAGATTTCAAATATTTTGTTCCAGAATTTTTGGATTTTTATACAAAAAACAAAAGAGTGCGCTATGGTAGCTTCTTGTGACCGACATTTATCACAAATGGGTGAGACGTTAGGGAAAAGTTTATTTATTTTGGTTTTTGAATAGTATAGTCTACGTAATGTTTTGAATTGAATTAGAGTATGTCGTACGTTGATCGAGCATTTATGCACATATAGTAAGTGTTTATCCCAGCTCTCTTTTGAAAATTTTATAGTTAGTTCTTGTTCCCAGTCTCTTCTAATACCATCAGTTGTATGTATTTCTATATTTAAAATAGTGTTGTATAAGTATGATATTAGATTTCCTGATTCAGCCTTTGTCTTCATGGCTTCGACCAATAAGTCTGGGGACATGTTATGATAGTCTTTTGTGTATTTTCTCAGATAGTCACGGATTTGAAGAAATTTAAAATATTGATTATTTTTCAAATTATATTTCAGTTGTAATTGTTGAAATGATAATAATTTTCCTAATTCATACAAGTCTCCGAGCGTTTTGATTCCCATTCTTTCCCATTGTGTAAATGATGTTTCTATAATTGAAGGTTTAAACGACGGGTTATTGACTATTGGCATTAAAAGAGATAGATTTCTTAATTTTAGATTCTGTTTTATTTGTTTCCAAGTTCTAATTGTACTATGTATAATTGGATTTTTATTGTAATTTTTGTTATTCAGATTCATTGGTGAGAGGAAAGTCGCTCCTGTATTACACGGAGAGCAGTCCTCTCTCTCCATTACAATCCAGTTTACCTGCTGGGCAGAGTTGTCCAGCAGGTGAATCATATTTTTAATATTTACTGCCCAATTATAGTACATAAAATTAGGGAGCGCTAGACCACCCATCTCTTTTGGTTTACTAAGTTGTGCTCTTTGTATTCTGTGGGATTTATAATCCCATATAAAATTTGTGATGTCTGAGTCTAGTTTTTTGAAAAACTTTTTTGGAAGGTATATCGGAATTGATTGAAATAAATATAGGATTTGTGGTAAAATGATCATTTTTATAGCATTTATTCGACTTATTTAGTTTCTTAAGTAAGGGGCTATAATTGGCGTTAAACATAGCGTGATAATTTCTAGTGATTTCAATTCCCAAATATTTGAATTATTCTGTGGCTATTTTAAAGGGGAATTTCAAGAGATGTGTTGAGTCATTCGGGTTTTATCGACATAATTTCACTTTTGTTCCAGTTTATTCTGTATCCTGAGAAAGATCCAAAGTCCTCAATTAGATTTAATATGTTTGGTATACTGATTTGGGGTTTTGTGATATACAGTAGTACATCGTCTGCATATAAAGATATTATGTTATTTGAATATTTTGTATTATAACCGTGACTATCCGGGTGTGTTCTGATGCCGTGTCAAATTATACCATGCATGACACAGTCATGTCACACACAAGCACCACTTGTCATGCATGTGGTAAATACCCGAGTGTGGAATATAGTCACAATGTTACAGCTCCATATTTACAGCGACAGTTCAAGTTCAAGTTCAAGAGAGTTTATTGTCATGTGTCCCTGATAGGATAATGAAATTCTTGTTTTGCTTCAGCACAACAGAATATAGTAGGCATTTACTACAAAACAGATCAGTGTGCCCATATACCATTATATAAATATATACACACATGAAAAAATAAACTGATAAAGTGCAAATAACAGATAATGGGCTATTAATGTTCAGAGTTTTGTCCGAGCCAGGTTTAATAGCCTGATGGCTGTGGGGAAGTAGCTATTCCTGAACCTGGACGTTGCAGTCTTCAGGCTCCTGTACCTTCTACCTGAAGGCAGCAGGGAGATGAGTGTGTGGCCAGGAAGGTGTGGGTCTTTGATGATACTGCCAGCCTTTTTGAGGCAGCAACTGCAATAAATCCCCTCGATGGAAGTGAGGTCAGAGCCGATGATGGACTGGGCAGTGTTTACTACTTTTTGTAGTCTTTTCCTCTCCAGGGCGCTCAAATTGCCGAACCAAGCCATGATGCAACCGGTCAGCATGCTCTCGACTGTGCACCTGTAGAAGTTAGAGATAGTCTTCCTTGACAAACCGACTCTCCATAATCTTCTCAGGAAGTAGAGGCGCTGATGAGCTTTCTTGATAATTGCATCAGTGTTCTCGGACCAGGAAAGATCTTCAGAGATGTGCACACCCAGGAATTTGAAGCTCTTGACCCTTTCAACCATCGACCCGTTGATATAAACGGGGCTGTGGGTCCCCCTCCTACTCCTTCCAAAGTCCACAATCAGGCCAAAAGTGCAAATACAAAAAATGCAAGGTCTGCAGTGAGGTAGGTTGGAAGATTGGGACTACACCCTAACTTATGGCAGGACTGTTCAATATTTTAATAACATGGTGGGCAGCACGGTGGCACAGCGGTAGAGTTGCTGCCTTACAGCGTTTGCGTCACCAGAGATCTGGATTCGATCCTGACTACGGGTGCTGTCTGTACGGAGTTTGCACGTTCTCCTCGTGACCTACGTGAGTTTTCTCCGAGATCTCCGGTTTCTTCCCACACTCCAACACGTACAGGTTTGTAGATTAATTGGTTTGGCGGATGTGTAAATTGTCCCTAGTGTGGATAGGATAGTGTTAATGTGCGGTGATCGCTGGTCAGCGCGGACTCGGTGGGACGAAGGGCCTGTTTCCGCGCTGTATCTCTAAACTAAAGAGCCAGGAAGAAGCTGTTTGTGAATCTGGTGGCGGGCGACTTTAAACTGTTGTATCTTCTGCCCGACGGGAGGAGAGGGAATGACCGGGGTGGGAGTGGTCCTTGATGATGTCAGCTGATTTCCCGAGGCAGCGTGAGGTGTAGATGGAGTCAATGATGGGGAGTGTGGTGTGTGTGGGAGTGGGCTACATCTACAATGGTGGGGAGTGTGGTGTGTGTGGGAGTGGGCTACATCTACAATGGTGGGGAGTGTGGTATGTGTGTGGGACTGGGCTACATCTACAATGGCGGGGAGTGTGGTGTGTGTGGGACTGGGCTACATCTACAATGGTGGGGAGTGTGGTGTGTGTGCGACTGGGCTACATCTACAATGGTGGGGAGTGTGGACTGTGTGGGACTGGGCTGCATACACAACTGTGCAATTTCCTGTGGACTTGGGCAGGGCTGTTACTAAACCAAGCTGTTATGCAACAGGATAAGATGCTATCACTTCTGATTTCCTCATGACTATGAAGAAACCCGCTGGCTGTCAGTGAAAGCCCGACAATCTCATTCCCTCAAATCCCACTTCATTCCCTCTTCTACACTTTCCCATCATCTCCCCCCTGATCCTCCTCCCACCACCCACCTTCAGGGCAATGTTCAGTTTATTGTCACGTGTACCGAGCTACAGTGAAAAGCTGTTGTTGTGTGCTGACCAGTCAGCGGAAAGACAATACATGATTACAATCGAGCCGTCCACAGTGTACAGATACAGGATAAGGGAATAGCGTTTAGTGCAGGGTAAAGCCAGCAACGCCCGATCAAAGATAGTCCAAGGTTACGGATCTGAGAGTCAATAGACAATAGGTGCAGGAGGAGGCCATTCGGCCCTTCGAGCCAGCACCGCCATTTAATGTGATAATGGCTGATCGTCCCCAATCAGTACCCCGTTCCTGCCTTCTCCCCATATCCCCTGACTCCGCTATTTTTAAGAACCCTATCCAGCTCTCTCTTGAAAGTATCCAGAGAACCTGAGGCAGAGAATTCCACAGACTCACCATTCTCTGTGAGAAAAAGTGTTTCCTCGTCTCCGTTCTAAATGGCTTACTCCTTATTCTTAAACTGTGGCCCCTGGTTCTAGACTCCCCCAACATCGGGGACATGTTTCCTGCCTCTAGTGTGTCCAAACCCTTAATAATCTTATATGTTTATAAGATCGGAGGAGTTTAAAAAGATCATAGTTGAAGTAAGATATGTTGCCGTTGGAGCAGAGATATAAGAGTGTGGAGCGATTGTAATATGTGATTGTAGATGTGCTGGTGTGGCCGGCACCCAAATAGTCGCCTGTGTCGGGCACCATCTTGTCAGCAGAATGTACATTTAACCCCCACGTCTATGGGTCGAGGAAGGAAACTGGAATCCGGAGGAAAGAGCGTTATTGTTATCGTGTAAAACTCTGTCAAACTGTGAGACACAAACTGTTCTGCATCATGTCAGTGTAGGCCCCCCCCCCCCCCTCGGTCATGTCTGACCATGGGTGATGCATCCTAGTTGGTGGCTGCTTGCTCCAAGCCTCGGCTGAACCAGCGTCGCTTGCGGCTGCAGGAGTGACAGTCCCTGTGGCAAAGGTCACGCGTGTGTGTCTGTGTGTGTGTGTGTGTGTGTGTGTGTGTGTGTGTGTGTGTGTGTGTGTGTGTGTGTGTGTGTGTGTGTGTGTGTGTGTGTGTGTGTGTGTGTGGGGTTGGGTGTCTGTGTGTTTGTGTCTGTGACTGTGTGTGTGTGTGTGTGTCTGGTTTGTTGAAGTTGCCGTGCTCCTTTCTGCGCACCTGCTTGTCTGTCGCTGCCTTCATCAGTTTCTCTTCCCACCCACCCCCCACCCCGTTTAAAAAAAAATGTATTTAAGAGGACATGACTTCAGAATTAAGGGACAGAAGTTTAGGGGTAACATGAGGGGGAACCTCTTTACTCAGAGAGTGGTAGCGGTGGTGGAGGCAGGTTCGTTGGTATCATTTAAAAATATATTGGATAGGCATTATGGATGAGAAGGGAATGGAGGGTTATGGTATGAGTGCAGGCAGGTGGGACTAAGGGAAATAATTGTTCGGCACGGACTTGTAGGGCCGAGATGGCCTGTTAAATGGTTATATGGTCTTTATTAATAGCAAATGTACAAGAGTAGAACAAACAGCGTATAACATTATACAGTTATTGTACAGCTTCAATTTTGACTTTTTTGCTTTGAATTTGAAGAAAATAAAATAAAAGAACAAGAACAAGAGAGAGAAGAAGTGAGAGGAGCAAAGATAAGACCCCTAGACTACCAGTGTAGTGTGGCCAAAGAGTGAGTAAATGAAAGAGAGAAGAGAGAAATAGAAAAAAAAGAACGAACAGAAAGAGAGAGAAAAGTGGGAATATACCTGCCTCTCGTCCCTCCTCACCCACCTCACCCAACCCATAGTTGGATTTAAATCCAAAGTTAAGTTGTGCCGTACTCCCTGTAAGAAATCGGTAAGTGTGTCCATGTCTTGGAAAAATGATCTGGTTTTTCTGCCAAGACAAGTCTAATATTTTCACGATGTAGTGTCTCGGACATGTTTGTAATCCACATCTTCACAGTAGGGACTGTTGTGTGTTTCCAAAATTTAAGTATTTGTTTTTTCGCCGTTATCAGGCTCTCTTCCCCCGTTTTGAGATGTTGGTTCAGGGTAGCTCTCCACTTGGTGGGGCCGGCTGCAAGATTCTCTCTCCCAGGACTCAACATCGATGCTGAGCGCCCGCCTTCATATCTCATTCTGTGTACTGCGACATGATTGCCCCTCAGCCTCCAGCGCTGCAGGGAAAACAATCCAACCCGTGTCCAACCTCTCCTTATCGCCGACGCTCTCTAATCTGCGCAGCATCCCGGTAAATGTCCTGCCCGCTCCCTCCCCAAAGCCTCCACATCCTTCCCGTAATGGGGTGGCCAGAACTGAACACAAAACTCCCAATGTAACTTAGCTAAAGTTTGATAAATCTGCATCATGAGTCCCTGAATGATACACTCGATGCCCCGCCCGTTGAAGGCAAGCTCACCGCCTGCTTTCTCACCCACCTTCAGGGAGTTGTGGACTGGAACCCCAACATACCCTCTGTACAACAATGCTGGATTGAGTCCTCACCCCCACTGTCAGACGACAACTGCAACCGTGCCCTGCCACAGAGGGCAGTGGAGGCCAATTCACTGGGTGTTTTCGAGAGAGAGTTAAGCCTCTGTCCCACTTGCGTGTCCTTGGCACGCCAATTATGCGACCTCGTGGTCGCGTTGAGGTGCGACGGTCCCACGAAGGTCGCACGCGACTTCATTCGACCGCACAGCCGTCTGGAGCACGTGACGTCATTTGAAGATGAACACACAATGCAGGAGTATCTCAGCGGGACCGGCAGTATCTTTGGAGAGAAGCAATGGGTGATGTTCAGTCTGAAAGAAGGGTCTTGACCCGAAATGCCACCCATTGCTTCTCTCCAGAGATGCTGCCGGTCCCGCTGAGTTACTCCAGCATTTTGTGTCTATCTTCACAGTAGATGTGGGGGCGGATCCGGACCGCAACGGCCGTGAGCCCCAGGCCGAGCTCGGCGATTGTTTGCCTGCTTCTGCTGCTGTTGCAGGTGAGACGTTGCGTCGCGCCAAGGTCTTGGGCCTGTCCCACTTTGGCCGTCAGTAACGCGACAGGCCAGTGGCGCGCAAAGATTTCGTTCGCTACAAAAATGTCGGAGCCCCGCGCAACTACATACCCCTCCGCGCTTCTCAGTGGGACTGGCCCCGCGCGGCCAAACGATTCCCGTGCGCCTCAACCCGACCACGAGGTCATGTAATTTGCGTGCCAAGGACACGTAAATGGGACAGGGCCATAAGATTTAGCTCTTGGTAGGTATGTTGCAAAGCCTACCTGAAGCGTCGTTGAAAATCTGCCGCTGCGGTGTGCGCGATTTTGGCGCCGTTTAGAGGGGGGCGGGTTTAAAACGCGATTTTCTCTAGGCTGTTCAAATCGAAGATGTTCAGCCTAGTTAATTATTAACGAAAAATCGCTGGAAGACCCCGTCGCAAAAGCTATTATTAGTTTTAAAGGCCTCGTATAATAGTTATAGTAGTTTAAAAATCCATCTCTAAACCCGCGACCGCCAGCAACCGCAAGGTCTCATAAAGCAAATAATTGAAGTTAGACTGTATATTTTTACATTAAAAAGGGCTTCTAAAGATCCCTTTATACAAAGTTTAATATTGCGAGTAGCTCAATTTGGGCCCATTATATCCCGCAGTATTTTTCTGGGCATTTGGGGCACAAATCTACCGCAATGTGAACGTTCTAAACCAGCGCGTTCCACAGGGACCCACTGGAAAGCTGATTTAAATGGGCATTTATTTACAGCAATTGAACACTAAATTCCTTCCATTTGGTCTATAAATTAATGTAAATGAGATTTAAAAATCATGTTTTATTGTGAATTATTTGTGAATATTATTTGGACATTTAGGCTATTTAAAAATGTTAATCATTTATTAAGAAATGGATAGATGTTTAGATCTAGTAATTGAAGTCTGAAATTAGCTACAATTAGGTAACTAACTAATTATATGCTTTAATTTCAGGTCATCCAAGTAAGATTATTTTATGTTTGTTTCAGAATGCTTCAATCTATGATAACTGAAAATTTCATTCAGTTCTCTTAATTTTTAAGAAAGTTATGGGCTTTTGACTGTTCACGATCACAGCTTTTTTGTTATGTCCATAGAAAATCAATAGGGAACAAGATGCTCATTTCCGAGTATGAAAATGGCCATAACTTTTTAAATACTTGAGATATGAAAGTGAATTAGGTGTCAAATTAAACTTATTTTTATGCTTTATCTGATGGGATAAATTACAGATTTGATTTTTAAAATCTCAAAATTTTGTAACATTGCTACTCTTGGGGCTAAAGAAATCAAGGGACATGGGTAACAATGGCCTAATTCTGCTCCTACTGAAGCACTCATGAACTTAAGGGGGAGGTTGGGGGCAACGTTTCCACACAGAGGGTGGTCTGTATCTGGCACGAGCTGCCAGAGGAAGGTCCAGACGTGGATGCTATTCTGACTTTTAACAGATAGATGGATAGGAAGATTTAGAGAGAAATGGCCCAGATGCAGGGCGACTCGGTCAGCATGGGCCTGATGGGCCGAAGGGCCTGTGTCTGTGTTGCCCTTCCTACAATGCCTAAAGAAGGGTCCCGACCCGAAACATCACCCATCCATGTTCACCAAACATGCCACCTGATCCACTGGGTTACTCCAGCACTTTGTGTATTTTACTGCTAACCAGCATCTGCAGTTCCTAGTGTCCACTGAATGAGAATGGTGATCTTTTCTCGGTGACAGCCTGCAGAGTTGATTGTCTCCGCGGCAGAGCTGAAGGGACTTGGGTAAATAGCTGGGGGCAGCCAGGCAGGCTCTCACAGTTCAGTCTTTGCCGGGCGTTTGATGACTGCTTTGTTTATTGCAGGGCCAGCAGGCACGGATCGCACTGCTCTATCTGCCGCTGCTGAAGGTGCTGTTTGACAATGTGCAGCGGCTCAAACTCAAGGACCTGACTTCCCTCAGCCTGACCTTCTCTAACGCCGTAAGTGTGAACTTGTGGACACTTTCAAGAGAGAGCTAGATAGGGCTCTTAAAGATAGCGGAGTCAGGGGATATGGGGAGAAGGCAGGAACGGGGTACTGATTGGGGATGATCAGCCATGATCACATTGAATGGCTCGAAGGGCTGAATGGTCTACTCCTGCACCTATTGTCTATTGGGGTGGGGGATGGGGGTGGGGTGTAGGTGGGGATGTGGGGTGGGGGTGGGGTGTGGTGGGGGTGGGGTGTAGTGGGGGTGGGGTTCGGGCTGGGGTGTGGGTGGGGATGGGGTTGAGGTGGGGGTGGGGTGCGGTGGGGATGGGGGGTGGTGGGGGGGGGAGTGGGGCTGGGGTGTAGGTGAGGCTGGGGTGTAGGGTGGGGATGTGGGTTGGGTGTGGGGGTTGTGGTGGGGGTGGGGGTGGGGTTGGGGTGGGGTGGGGTGTGGTGGGGATGGGGGTTGGGTGTGGGGGTGGGGTCGTTTGGGGGTGGGTGGGGGTGGGCTGTTGAGAGACGCCAAAGAGATTTGATATTTGAAACGTGGAAATTAAAAACACTTCCAGAGGCAGAGAACTGAAGAGGAGGGAGGGGGGGGGGGGGTGATGGTGGGTTCGGTGTACTAGATGCATTTTCCACTTACGATATTTTGGATTAACGATGGGTTTATTGTAGTAGCAGTCACATACGGGGCAAGGGCGGTCCTGTACAGGACAAACCAATTTAGCCCAATATACAGGATGTCCCTGCTAATGCGGGACAGTTGGCAACCCTAAGCGCCAGACACCGGGTTTGATCCCAACTACGGCTGCTGTGTTTACGGAGTTTGTACGTTCTCCCTGTTACTGCGTGGGTTTTCTCCGAGATCTTTGGCTTCCTCCCACACTCTAAAGACATGCAGATTTGTTGGTTCATTGGCTTGGTGTAAATGTAAATTGTCCCTAGTGGGTGTAGGATAGTGTTAATGTGCGGGGATCGCTGGTTGGTGCGCTCCCGGTGGGATGAAGGGCCTGTTTATCTGGTTTTTTTTCATGTCTGGCCTTTGTCCATCCATTTACCTATCACAGCCCTCCTCACCTGAGTTCACCTGTTACCTGACGCACTTTTATCACATTTCTTTTTCCTCTCCCCCCACGGACTAGAGGGGTCGAGATGGCCTGTTTCCGTGCTGTAATTGTTATATGGTTAAATTGTTATATGAGTCCCGACCCAAAACGTCACCTATCCATGTTCTCCACAGATGCTGCCTGACCCGCTGAGTTACTCCAGCACTCTGTGAAACGTCACCTATCCATGTTCTCCACAGATGCTGCCTGACCCGCTGAGTTACTCCAGCACTCTGTGAAACGTCACCTATCCATGTTCTCCACAGATGCTGTCTGACCCGCTGAGTTACTCCAGCACTCTGTGAAACGTCACCTATCCATGTTCTCCACAGATGCTGCCCGACCCGCTGAGTTACTCCAGCACTCTGTGAAACGTCACCTATCCATGTTCTCCACAGATGCTGCCTGACCCGCTGAGTTACTCCAGCACTCTATGAAACGTCACATAGAAACATATAACATAGAAATTAGGTGCAGGAGTAGGCCATTCGGCCCTTCGAGCCTGCACCGCCATTCAATATGATCATGGCTGATCATCCAACTCAGTATCCCATACCTGCCTTCTCTCCATACCCTCTGATCCCCTTAGCCACAAGGGCCACATCTAACTCCCTCTTAAATATAGCCAATGAACTGGCCTCGACTACCCTCTGTGGCAGAGAGTTCCAGAGATTCACCACTCTCTGTGTGAAAAAAGTTCTTCTCATCTCGGTTTTAAAGGATTTCCCCCTTATCCTTAAGCTGTGACCCCTTGTCCTGGACTTCCCCAACATCGGGAGCAATCTTCCTGCATCTAGCCTGTCTAACCCCTTAAGAATTTTGTAAGTTTCTATAAGATCCCCTCTCAATCTCCTAAATTCTAGAGAGTATAAACCAAGTCTATCCAGTCTTTCTTCATAAGACAGTCCTGACATCCCAGGAATCAGTCTGGTGAACCTTCTCTGCACTCCCTCTATGGCAATAATGTCCTTCCTCAGATTTGGAGACCAGAACTGCTGTAGCTTTGGGAGCAACAACAGCAGCAGGAGTTTAGCAAGAGTTACGACTGATTGGCTCTAGCCCAAGTGGGAGGAGAGAAGTGAGTCAGTGCTGGGAAAACAGTTGAAAACTGAGGCATTTGGTTTGTAAATTGGTAAATCAGGCAATTTATCAGTCAATTTAAGCAAGACTGCTCTTAGCGAGCAGCAGTGAGTGAGCGGCCTTGTGAGGAAAGTGCCATGTGAGAAAAGTGTGAGTCTTTGGCTCGAGAGTCTTCGGAGAGGAGACGAAAGAAGGAGATGTCAGGCAAGCTGATTCAGTGCGATGCTTGCAGTATGTGGGAGGTCACCTATCCATGTTCTCCACAGATGCTGCCTGACCCGCTGAGTTACTCCAGCACTCTGTGCCCGTGTTTGTAAAACCAGCACCAGTGCCTTGTATCTCCCACATGAGAATGGTGACATTTTCGTCCTGACAATGAGCAGAGCTGTGGGAACCTGTTGCAATAATATATTCTGATTGGGCTGAGGTAAATAGTTGGGGTGAAACTCACCAGTAAAGAGTGAGCTGTCTGTCAACTGTGGTTGCAACACTCACAGAGAGCCTGAACAGGCATGCTGGTGAATAGTCTGCTGTGATGGATCAAGTGTATTAGAGAATGTCAACATGCTGCTGAATTGTGGCCAACATGTTCACTCCAAAGACGTACATGTTTGTTGGCTGAATGCCGGAATGACTCAGCGGGTCAGGCAGCATTTATGGAGAAAAGGAATATTGGCTGTATGAAGAAGGGTCCTGGCCCGAAACGTCATTAGTGTTAGGAGGAGAGTTAGGCCATTCGGCCCATCAAGTCTACTCTACCATTCAATCATGGCTGATCTATCTCTCCCTCCCGGGATGGTGGGGCTGTCATATGCTGTGAGAATGGAGCAGCTGGGCTTGTAAACTCTGGAGTTTAGAAGGATGAGAGGGTATCTCATTGAAACATATAAGATTATTAAGGGCTTGGACACGCTAGAGGCAGGAATGTTCCCGATGTTGGGGGAGTCCAGAACCAGGGGCCACACACAGTTTAAGAATAAGGAGTAAGCCATTTAAAACGGAGACGAGGAAACACTTTTTCACACAGAGAGCGGTGAGTCTGTGGAATTCTCTGCCTCAGAGGGCGATGGAGGCCGGTTCTCTGGATGCTTTCAAGAGAGAGCTAGAGAGGGCTCATAGAAATAGCGGAGTCAGGGGATATAGGGAGAAGGCAGGAACGGGGTACTGATTGGGGATGATCAGCCATGATCACATTGAATGGCAGTGCTGACTCGAAGGGCCAAATGGCCTCCTCCTGCACCTATTGTCTATTGTCCTAACGCATTCTCCCGCCTTCTCCTCGAAACCTCTAACTCCCGTAATTGTAAATTGTCCGTGTGTGTGTGTGTGTGTGTGTGTGTGTGTGTGTGTGCTCGTGCGCGTGCGTGCGCGAGCGCGTGTGTGTGTGTGTGTGTGTGTGTGTGTGTGTGTGTGTGCGTGTGTGTGTGTGTGTGTGTGTGATAGTGTGTGTGTGTGTGTGTGATAGTGTTAGTGTACGGGGTGATCGCTGGTCAGCGCGGGCTCGGTGGGCCGAAGGGCCTGTTTCCGCGCTGTATCTCTAAACTAAACTTCCATTTTGTACAAAGCAGAGTGCTCGAGATGAGCTGCCCTTCAATATCTCGTCAACAATCAACGGGTCCGCTGCCCGCAGATCGGCCATCTTCACCGACAAAGAGTTAACATCCGCAGGTACAACTTACAGTCGCGCAGCACGGAGACTGGCCCTTCAGCCCAACTCATCCATGCTGTCCAAGACACACTACCTATGCTAGTCCTATTTACCAGCGTTTTGTTGGTGAGGGCATCAGGGGTTACAGGGAGAAGGCAGGAGAATGGGATTGAGAGGGAAAAATAGATCAGCCGTGATTGAATGGCAGAATAGACTCGATGGGCTGAATGGCCTTACTCTGCTCCGATGACTTGTGGTTTTATGATTGGCGTCACTCCCTCGGAATGCTCGCGCTCTGCCTCAAGGTTCAAACTACAAGTGTCGGCTGTTAGATGTCAGAGTCAGACAGCACCAGAACAGGCCCTTCTGCCCATCTTGCCCATTCCCACCACCATGCCCCCTCCAAGCTGGTCCCATTTGCCTGTATTTGCCTCATATCCATCGGGATAGAGATTCCATGATGTTGCCCATGTTCTCCATGTTGGGCGAGTCCAGAACCAGGGGTCACAGTTTAGGAATAAGGGGTCGGCCATTTAGGACTGAGATGAGGAAAAACTTCTTCACCCAGAGAGTTGTGAATCTGTGGAATTCTCTGCCACAGAAGGCAGTGGAGGCCGATTCACTGGATGTTTTCAAGAGAGAGTTAGATTTAGCTCTTGGGGCTAAAGGAATCAGGGAATATGGGGAGAAAGCAGGAACAGTGTACTGATTGTGGATGATCAGCCATGATCACATTGAATGGCAGTGCTGGTTTAAAGGGCCGAATGGCCTACTCCTGCACCTATTGCCTATGTTTTTGTGTTCGGGTTATCTGCGAAGGAGGGAGTGGTTTTACGGAGGTTTTATGTCCGTCTGGTTCCCATTGATATTCTGCCGTGTCTCGGGCACTGAGTCTGCATTGTGTTTCTGTCAACAGGTTACGGTACCTCGTTGGGATTGCTGCTGAAACATGATGATTCTCGCAGCTCCCTGAGCACAGAGACGGGCGCGGGCACGCCGGAGAGAGCCGAGGATCGCCGCGATTCCGTGGACTTTGTAAAATAAACTCCTTCAATTTGTCTAAAGGGCATTTAAAAAAAAAATCTGTTCTTCATACATTGAGTTGTAAAAGAGGGATACTTTTCCTATCATTACCCAGTCTGGAGCACCAGAGTAGGTGCCCCCTATAGTACTAGAATGTAGACACACAGAGTGCTGGAGTAACTCAGCGGGTCAGGCAGCATCTGTGGACAACATGGATAGGTGACGTTTCACAGAGTGCTGGAGTAACTCAGCGGGTCAGGCAGCATCTATGGAGAACATGGTTTGGCGATGCTTCAGGTCAGGATCCCTCTTCAGACCCGACCTAAAACGTCACCTATCCATATTCTTCACAGATGCTGCTTGATCCGTTGAGTTGCTCTTTTTTTTTAAACCAGCGCCTGCAGTTCCTTATTTCTCCTAGAGTGGTTATAGATTAATGGCAAAAGTATCTCTCTTTTACAAAAGAACACACACTAAGTGCTGTAGTAACTTTGCAGTTCAAGCAGCACCTCTGGGGAACATGGGTAGGTGATATTTTGTGTTGGGACCCTTCTTCCAACCCTTCTGCAGCCTGAAGATGGGTCCCAACCTGAAACATCACCCATGCATGTTCTCCAAAGATGCTGCCTGGCCCGTTGGCTTCCTCCAGCACTTAGTGTGTGAATTTCTAGTGCTAGGGTGTGGTGGATAGGCTACTGTCCACCTTAATGTGCATTTTCAATTTGGTTACATCCAGCTTTAGAGAAGGTATGAGGATGTCAAGTAACATGTCTCTGTTACTTGACATCCTCATGTCAAGTAAAAGTAATCCTCAAGGTGAACATCCGGAAGTGGTAGTGCATGTCGGCACAAACGATGTCGGAAAGAAGGGGATGAATATTCTGCAGCGTGACTTTAGAGAGCTCGGAAAAATGCTGAAAAGCAGGACCTCCAGGGTTGTTATCTCCGGTTTGCTTCCAGTTCCTCGTGCTGGCGAGAGCAGGAACAGGGAGATACGGGACCTGAACGTGTGGCTGAGGAACTGGCGCACGGGGCAGGGATTTAGATTCTTAGATCACTGGGATCTGTTTTGGGGTAAGGGGGACGGATTCCATCTTAACAGGTGTGGGACCAGCATTCTGGCAGGCAGGTTTGCCACTGCTACACGGGTGGTTTTAAACTGAATAAGGGGGGTGGGGTGTCGAATGGGCTAGTGGAGGATGGAGTTAAAGGGAAAGGGTTTCTTAAATGTGTGAGCGTAGAGACAGAGGGGTGTAAAATGAGGGTAGAAGTAATAGGTAGCAAGGTGAAAAGTAAAAGTGGCAGGCCGGAAAATCCAGGGCAAAAATCAAAAAGGGCCACTTTTCAACAAAATTGTATAAGGGGTAAGAGTGTTGTAAAAACAAGCCTGAAGGCTTTGTGTCTCAATGCAAGGAGCATTCGTAATAAGGTGGATGAGTTGAATGTGCAGATAGCTATTAATGACTATGATATAGTTGGGATCACGGAGACATGGCTCCAGGGTGACCAAGGCTGGGAGCTGAACATCCAGGGATATTCAATATTCAGGAGGGATAGAGAGAAAGGAAAAGGAGGTGGGGTAGCATTGCTGATTAGAGAGGAGATTAACGTAATGGAAAGGAAGGACATTAGTTTGCAGGATGTGGAATCGGTATGGGTAGAGCTGTGAAACACTAAGGGGCAGAAAACGCTGGTGGGTGTTGTGTACAGGCCACCTAACAGTAGTAGTGAAGTTGGAGATGGTATCAAACAGGAAATTAGAAATGCATGCGACAAAGGCAAAACCGTTATAATGGGTGACTTCAATCTACATATAGATTGGGTGAATCAAATTGGCAGGGGTGCTGAGGAAGAGGATTTTTTGGAATGTATGCGGGATAGTTATCTAAATCAACATGTAGAGGAACCAACGAGAGAGCAGGCTATTTTAGACTGGGTATTGAGTAATGAGGAAGGGTTAGTTAGCAGTCTTGTTGTACGTGCCCCCTTGGGCAAGAGTGACCATAATATGGTTGAGTTCTTCATTAGGATGGAGAGTGACATTGTTAATTCAGAAACAATGGTTCTGAACTTAAAGAAAGGTAACTTTGAGGGTATGAGACGTGAATTGGCCAAGATTGACTGGCAATTAATTCTAAAAGGGTTGACGGTGGATATGCAATGGAAGACATTTAAAGACTGCATGGATGAACTACAAAAATTGTTCATCCCAGTTTGGCAAAAGAATAAATCAGGGAAGGTAGTGCATCCGTGGATAACAAGGGAAATCAGGGATAGTATCAAAGCGAAGGATGATGCGTACAAATTAGCCAGAAAAAGCAGCATACCGGAGGACTGGGAGAAATTCAGAGACCAGCAGAGGAGGACAAAGGGCTTAATTAGGAAAGGAAAAATAGATTATGAAAGAAAACTGGCAGGGAACATAAAAACTGACTGCAAAAGTTTTTATAGATATGTGAAAAGAAAGAGATTAGTTAAAACAAATGTAGGTCCCTTGCAGTCAGAAACGGGTGAGTTGATCATGGGGAACAAGGATATGGCGGACCAATTGAATAACTACTTTGGTTCCGTCTTCACTAAGGAAGACATAAATAATCTGCCGGAAATAGCAGGGGACCGCGGGTCAAAGGAGTTGGAGGAATTGAGTGAAATCCAGGTTAGCCGGGAAGTGGTGTTGGGTAAATTAAATGGATTAAAGGCCGATAAATCCCCAGGGCCAGATAGGCTGCATCCCAGAGTACTTAAGGAAGTAGCTCCAGAAATAGTGGATGCATTAGTAATAATCTTTCAAAACTCTTTAGATTCTGGAGTAGTTCCTGAGGATTGGCGGGTAGCAAACGTAACCCCACTTTTTAAGAAGGGAGGGAGAGAGAAAACGGGGAATTACAGACCAGTTAGTCTAACATCGGTAGTGGGGAAACTGCTAGAGTCAGTTATTAAAGATGGGATAGCAGCACATTTGGAAAGTGGTGAAATCATTGGACAAAGTCAGCATGGATTTACAAAAGGTAAATCATGTCTGACGAATCTTATAGAATTTTTCGAGGATGTAACTAGTAGCGTGGATAGGGGAGAACCAGTGGATGTGGTGTATCTGGACTTCCAGAAGGCTTTCGACAAGGTCCCACATAAGAGATTAGTTTACAAACTTAAAGCACACGGCATTGGGGGTTCAGTATTGATGTGGATAGAGAACTGGCTGGCAAACAGGAAGCAAAGAGTAGGAGTAAACGGGTCCTTTTCACAATGGCAGGCAGTGACTAGTGGGGTACCGCAAGGCTCAGTGCTGGGACCCCAGCTATTTACAATATATATTAATGATCTGGATGAGGGAATTGAAGGCAATATCTCCAAGTTTGCGGATGACACTAAGCTGGGGGGCAGTGTTAGCTGTGAGGAGGATGCTAGGAGACTGCAAGGTGACTTGGATAGGCTGGGTGAGTGGGCAAATGTTTGGCAGATGCAGTATAATGTGGATAAATGTGAGGTTATCCATTTTGGTGGCAAAAACATGAAAGCAGACTATTATCTAAATGGTGGCCGACTAGGAAAAGGGGAGAATGCAGCGAGACCTGGGTGTCATGGTACACCAGTCATTGAAAGTGGGCATGCAGGTGCAGCAGGCAGTGAAGAAAGCGAATGGTATGTTAGCTTTCATAGCAAAAGGATTTGAGTATAGGAGCAGGGAGGTTCTACTGCAGTTGTACAGGGTCTTGGTGAGACCACACCTGGAGTATTGCGTACAGTTTTGGTCTCCAAATCTGAGGAAGGACATTATTGCCATAGAGGGAGTGCAGAGAAGGTTCACCAGACTGATTCCTGGGATGTCAGGACTGTCTTATGAAGAAAGACTGGATAGACTTGGTTTATACTCTCTAGAATTTAGGAGATTGAGAGGGGATCTTATAGAAACTTACAAAATTCTTAAGGGGTTGGACAGGCTAGATGCAGGAAGATTGCTCCCGATGTTGGGGAAGTCCAGGACAAGGGGTCACAGCTTAAGGATAAGGGGGAAATCCTTTAAAACCGAGATGAGAAGAACTTTTTTCACACAGAGAGTGGTGAATCTCTGGAACTCCCTGCCACAGAGGGTAGTCGAGGCCAGTTCATTGGCTATATTTAAGAGGGAGTTAGATGTGGCCCTTGTGGCTAAGGGGATCAGAGGGTATGGAGAGAAGGCAGGTACGGGATACTGAGTTGGATGATCAGCCATGATCATATTGAATGGCGGTGCAGGCTCGAAGGGCCGAATGGCCTACTCCTGCACCTAATTTCTATGTTTCTATGTGGAAATGCAGGAAATGCTCTGTGGGTCGGGCAGCGTTTGTGGAGGGAGAAACAGCAGTGGTTCCAGCATGATGAAACATTAACTCACTCTCTCACTCCAAGGTGTTGTCCGGTCCGCTGAGTTAATCCCCATGGCCCAGTAATATTCTGTGGATCTGGAGTGAAAGGTAGAGGCTGGGAAAGGCTGGGATTATTTTCCCTGAAGCGTAGGTGGATGAGGTGAGGCCTGATTGAGGTTTGCAAAATCACGAGGGCAGAGATAAGATGGATGGCCACAAACATTTCCCCAGAGCAGGGAGGTCTAGGCTCAGGGTCAGGTTTATTATGGTCATGTATACAGGGATACAGTGAGCAACTGTTTTGCGTGCTGTACAATCTGATTAGATGATGCTATACATAACCCCAATCAAGTCCACCCATCAGTCCAGTTGCTGGATAATCGGTTGTGGACTTCAATAGTCTTTCCGCTGACTGGCCAGCAGGCAACAAAATAGCTTTTCACTGTGCCTCGGAACACGTCTGAGTAATAAACTCAACTCAACTAACGCAGACCAGTGGCGAAACGGTGGCACAGCGGTAGAGTTGCTGCCTCACAGCGCCAGAGACCCGGGTTCAATCCCGACTACGGGTGCTGTCTGTACGGAGTTTGTACGCTCTCCCCGTGACCTGCGTGGTTTTCTCCGAGATCTTCGGTTTCCTCCCACACTCCAAAGACGTACAGTTTGTAGGTTAATTGGTTTGGTATTAGTGTAAATTAGACAATAGGCAATAGGTGCAGGAGGAGGCCATTCGGCCCTTCGAGCCAGCACCGCCATTCAATGTGATCATGGCTGATCATCCCCAAATAGTCTCTAGTGTGTGTAGGATAGTGCTGATGTGCGGGGATCGCTGGTCGGCGCGGGCTCGCTGGGCCGAAGGGCCTGTTTCCGCGCTGTATCTCTAAACTAAACCATCAATTTAATTCTCTGGCACTTATCCGTTGTCTACCTCTCTTGCAGACTGGACAAAGGAGAGCATCAGCAGGGGGCAGGGCACCCACTTATTGCAAGTTCAGTCAACAGGAAATCAGAAGTCTCCTCATGTGTTTCCTTCACATCATTAAAACAATGTCAGAAGGTAGGTGTGTCCTTCTGCGGAGATCGCCCTCTCCAACCGCATGCCCCGGAGTAACAGTAGATCGCAAGTAGACCGCGTATAAGAAAGAACTGCAGGTGCTGGTTTAAATCCAAGGTAGACACAAAATGCTGGAGTAACTTTAGCAGGTCAGACAGCGTCTCTGGAGAGAAGGAATGGGCGATGTTTCGGGTCGAGACCCTTCAGACTGACCTGAAACGTCGCCCATTTCTTCTCTCCAGAGATGCTGCTGTTCACAAGTTGATGGGATCTTGCCCTATTGACCTTGGCACAAGACCCCATCGGCTCTGACCTCCCTTCCATCGAGGGGATCTATCGCAGTCGCTGCCTCAAAAAGGCTGGCAGTATCATCAAGGATCCACACCATCCTGGCCACACACTCATCTCCCTGCTACCTTCAGGTAGAAGGTACAGGAGCCTGAAGACTGCAACGTCCAGGTTCAGGAATAGCTACTTCCCCACAGCCATCAGGCTATTAAACTTGGCTCGGACAAAACTCTGAACATTAATAGCCCATTATCTGTTTATTTGCACATTATCAGTTTATTTATTCATGTGTGTATATGTTTATATAATGGTATATGGACACACTGATCTGTTCTGTATTCATGCCTACTATGTTCTGTTGTGCTGAAGCAAAACAAGAATTTCATTGTCCTATCAGGGACACATGACAATAAACTTTCTTCAATCTTGAATCTTGAGCTACGAGAAACACTTCTAACGGCTGCAACAGTGAAGGCAGCAAAAATAATTACACTGGCCACAGTGAAGTGAACAGCAGCGCTGGAAACTCCTCTCTAACCAGTTGGAGCCATCCCGTGCAATTATGGAACATACTTTGTGTGTGATGTGATTCCCTCACCGATTCTGGCAGCAGGCCAACCCCGTGTACAAAGGGCATGTTGAAAGTTCGTTTGCCTTGCGTAAACAACACTCAGTTTCCCGGACTATTTCCTAACTTCTTGTGTTGACCCTCAGTTCCCTGGCCTTCACCGATCCAGTACGGGAATAGTCGGCCAGCACACTCAGCGATGTGGAGTTTGTGTTTAGTTTATTGTCACGTGTACCGAGGTGCAGTTGTTGCGTGCTATCCAGTCAGCGCAAAGACTGCTCAAGTTTATCTGCTGACCGGGCTAGCGTGCAACAAAGGTTTTTTGGTACCGTTTAGGTTCGTTAATGTCACATGTACAGTGAAAAGTTTAAGAAAGAACTGCAGATGCTGGAAAAATCGAAGGTAGACAAAAAAGCTGGAGAAACTCAGCGGGTGAGGCAGCATCGATGGAGCAAAGGAATAGGTGACGATTCGGGTCGAGACCCTTCCGTCTGAAGAAGTTTCTCCAGCACTTTTGTCTACCTTCCTTTTATCATAGATAATAGACAATAGGTGCAGGAGGAGGCCATTCGGCCCTTCGAGCCAGCACCGCCATTCATTGTGATTATGGCTGATCGGCCCCAATCAATAACCCGTGCCTGCCTCCTCCCCATATCCCTTGACTCCACTAGCCCCTAGAGCTCTATCTAACTCTGTCTTAAATCCATCCAGTGACTTGGCCTCCACTGCCCTCTGTGGCAGGGAATTCCAAGGGAGAAATTCCGAGCATGCCCAACCTCTCTCTCTGGCTCAGGCCTGCAACTCCTAGCAACATCCTCGTGAATCTTCCTTGTATTCATTCCGCTGAACGACATCCTTCCTTCCGGTAGCAGGGTGACCAACGCTGAACACAATGCTTACTCCCAATGATGCCGCGCCAACATCTTGTGCAACTGTGATTTATGTCAAATGTGCTGGCAACAGAATAATGAAACCCTTGCTCGCTGCATCTTAACACCCCCCCCATTAACACCACAGCCCTCACATAAATGTGATAGAGTCAAGAATACAATGAGATAATAATCTGTAACATTAGGCAAAACAACACCATATTAGTTCAAAACAAAGTCCGTAGGGCATCCAAGGCCACTTAATACCTACGCCTGTATTTATTGGTGTTGACACGAGGAACTGGTGCTGGAATCTTGAGCAAAAGAGGAAGTGCTCTCTGCAGGTCAGGCAGCTCCTGTAGGAGTATGGATAGGTGGCGATCTGGGTCGGGACCTTTCTTCAGACAGATCGATCAGTCTATGTATGGAATTGGTTGTGAGTGTGGAATGAGCAGTCCTATGAATAAGGACTCCGACCTGAAATGTCGCCTGTCCATTTCCTCTCCAGATGCTGCCTGACTCGCTGAGTTCCTCCAGCACTTTGAGCTTTTCTCAGTTATTGATGCAAGGCTGTTCTAAAATGATGTTATTTTATTTCCAGACGCATTATTGCCGTATTGGAACAAGATGGCCCCTCAAGAACTAATGGAATATCTCTCACTTTTGGAGTAATTACAATTCTGGGGGGTTTTGAGGAAGCAAGGGTGTGTAAATATTTAGTTTGGTTTAGAGATACAGCATGGAAACAGGCCCTTCAGCCCACCGAGCCAACACCAAGCAGCAATCACTCGTACACTAGTTACATCCAACACACTAGGGTCAATTTACAGATGTCAATTAACCTGTAAACCTGCACGTCTTTGGAGAGACAATAGACAATAGGTGCAGGAGGAGGCCATTCGGCCCTTCGAGCCAGCACTGCCATTCAATGTGATCATGGCTGATCATCCCCAATCAGTACCCCGTTCCTGCCTTCTCCCCATATCCCCTGACTCCGCTATCTTTAAGAGCCCTATCTAGCTCTCTCTTAAAAGTATCCAGAGAACCGGCCTCCATTGCCCTCTGAGGCCGAGAATTCCACAGACTCACCACTCTCTGTGAGAAAAAGTGTTTCCTCGTCTCCGTTCTAGATGGCTTACTCCTTATTCTTAAACTGTGGCCCCTGGTTCTAGACTCCTTCAACATCGGGAACATGTTTCCTGCCTCTAGCGTGTCCAATCCCTTAATAATCTTATATGTTTCAATGAGATGCCCTCTCATCCTTCTAAACTCCAGAGTGTACAAGCCCAGCCGCTCCATTCTCTCAGCATATGACAGTCCCGCCATCCCGGGGATTAACCTGGTGAACCTATGATGCACTCCCTCAATAGCAAGAATGTCCTTCCTCAAATTAGGGAACCAAAACTGCACACAATACTCCAGGTGTGGTCTCACTAGGGCCCTGTACAACTGCAGAAGGATCTCTTTGCTCCTAAGAGTGGGGAATTAACCAGAGCACCCTGAGAATACCCGCACGGTCACGGGGAAAACGTGCAAACTCCATACAGACGGCACCCTTGGTCAGGATCGAACCGGGGTGTCGTGCATTGTGGCAGCAACTCTACCGCCATGGCACCCCCTCACTTTAATCTCAGTTGCATGTGTAGAAACATAGAAAGTAGGTTCAGGAGTAGGCCATTCGGCCCTTCGAGCCTGCACCGCCATTCATTGTGATCATGGCTGATCATCCAACTCAGTATCCCGTACCTGCCTTCTCTCCATACCCCCTGATCCCTTTAGCCACAAGGGCCACATCTAACTCCCTCTTAAATATAGCCAATGAACTGGCCTCAACTACCTTCTGTGGCAGAGAATTCCACAGATTCACCACTGTGAAAAAAAACATGTTTTTCTCATCTTGGTCCTAAAAGATTTCCCCCTTATCCTTAAACTGTGACCCCTTGTTCTGGACTTCCCCAACATCGGGAACAATCTTCCTGCATCTAGCCTGTCCAACCTCTTAAGAATTTTGTTCTCCCTGTGGCCCCGGCACCTGGGCTCAATCCTTGATCTCACCTGTGCTGCCTGCACCTTGAATGGGTGCTGTGGAATTGCCTGGATCACCCTGGGGTGCTCTGCTCTCCTCCCACCTGTCAGGGTGGGCTCACAGGAGTGGGTGACTGGGAAAGAGAGGGAGAGGTTGGAATTTGAGAGTCTAAAACTAGAGGGCATAGGGGGAGAGAGAGCATGAGGGGAGGTCATTTAAGAATGAGGTGAGAAAAAGTATTTTTCACCCAGAAAGTTGTGAATTTATGGAATTCCCTGCCACAGAGGGCAGTGGAGGCCAAGTCACTGGATGGATTTAAGAGAGAGTTAGATAGAGCTCTAGGGGCTAGTGGAGTCAAGGGATACGGGGAGAAGGCAGGCACGGGTTATTGATAGGGGACGATCAGCCATGATCACAATGAATGGCGGTGCTGGCTCGAAGGGCAGAATGGCCTCCTCCTGCACCTATTTTCTATGGTTCTATGAGGGGCAATGTTTATAAGAAGCGCTAAGGACAAGTTTGTCACAGAGGGTGGTGGGTGCCAGGGGTACTTGTGGCAGGAACTATCACAACATTCTAAAGACATTTGGACAGGTACATGGATAGGAAAGGTTTAGAGGGATATGGGCCAAATGCTGATTGGGATTAGTTTGGCTGGCATGGATGGGTTGGGCTGAAGGGCCTGTTTCCGGGCTCTGTCACACTGTGACTTTACTTTTGCGATGTCATTTTGAGAACAAAAACGTGTGAAAGATAATGTGAACATAAACCAAACGCTGACTGTTCTGCTCCTGCAGGATCTGCCTTCATCAGTTCCGATACGTGGGCTGCAGATCCATCGCAAGGTACCAGGTCACGGGGTCACTGCGTGGGGGAGGGGGGGAGGGGGGGGAGGGGTGGGGAGGGTGGGGGAGAGGGGGGGTGGGGGGGAGAAGGGGGGGTGGGGGGGAGGGGGGGCAGGGGAGGAGGGTTGGGGGGGAGAGGGGGTGGGGGAGAGAGGGGGTGGGGGAGGGTGGTGACTCCTAGGCTTGGTCATTTCAGAAGGGTGGTCCCACTGCATCAGGCTCTTGAACACTACAAACACCAACTAAACTAGGAACTATGAAGTGTAGATGCAAGGAACTGCAGATTCTGGTTTACAAAAACAGAGATAAAGTGCTGGAGTAACTCAGTGGGTCAGGCATCATCTCCGGAGAATGTGGATGGGTCGGGTCGGGTCGGGACTAGACTATCTTCATTGCACTGTTTTTTGGGGGGTTTGGAATAATATTGGGTTTTTCAAGTTATTGAATATTTTTGTTCTATATTATCTGTGAGTATTGTGTTTACCGGCCCGTTGTGCTGCCGTGAGTAAGAATGACTTTGTTCTAATTTTTGGTTCATGTGACAATTAAACGATCTTGACGTCTCAGATGCTGCCTGACCCGCTGAGTTCCTCCAGCAGTCTTTTAGTTTTGACTAGAGTGGATTAAATCTGAGATGTATCACATCCATAGATCAGAGCAGAGTAGACCCTTCAACATCTGCAGTGAGATGCTGCAGATGTTCTACCAATGGGTGGTGGCCAGTGCCATCATCTTCACTGCCGTGTGCCGGGGCAGCAGGGCAAAGGCCACGGAGCCCAATAGAATTAACAAACTCATCAGGAAGGCTGGCTCCATCATGGGGGCGGAGTTGGATTCATGGGAGTGTGAGATTCAAAAATCACAAATGCTCTTGAGACAAATTCAGACAAAGAAGTGTTTTTATTAATTTCATATTCTGCCGAATAGGTGCCTCTCCGCTGATGTCCCCTAGAGGCACACCGAGGATCGGGATGTCTTCTATCTTTATACATTTCTTTTCATTATTATCACATTCTCATCTCTCCCCATTGAGCTTCTTCCAATCATAACATAAAGCCCAGATTCCCACGAGAACGTCGTGGAACGCCCACCCAACATCAAAGACATCTCCCCTATCATGCATCGCATGTGCATTTAAATTAGGCATCTTGTCATAGTGGGTGTGTGTACATATTCATGGAATCTCATCAAGCATGCGCAGTTGAACGTGACTTCGTGTCCCTCTCCCCTTTGTTCTAATTTATCTTCTATCTCCTGCTGAAGTCTTTCTATTGCTACTTTTTATCTAGAATTTCTCTCTGTTCTTTATATCGTTACTTTCTATTCTACTAGCAGTCTGGCTTCTGCTGACACCTTATTTCTTTCTATGTTATTTTTCTATCCCTAGTCTAAATCAACCATGTCTGTTAACTCTTTCCTCACAATCCATCCTTTTCTTTTTTGCTACGCACCCTTGATTTACACTATCTCCTTTTCTAATGCTAGCAGAAGATTCTTCACCTCACTATCCTCCTCTCGTTGGTGATACTGTGTTCTGAAGGCCATTATGGTGGCAGCACTGTTCTTCATCAGGGCTGTTTCTATCAATCGCTTAGCCAATCCCCGTACGCAGTGAATGATACAACATCCGAACAAACATAATAACCCCACCATGACTATCACTGATGTTAGGGCTGATGTAAAGATGTGCTTCCATTTCCCAAACCAGGAGTCTAGAAACCCCCCGGTCCAGGAGGTGTCTACTCCAGAGTTCTCAGCCAATTCGATAGACAGAGAGGTGAGACCTGCTAGGGCTCTTGATACTGACCCATCCAGAGCAGTGTTGTTGGGGATGAATGTGCAACATTGTTCGCCAAACATTACACACACCCCTCCCTTCTCAGCCAGTAGCATGTCCAAGGCCATGCGATTTTGCCAGGCCATTTGGCTGGTAGCTGTCAGTTGTTCCGCTAATCCTTCAACTGCATCTCGAGTGTAATTTATAAAGCGTTGTTGATTGTAGTATAAGTAGTTGATCCAGTCCACATTTTTATTAACTGTGGACCACCAGAAGAGTATGGACTCAAAGCCCGCAGCTATCTGATTTCTGGCTTTAAATTCATCGGGTACCCCTCTTGGCACCCCTATCGCATCTATATAGATGTGTGTGTCGAATGATCCTTTCACCTTTCTCTTTTGTCGTCGGCTTCCTTTATCGAGTTCTACAGCATGTTCTACTGCTATGGTGAAGGGCATCATCAGTTGTATGACGGTACCCGTCCATGACCCTGGTAACCGGGGCCACAGGCTATTCTCCCCGCACCACCACCAGACATCGGCTCTACTGACTATCTGCTTTTTCAGCCAGGAGCTATTGAACAGTGGCCCCTGTTCCTCAGCCGTTATATTATTCGTCTTATTGCAGTTGAACACCTCCCCCATGTCCTGTCCCTCTGGGTTATTTCTTGTATAGCACTCAAACCCCTCCTCCCCAAAAGGAATGGTAAATGGAGGAGGTCGAGGGTCTTCCCTTCGGCCCTTCGTATTGTTGTTGCTGGCCGGAAATAGGTAATGATAACTCTGGCATATCACATTCTTTGGTAAGAGGGGATTCGTGAATAGCTGTAGTATACATGTCATAGCCCTAGGTGTTCTATCCCAATTCAGGGGAAATGGTACAGGGACCAGCTGAGGCCTAGCTCCAGCGCAGGCGTAACAATTGGTTCGTTGCATACTTCTGGCTGTGTACATCATCCAGGCAAGCCAGGTGTTGGCTCCTTTTCCCCCTGTTGGTATTCCTTTCTTATATAAATGCCTTAATCCTGTTTCTCCTGCTACTATCATTATCTTCAGATCCTTAGACTCATTTTCCCTGGTGACATTGCTGACTACTGGTGTTGCTGGTGTTGCCCCGGGATCCCTATTCTGACTGTCATCTATCTTGAACACCTCTCCCCTATCCTCGTATCTTCCCATCTTCCCATCTCACTTTACTTCTATCTCAAACTTCAGACATGCGTCCTTCCCTGTTGTATCTGCACATATCCAATACCTACCACTTTCCTGTATTTGGACACTCTGTATGCTCACATATATGCGTCCTGGCAATTTCTCGTTCGGGTTTTGATATACTCTCCACCTATCAGTTTGATAGGTGGTCCGATGCCACCCATATTTTGATGAAGTAAACACCGCGTGCCAATCTTTACAGGGATGGGTGCATACATACATTCTATAGCCGCACCACCATTTTCCTTTACATACATTAAATGGGATGGTGGTAGACCTTCTATTCTGTGGTATTGTGATTTTTATGCATGTTACATTACTTACAAGTTGGGTAACCACCCAACACACGACCCACCAACACGAAATCTTCATTTTTCCTGCGGGTTCTTGGTAAATATTAAAGTCAATGGTTCTTCTCCTTTGCGCACAGTCCACAGGCTGATATCGTCTGGTGGGGCCTCCACAGGACCCTTAACTCGACTTGCGTGTGTCCACCCTTTCTCTTTTGTTCGTACTGCTGTCTCGGTGATTAGTAACACCAGGTAGGGTCCAGTCCACTTAGGGTGCAGCTTTTCTTCTTTCCACGTTTTTATTAATACCCAGTCTCCAGCCTTGACTGAGTGAATCGGAAAGTCCAGTGGTGGGCTCTGGGCCAGCAATCCTTTAATTTTTAGTTCTGCAAGAGATTGGGACACTGCCAGTAAATAGTTCCTCAGGAACACATCGTTCCCTTGTATTGTTGGGACTCCTTCTATCTTCCCTAAGTATGGGAGCCCGAATAACATTTCATATGGTGATATCCCTATGTCTTTTCGAGGTGCCGTTCGGATTCTCAACAGGGCTATCGGGAGGCACTTAGGACAGGGGAGTCCCGTTTCCTCTATCAACTTGGTGATTTGGGTCTTTAAGGTGCCATTTATTCTTTCCACCTTTCCTGAGCTCTGGGGATGCCATGGTGTATGCAATTTCCATTCTATTCCCAGTGCTTCACATATCATTTCATGTGTTTTGGAGGCAAAATGGGTCCCTCTATCTGAGTCTATTGTTTCCACAATCCCATACTGGGTATAATTTGTTCTAATAATATCTTGGCTACCGCCTGTGAGGTGGCAGTTACCGTGGGGAATGCCTCTACCCATCTGGTGAAATGGTCCACTACCACTAACAGGTACTTCCATGTTCGTACCCGGGGCAGCTCGGTAAAATCTATCTGTATTCTTTGGAAGGGCCTAACTGCTAATGGTTGTCCTCCTCCTGGAACTGCTCTCATGATTTTCTTATTTATTCGCTGACATATTACACAGCCCCTTATGACTTGTTTGGCCATGGTAAACATCCCACAGCAAGCGTAGGTTCTGAGGAGGGTGTCACAGAGGGCTTGTGTTCCCCAATGGCTTTGTCCATGTAATCTCCCTAATAACTCCCTCATTAATTCTTTGTTCAATAGCTACTTTCCATTTGGTGTCCACCATTTCCCATTTGAAGTACGCTGAGCTCCCATTTCTTTCATGTTTTCCTGTTCTTTCTCACTAAAGATAGGTATCTTTTCCTCTGGTTCCCTTAAAGGTATTAGTGACTTCATTTCTACCATCTGTTCTGTGGCTGCTCTTTTTGCAACCCCAACCACTGCCCTATTTCCTCTGGCCTCCAGGGTGTTACCTTTCTGATGCCCTGCCACATGTGCTATGGCTATTTGTTCTGGTTTTTGCAAGGCTTCCAGTGTCTGTCCTACCAATTGCTCATGCGCTAATTCTTTACCCCGAGTTGTTATCATTCCTCGCTCTTTCCAGATCTTCTCAAAGGTGTGTACTACTCCAAAAGCGTATTTTGAATCGGTATATACTGTTCCTTCCTTCCCCTCCAATAATTCTAAAGCTCTCATTAATGCATATAATTCACAAGATTGAGCTGACCAACTACCAGGCAGCCTGCCGCTTTCAATTTCCTCCATCGTTTCCCTGTTCATTGCACCGTACCCACTATGTCTTTTTCCATCTATGCACCTGGAGGATCCATCTATAAACCACCGGCTGCCCTCAGCCAGAGGTTGCTCTTCTAAGTCTTCTCTACTTTTTGTCTGTAAATCTATTATTTCACTACAGCAGTGTACTGGGCCCTCTTCCTTGTCACCCTGTTTCTCCGCTGGATACAGGAATTGGGACGGGTTAAGGTTCTTATCCGTAATTATCATCAAATCGTCTTTTTCCATCAGGATGGCCTCATACTTCAAAAGTCTAGTCTGTTAACCATCTGTTGGATTTCTGAGTGAGTATGGTTCTTACTGTGTGTGGTGTAGAAACAACCAGAGTGCCTCTAAAGGTTAATTTCCTACTCTCTTCCACCAATATTGCGGTAGCTGCTACCGCTTGTATGCATCCCGGCCATCCCCTGGAGACTGGATCTAATATTTTCGAGAGGAAGGCCACTGGCTGTCGATTTCCCCCTCTTTTCTGGGTGAGTACCCCTAATGCCACCCCCTTGTCTGAATTTACAAACAGGTGGAAAGGTCGTTCTACTGAGGGCAGAGCCAACACGGGAGCAGTAATCAAACTGTTCTTTAATTTCCCAAATTCCAACTCCTGTTCTGGGGTCCACTGAACTTTGTCTTTTTCTTCTCCCAATTTATCATACAGGAATTTCACTTGTCTGGAGTAATCATCTATCCACAGTCGACAGTATCCTATCAATCCCAGGAATTTTCGGTTCTCTTTCTTATTCTTTGGTAGTGGTACTCCCGTGATCCCAGCTATCCTTTCAGGGTTGATTCGTCTCTTTCCTCCACTTATCAGATGTCCCAGATATTTTACCTCTTGTTTCACAAATTGAAGCTTGTTACGGGACACTCTTAACCCCTTCCTTCCCAAGAAGTTTAACAGGCTTATTGTGGCGTCCCTTACTTCATCTTCTCTCTCTCCTGACAAAAGGAGGTCATCCACATACTGTAATAGTTGCGTTTCCCCGTGTCCTGGGAAATCCTCCAATACCTGCTCTAAAATTTGTCCGAATAAATTTGGTGATTCTGTAAAACCTTGAGGGAGCACCGCCCACCGGAATTGTTGCTTTCGCCCGGTTTTTAGGTTTTCCCACTCAAAGGCGAATAAGTCTCTACTCTCTGTTGCCAGCGGACAGCTCCAGAAGGCATCCTTTAAATCTACCACACTAAACCATTTGTGGCTTGGGGGTATCCGTCCCATGATGGTGTAAGGGTTAGGCACTACCGGGTGTCGGGCTTGGACCACCTTGTTCAGTTCCCTCAAGTCCTGTACGAGTCTAAACGTCCCGTCGGTCTTTCTGACTGGTAGGATCGGAGTATTGTAGGGGGACATACATGGTTCCAATAACCCGTCCTCTAATAAATTCTCAATGATTGGTTGTAAGCCTTTTCGTCCCTCGGTTGAAATGGGGTACTGTCTTACTCGTACTGTGTCTGTGTCTCTCTCTCTCTCTGTCTCTCTCTCTCTCTCTCTCTCTCTCTCTCTCGACGCTGAATAGATTCAGGACTGGACATGGCCCCTGCTTGGCCAGCCTTCACAAATGGGGCAGCAGCCCAACCCCACGGTGTGCTTGTGGCACTCCCTTACAACATATCATTGAAGCATGCCTTCAACAAAGACTCAAAGGAGGACTTGTCACCCTTCATACAGCAGATCAAGAGGCAACTGCTTGGCTAAAGGACTTTGCATTCGCTAAATAAATAAAATCTCTCTCTCTCTCTGTCTGGCTGTCTCTGTGTCTGTCTCTCTCTCTCTCTCTCTCTCTTTCTCTCTGTATCTGGCTCTCTCTGTGTCTCTGTGTCTGTCTCTCTCTCTCTCTCTCTCTCTCTGTCTGTGTTTCTCAACTTGTATGTCTACCATAAAACAACATAAAAGCTGGTCATGTTTCATCAATTAACTTATTTCCAGTTAACTTTACTGACAAGAAATCTAAAAGAACATCAAGAAACGATTTTTACAACTTCTCTTTTTCAGGTTACCAGGATACAAAGAGTTCATTTTTGCAGCTTGTTCGCAATCCCCCACGGCCCAAACACAGTGGGAATTCCCACCTCCGCCATGGGGGCGTCTGTGTTCAATTTTACAACTTGCTCATTTCAACCATTTGTTCCAAACCGGTTTTCAAACAAATTACTTCGTTTCATTCTTACTTCAAATAGATTATTCAATAATATTTTCTCCCTGCCTGCACTGTTGTCCCCGGCCTTTGCCGTCTTCTATCACATCCCCTTTCGCGGCCTCTGCCGTCTTCTTATCTGCTACTTTCGGGAGTAACTCCCTTATCATCCTGTCTCAGGAATTTTCCTGTCTCTATCTGTTCCTTATTTGCTGTTTTTCTACTGCCTGCAACATAATCTTTACTACTTGTTTTTCCCTTCTGTGAAAAGGAATTGATCTAACTGTTCTTGTCAGGCCTAAAGGATTGATCTAACTGTTCTTGTCAGACCTAAAGGATCTTCAAGGAGGCTATTTAACAAACCCCCTTCCCCCTCAGGGTCCTCTCCTAGGTACCTCCCTCAGGGGTCTAATTTCTACCGAACTTCTTATCTTCCCCTTCTGACCTTTGACTCCCCGTCCTGTTGGCCGGGTGATCTTCGTCCACCCCGGCCCCTGTCTTCTCTTTCCCTTGGGTATTTTGGCCCCCTCCGGCTCTGCATTTTCTGTGGGTATCTCCTGCCCATATGCAGCTCTGCATTTTCCGTGGGTACTTCCTGCCCATATGCAGCTCTGCATTTTCCCCAACTGACTATAACTTATCATTGTTGGCTTCTCCAACACCTGGGTATTTCCTGTCCTCCAGGGTCCAGCATTTGCCCCAACGGACTATTGGGCAGAATGCGGGGATTTGACCCACAGCCTTTTCCCCTCCCTTCTGGGTTTGCCTTGCAGCCCCCTGAATCCTTCAGGGCGTTAACCACAAGGTCTTATATTCTTAATACCGTGTTCATCGTACCGTGTTCATCATTCTCAATAGCCCAGGAAGTACTTAATAGTCATTTTCCTACCTGGGTTCCATGCACTGGAATTGCTCGATTGATTTTTCGCGATTTCCAACTACTCCCACTTCTTTGTCGAGTCTCTGTGTGGTCCGGATACTACTGCTTAAACAGCTGACAGCAAGCAAGGAGTCTGAGACCGCTGAACTCAGCAGGGTGCACCTTCCCTTCGTCCGTCTACTCCCGTCAGCTGTCCAGAGTATTGGATCTCGGAAACGAGTCCCCAAGTTGTGAGATTCAAAAATCACAAATGCTCTTGAGACAAATTCAGACAAAGAAGTGTTTTTATTAATTTCATATTCTGCAGAATAGGTGCCTCTCCGCTGATGTCCCCTAGAGGCACACCGAGGATCGGGATGTCTTCTATCTTTATAAATTTATTTTCATTATTATCACATTCTCATCTCTCCCCATTGAGCTTCTTCCAATCATAACATAAAGCCCAGATTCCCATGAGAACGTCGTGGAACGCCCACCCAACATCAAAGACACCTCCCCTATCATGCATCGCATGTGCATTTAAATTAGGCATCTTGTCATAGTGGGTGTGTGTACATATTCATGGTATCTCATCAAGCATGCGTAGTTGAGCGTGACTTCGTGTCCCTCTCCCCTTTGTTCTAATTTATCTTCTATCTCCTGCTGAAGTCTTTCTATTGCTACTTTTTATCTAGAATTTCTCTCTGTTCTTTATATCGTTACTTTCTATTTCACTAGCAGTCTGGCTTCTGCTGACACCTTATTTCTTTCTATGTTATTTTTCTATCCCTAGTCTAAATCAACCATGTCTGTTAACTCTTTCCTCAACGGAGGTTGGTCTTGGAGGGGAGGATGCTCCTCAAACTGTGGAGCATCCTGGACAATACAGCTCACCCCCTCCATGACACACTGGGCAACCTGAGGAGCACTTTCAGCAACAGACTGGTTCCACCAAGATGCAGCACAGAACGCCACAGGAGATCCTTCTTCCCTGTGGCTATCAAACTGTACAACTCCTCCCCCTTCTGTCGTGGGGTCGACTGAGACTGATCCCCCCCCCCCCCCCCCCCCAATCTTTGCAAATCCCCAGTCCTTTCCACTGGTCACTTTAATTTCATGTTTCATGTATGTTGCGTTTTAAGGCTGTTGGCAGATCACCTTCCCTCCTGGGATCAATAAAGTTCTTCATGATGCTTTGCTTTGTTAAAAGGATCTTTGTTGAGTGGGGAGGGGTGTGAAGTGCGTCATATGCTGAGAGAATGGAGCATCTGGGCTTGTACACTCTGGAGTTTAGAAGGATGAGAGGGTATCTTATTGAAACATATAAGATTATTTAGGGCTTGGACACGCTAGAGGCAGGAAACATGTTCCCGATGTTAGGGGAGTCCAGAACCAGGGGCCACAGTTTAAGAATAAGGGGTAAGCCATTTAGAACGGAGATGAGGAAACACTTTTTCTCACAGAGACTGGTGAGTCTGTGGAATTCTCTGCCTTAGGTGGAGGCCGGTTCTCTGGATACTTTCAAGAGAGAGCTAGATAGGGCTCTTAAAAACAGCAGATTCAGGGGTTATGGGGAGAAGGCAGGAACGGGGTACTGATTGGGGATGATCAGCCATGATCACATTGAATGGCGGTGCTGGCTCGAAGGGCTGACTTGCCTACTCCTGCACCTATTGTCTATTGTCTATTGTGCTTGAAGGACCCAAGAGGCCCAGGGCTCCAAGTTCTCTGTGGCTGAGAGGAAGACACAGACGATGCCAGCTCTCCGCAGCCGGCCAGCGTCAGTGCACGCCAGACTCCAGCAGGTCGGGCACATGGACAGCTCGTTCACCCTCAACCACAGTACGTACACACATCCCCACCTCCGTCTCCTCACCCTCCTTACGCCCGGCATGGAGGGGGGACCTCACTGGAACTTACAAGTAGCGAAAGGCCTGGATAGTTCAGTTCAGTTCAGTCTATTGTCACGTGTACTGAGGTACAGTGAAAAGCTTTTGTTGTGTTCTAACCAGGCAGCAGAAAGACAATACATGATTACAATCGAGCCATTCACAGTGTGCATATAAATAAATCATGTTTAGTTTAAGGTGAAGTCCGATCAAGGATGGCCTGAGGGTCACCAATGAGAGAGTTGGTAGCTCGGGACTGCTCTCATTGCCTGGTTATAGCTGCGAGAGACTGTCCCTGAATCAGGATAGAGTGGATGTGGAGAGAATGTTTCCACTAGTGAGAGGGTCTCGGGCACAGACCCTAACCTCACAATAAAAGAACATATCTTGAGAAAGGAGATGAGAAGGAATTTCTTTGTAGATGTCACTCTCTGACATTGTTACATGTGGTCGGAGCACCAAGGCAAATTCCTTGTATGTGAATATTTATTCATTCATTGATTCATCCATTCAGATGTAGTCCAGTCCATTGAACAGACTGGACTCCTGACCATTGCCACTTCACGCTGCCCGAGTTAAAGCCACAAACGTAATCAAGGACCACTCAAGGTTCATTCCCTCTTCTCCCCTCTCCCATCAGGCTGGAGATACAGAAGCTTGCAAGCGCGCACCACCACACTCAGGAACAGCTTCTTCCCGGCTGATATCAGACGCGTGAACAGTGCTGCTATGAGTGTAGTTCCCATCCCCCAACCTACCTCATTGCAGATGCTGCACTTCTCTCTGTAACTGCGATGGTGTAACGCTGCACGCTGCTCACAGATATGCTTCTCTCTGCTCCACCTGTTATACCAGTGTATAGTTTGATCTACACGGATAGCACACAAACAAAGCTTCTCAGTGGCACGGTGGTGTAGCGGTAGAGTTGTTGCCTCGCAGAGCTAGAGACCCAGGTTCGATCCTGACCAAGGGTGCTGCCTGTATGGAGTTTGCACGTTCTCCCCGTGAACTGTGTGGGTTTTCTCCAGGGGCTCCGGTTTCCTTCCACACTTGAAAGATGTACAGGGTTGTCGGCTAATTGGCTTGGTGTATGTGTAAATTGTCCCTAGTGTGTGTAGGATAGTGTTAATGTGCGGGGATCGCTGGTCGGAACGGATTGGTGGGCCGAAGGGCCTGTTTCCACGCTGAATCTCTAAACTAAACTAACCTAAACCTGACAATACGGCTCCAAAGCCAATGCAAGATGGTCTGTGTGTGTGCGCTGATCTGAGATGTCTTTCTGTTCTGGTTGGTGCAGGTGCTGGGATCAGTGAGGTGGAGGTCAGTCACCAGTCTCTGGTGGAGGGGAACCTGGCCACTGAGGTGTCACTGACTGTGCTCGACTCAGTCTCCTGCTTCATCCACAACTTCAAGGTCAGTGTTGTCTGGTCTGCTCTACTCTTCACTCTGACCATCGCCATTCAGCTGCAGTGTGCGGGCGACACGCTGAGCATGGAGCGGGCGGGGGGAGGGGGGGGAACCCACAGGTTGGACAATACACAATAGGTGCAGGAGTAAGCCATTCGGCCCTTCGAGCTAGCACCGCCATTCAATGATCATCCACAATCAGTACCCCGTTCCTGCCTTCTCCCCATACTCCCTGACTCCGCTATCTTTAAGAGCCCTATCCAGCTCTCTCTTGAAAGTATCCAGAGAACCGGCCTCCATCGCCCTCTGAGGCAGACAATTCCACAGACTCACAGCTCTCTGTGAGAAAAAGTGTTTCCTCGACTCCATTCTAAATGGCTTACCCCTTATTCTTAAACTGTGTGTGGCCCCTGGTTCTGGACTCCCCCAACATCGGGAACATGTTTCCTGCCTCTAGCGTGTCCAAACCCTTAAATATGTTATATGTTTCAATAAGATATCCTCTCATCCTAAACTCCAGAGTGTACAAGCCCAGCCGCTCCATTCTCTCAGCATATGACAGTCCCGCCATCCCGGGAATTAACCTGGTGAACCTACGCTGTCTGGGAGGGGGGGGTGAGGGGGGAGGAGGGGCGGTTGAGAGCAAGGGTGAGGGGGGTAGGTGAGATGCCTTCTAGACCTCTGTCCACAGTTAAAGAAGACGGGGTAAGAATCACAATGTTGACTGTCTCATGTTCCATGGGCGCTGCCTGACCAGCTGAGTCTCCCCAGCGTGTTGTGTTTGTGTTCAACATTGTCTGCAGGACAGTTTTGATGTTCGGTTTTGAGTTTAGAAGGATGAGAGGGCACCTCATTGATACTAAGCGAATAGTGAAAGGCTTGGATAGAGTGGATGTTGAGAGAGGATGTTTCCATTGGTGAGATAGTCTAGAACCAGAGGTCACAGTCTCAAAATAAATGGACATATCTTTAGGAAAGAGATGAGGAGAAATGTCTTTAGTCAGAGTGTGGTGAATTTGTGGGATTCATTGCCACAGACGACTGTGGAAGTCACCAATTATATTTTTAAGACGGAGATTGATAGATTCTTGATTAGTGCGGGTGTCAGGGGTTATGGGGAGAAGGCAGGAGAATGGGGTTGAGAGGGAGAGATTGATCAGCCATGGTTGAATGGTGGAATAGACTTGATGGGCTGAATGGCCTAATTCTGCTCCTATCACTTATGAACCCATCCCGATGTTGGGGGAGTCCAGAACCAGGGGTCACACAATTTAAGAATAAAGGGTGGGCCATTTAGGACTGAGATGAGGAAAAGCATTTTCTCCCAGAGAGTTGGGAATCTGTGGAATTCTCTGCCGCAGAGGGCAGTGGAGGACGATTCACTGGATGTTTTCAAGAGAGAGTTAGATTTAACTCTTAGGGCTAAAGGAATCAAGGGATATGGGAGAAGGCAGGAACGGGGTACTGAGTGTGGATGATCAGCCATGATCACATTGAATGGTGGTACTGGCTCGAAGGGCTGAATGGCCTACTCCTGCACCTATTTCTCTATGTTTTCTTCTACTGTATGTGCTTGTGTTGTGTTGTGTGGAGGGGTGGGGTGGCAGAGTGCTCAGGGTTACAGGTTAAGGGTGTGTGGATGGATCTCCTGCCACCGTTGGGCTGATGGTGAATCTTCTCTTCCTGCAGAACCAGCTGATCCAGGATGATGGCCACAACCTGCTGATGAAGAAAGTGTTTGACATCCTGCTGCTGCTCACCGGCGGCCAGTCCGAAACCGCCATGAGACACACCTTCGCCTCTCTACGGGCTTTCATCAGCAAGGTAATCCCACCGGCCCCCACACATTCCCCGCAAGATAAACGCCGACATCCTTCATCGGAGGCAGAGAGAGATCAGCCGTGTTTGAAAGGGCCGAATGGCTTAAATCTACTCCTATAAACTTGTGAACTTGTGAACATTTGTCCACACAGTGGGAGCTGAGGGTCAGAGTGCAAGCTGGGGTCAGGGGTCAATAGACAATAGGTGCAGGAGTAGGCCATTCGGCCCTTCGAGCCAGCACCGCCATTCAATGTGATCACGGCTGATCATCCCCAATCAGTATCCCTTTCCTGCCTTCTCCCCATATCCCCTGACTCTGCTATTTTTAAGAGCCCTATCTAGCTCTCTCTTGAAGGTATCCAGAGAACCGGACTCCACCGCCCTCTGAGGCAGAGAATTCCACAGACTCACCACTCTCTGTGAGAAAAAGTGTTTCCTCGTCTCCGTTCAAAATGGCTTACCCCTTATTCTTAAACTGTGGCCCCTGGTTCTGGACGCCCCCAACATTGGGAACATGTTTCCTGCCTCTAGCGTGTCCAAACCCTTAATAATCTTATATGTTTCAATAAGATATCCTCTCATCCTTCTAAACTCCAGAGTATACAGAG
Organism: Amblyraja radiata; assembly: GCF_010909765.2. NCBI lineage: Eukaryota > Metazoa > Chordata > Chondrichthyes > Rajiformes > Rajidae > Amblyraja > Amblyraja radiata. The sequence goes on along the minus strand of NC_045967.1, from coordinate 62,051,571 downwards.
TATATAAGCTGCTCCATTCTCTCAGCATATGACAGTCCCGCCATCCTGTGAATTACCTGAGGGGTAATGTTTTCAGACTAAGGGTGATGGGTGGATGGAATGAGCTGATGAAGGAGGCAGTTGAGACAGGGATGATTGCAATATTTGAGCATGGGATAGATTAGGTTTAAAGGGATATGGGCCAAATGCAGGTAGGTGTGAGCAGTGTAGATAGGCCCTGTCGGCCGGTGTGGGCAAATTGGCCGAGAGGCCTGTTTCTACACTGTACAAGACTATGACTCTATGATTAAAACGGAGCCATCCACAGTGTACAGAAACATGATGAAGGGAATGATAATGGGTAAAGTGAGAAATGCTGCTGTCGTGGTTGAGCTATGAAAGTGTGGAGCGATTGTGACTATAGGTCCACTTCTGGGACCAGCGCATGGGGAGTCGCCTGGGCCCGGCCCCATCCCTGGATACAGTTGTGTGCAGGTCAGTGTCGTGCAGTGTTCAGGAGCTTGCTGGTTGTTGGGAAGAAGCTGTTCTTCAACCTGGAGGTCACTGTTTTCAGGCTCCTGTACCTTCCTCCCCATGGTAGCAGCGAGATCAATATCAATATCAGTTTTATTCGTCGCATGAGTGCAAATGAAATGAATTTGCCAGCAGCGGTACAATAAAAAAGTAACACAAACACAATAAAAAATTTAACACAAACATCCACCACCGCATTCATCACTGTGATGGAAGGCACAAAATTTGGCCAGTCCTCCTCCATTTCCCCCGTGGTCGGGACCTCAACCCTCCGCAGTCGCCGCTGCGGGCGTCCAGAGGTTTAAACAAGGTAAAAGTCCAGACAAAGTCCAGGTAAGTTCAGATTTGGTGCTGCCCCACCGGAGACCGTGGCTTCAAGTTTGTGTAGGCCGCAGGCCGGCGGTCGAAGATTTAAAGTTCCCACCACGCCGCAGCCAGAAGTACTGCAGACCGCAAAACCGGCGGTCAGAGCTCCTCTCCAGGGGTCCCCGGCGAGGGACCCCACACCTGATGGTCAGTCCCCGCCGCGCCCGCGGTAGAAGTAGGCCGCGGGAGCGTGGGCGATGAGAGCGTGGCCAGTGGTAACATAACTTGTAAAACTAGTGCAAAGTGCATTGAGTTATTAATAGGAGAAATATCTAATGATCCCGACAGTCTGTTAGCCTGGCATCACCAATGTGCTGAGAGTCGGGGTTTGTGTGTAAGTTATGTCTGAGCCAATGTGTGTTGCTGCTGTAAGTAACCGTACTAGTGCATAAGACTCTACAATCTACCTGACTTCACTGATATATGTGGCGTGTTACAGCAGTATTTCTTGCTGTCATTTGATTTATTTCTCTCCACCATCCCTCCTTTCCCCCCCAGTTCCCAGCCACGTTTTTTAAAGGCAGGGACAGTGTCTGTGCTACATTTTGCTACAAAATCTTGAAAGGCTGCACCTCGAAGCTGAACTCGACTCGCAGTGAAGCCTCCGCGCTCCTCTACCTGCTGATGAGGAACAACTTTGAGTACACCAAGAGGAAGACCTTCCTGAGAACACACCTACAGGTATGTGCTGGCCAGCTGTATCGCTACACTGCCCCCTCGTCCTGCAACCTCTGCACTCGCCATCTTCCCCTCACCTACACCCGTTTTCATCATGCTAGCATCATATTTTTTTGATGCTATACATAAATACAATCAAGTCAAACTCACCTTTGAATCGACCAAGTCTGTGCCGACCAGCGACCCCCACACACTAACCCTACCCTACACACACTAGGGACAATTTACAACATCCACTAAAGCCAATTTAACCTACAAACCTGTACGTCTTTGGAGTGTGGGAGGAAACCGGAGCAGAGAAAACCCACGCAGGTCACATACAGGGAGAACGTGCAAACTCCATACAGACAGCACCCGTAGTCGGGATCGAACCAGTGTCGCTGGCGCTGTGAGGCAGCAGCTCTACCGCTGCGCCACCAGTGCAGAATATTGTTCTCAGCATTGTAGCGCATCAGTTCCACAGACAAAGTCCAATGTCCACAATGGGGTAGAGGTGAATCAGACAGCACCCTAGCTTATGGAAGGACCGTTCAGAAGCCTGATAACAGAGGGGAAGAAGCTGTTCCTGAGTCTGGTGGTGTGTGCTTTCAGCAGAGAGGAGGATTAAGGAACTTTGGCTTTACATAGAAACATAGACAATAGGTGCAGGAGGAGGCCATTCGGCCCTTTGAGCCAGCACCGCCATTTATTGTGATCATGGCTGATCGTCCCCTATCAATAACCCGTGCCTGCCTTCTCCTCTCCCCATATCCCTTGACTCCACTAGCCCCTAGAGCTCTATCTAACTCTCTCTTAAATCCATCCAGTGATTTGGCCTCCACTGTGGCAGGGAATTCCATAAATTCACAACTCTCTGGGTGAAAAAGTTTTTTCTCACCTCAGTCTTAAATGACCTCCCCTTTATTCTAAGACTGTGTGGCCTCTGGTTCTGGACTCGCCCAACATTGGGAACATTTTTCCTGCATTTAGTTTGTCCAATCCTTTTATAATTTTATTTGTTTCCATTTCAGATCATAATTGCGGTGAGCCGACTAATCGCTGATGTTGTGTTCACCGGAGGATCCCGCTTCCAGGACTCTCTGGCCATCATCAATAACTTTGCCAACAGTGACAAGGCTCTCAAGGTAGGAAGTTACCCACCCAGTGCTGGAGCCGCCCAGAGGGTCAGCTCACCACTATAGAGGGCATCCACACAAAGTGTCCAACAGGCAGCTGTTCATAACTCAGGGGGGCTTTATACCTTGGAGCGCAGGGGGCTGGGGTGTGATCTTATAGAGGTGTATAGACTCATGAGGGGAATAGATAGAGTGAATACACACAGTCATTTACTCAGTGTAGGTGAATCACAAACCAGCGAGCATGGGTTTCAAATGAGAGGGGAAAGAATTTATAGGAATCTGAAGAAGGGTCTCGACCCGAAACGTCATCTATTCCTTCGCTCCATAGATGCTGCCTCACGCGCTGAGTTTCTCCAGCATTTTTGTCCACCATAGAAATCTGAGGGGTAACATTTCTATTCAGAGGGCGGTGGGTGTATGGAACGAGCTGTTTGAGGAGGTCGGAGAAGCAGGGACTCTAACAACATTTAAAAGACACTTCATTTTTAAGGAGGAACTGTTTGGTTTTTTTTGCCCTGACATTTAATAGGCACTTTTGTCTACCTTTAAAAGGCACTTGGACAGGTGGATGGATAGGAAAGGTTTTGAGGGTTATGGACAAGATGCAGGCAAATGGGACTTGCTTAGATGGGCCGGCATGGACGAGTTGGGCCGAAGGGCCTTTTTCTGTGCTGTGTGATTATGACCTGTCATGATGATTGTTTAAGATAGAACTGCAGATGCTGGAAAAATCAAAGGTGGACAAAAATGCTGGAGAAACTCAGCGGGTGCGGCAGCATCTATGGAGCGAGGGAATAGGTGAAGTTTTGGGTCAAGACCCTTCTTCAGACTGGGGGGGGGGGGGGGGAGAAGAAAGGAAGAGGCGGAGACAGTGGGCTGTGGGAGAGCTGGGAAGGGGAGGGGAAAGAGGGAGAAAGCAGGGACTACCTGAAATTGGAAATTGAAACCTCTGGGGTGTAAACTTCCCAAGCAAAATATGAGTTGCTGCTCCCCCAATTTGCCGTGGGGCTCACTCTGGCCATGGAGGAGGCCCAGGACAGAAAGGTTGGATTCAGAATGACGTCAGTGGACAGAAGGAGCCATGTATAGGTTTGGTGGCGAAGTGCGGTGGGGTGGTGGAGTTAGGGGGAGAGGGACGTAGAGTCCACAGGAGAAAGTGGGTGAGAGCAGCAGCTGAGAGTGTGGTCGGTTCAGGCAAGCGAGCGAGAGAGAAGGTGAGATCCCACACCACAGTGGGAAGTGTGGAAAAGAGGAATAGCTGGTGGGAAACCTGGAAAGGTTGTGTGCGGAGAGATGAGGAGCGTGCAGTTCCACCACACCCCCCTCCACACACGGGACATGTTCCCTCGTTAAGCAGGTGGATGCAATGGAAAATACGGAAGTCTTGTTGAGAAAGCATGGCTTTGGGTTGTTGCTTTCAAACATGAGACTCCCTCTCGAGCTCCTCCATGTCTCTGATGCTGTAACCCAAAACGTCATCTGTCCATGTTCTCCACAGATGCTGCCTGACCCGCTGAGTTACTACAGCACTCTGTGAAACGTCACCTATCCATGTTCTCCACAGATGCTGCCTGACCCGCTGAGTTACTCCAGCACTCTGTGAAACGTCACCTATCCATGTTCTCCACAGATGCTGCCTGACCCGCTGAGTTACTCCAGCACTCTGTGAAACGTCACCTATCCATGTTCTCCACAGATGCTGCCTGATCCGCTGAGTTACTCCAGCACTTTTTTTTTTGTTCAGGATACTGACATCTTCGTTTAGTTTAGTTTACTGTCACAAAGTTTAAGGGGGATGTGAGAGGCAAGTTTTGTTTTACACTGAGAGTGTTTAGTTTAGTTCAGTTTAGTTTATTGTCACGTGTATCGAGGTACTGTGGAAAGCTTTTTGTTGCTTGCCATCCAGTCAGCGGGAAGACTATACATGATTAAGAGTCAAGAGTGTTTTATTGTCATGTGTCCCAGATAGAACAATGACATTCTTGCTTACTGCAGCACAACACAATATGTAAACATAGTATAATATGACAAACGAGAGATAGAAAAGAAAATCTCAATCACACACACACACACACACAGACGCACACACACAGACACTCACACACACACACACACACACACACACACACACACACACACACACACACACACACACACACACACACACACACACACACACACACACACACACACACAGACCACACACACACACACACACACACACACACGCACACACACACAGACACACACACACACACACACACACACACAGACACTCACACACACACACACACACACACACACACACACAGACGCACACACACACACACACACACAGACTCACACACACACACACACACACACACACACACACACACACACACACACACACACACACACACAGACACACACACACACACACACACACACACACACACACACACACACACACCACACACACACACACACACACACACACACACACACACACACACACACACACACACACATACACACACATACACACACACACACACACACACACACACACACACACACACACACACACACACACACACTCAAAAAACAAACAAAACTGTGTAATGATAATAATAGTCTATTGTAGTTCAGAGCCTATATGAGGTTGTTGTGTATGGTGGCCTGATGGCTGTGGGGAAGTATCTGTTCCTGAACCTGGATGTTACAGTTTTCAGGCTCCTGTACCTTCTTCCCGAAGGCAACGGTGAGATGAATGTGAGGCCAGGATGGTGTGGGTCTCTGATGATGTTGCCCGCCTTTTTGAGGCAACGAACATCAATTGAGCCGTCCAGTGTAGAGATACAGGATAATGGGAATGACATTTAGTGCAAGGTAAAGTCTGATGTAAGATAGTCCGAAGGTCTCCAATGAGGTAGATTCTGCAGCTTCTTGTGTCTCCAATAAAAGGCTGTCTCTCACAATGCTCAATCAGCTGCATGTCTTTGTACCTCGGAAGGTTCAATGGCAACATTTAGACAATAAACAATAGGTGCAGGAGTAGGCCATTCGGCCCTTCCGGCCAGCACGGCCATTCAATGTGATCATGGCTGATCATCCCCAATCAGTACCCCGTTCCTGCCTTCTCCCCATATCCCCTGACTCCGTTATCTTTAAGAGCCCTATCTAGCTCTCTCTTGAAAGTATCCAGAGAACCTGCCTCCACCGCCTCTGAGGCAGAGAATTCCACAGACATTTGTCCCTTTGAATATCATTGAATGATAACTAAACAATGGTGTTGGTTGTTGATCAAGTGTGAGAGGTGAGATGATAGTTATGATGTGTTTAGTTTAATTTAGAGATACAGCGCGGAAACAGGCCCTTCGTCCCACCGAGTCTGTACCGACCAGCGACCCCCGCACACTAACACTACCCTACACACACTAGGGACAGCTTTTACATTTACAGCCCCAAGCCAATTAACCTGCAAACCTGTACGTCATTGGAGTGTGGGAGGAAATTGAAGATCTTGGAGAAAACCCATGGGCAGAACGTGCAAACTCCGCACAGACTGTTTTATGGAAGTGTTTCAGTGCCTCGTGTCTTTGCTTCTTCCACAGTCGACCGCCTTCCCGGGCGAGGTGAAGGATCTAACCAAGAGGATCCGCACGGTGCTGATGGCCACAGCCCAGATGAAGGAGCACGAGAAGGACTCTGAGATGCTGGTTGACCATCAGTACAGTTTGGCCAAGTCCTACGCCAGCACGCCGGAGCTCAGGAAGACCTGGCTGGGCAGCATGGCCAAAATCCACACGAAGAATGGAGACCTCTCTGAGGTGAATAACGTCCAGGTTCATGGGTTCAAGTCCTGGTCCGGAATCTGCCGAATTTTAATTAGGCGCCAAAATAACACCAAAGTAAATAATGCGTACCTCATATTTCAGCACCTCATATTTCAGCACCTCATATTTCAGCACCTCATATTTCAGCACCTCATATTTCGCTTGGGCAGTTTACACCCCAGCGGTATGAACATTGATTTCTCCAATTTCAGGTAGTCCCTGCTTTCTCCCTCCTTCCCCTCCCCTTCCCAGCTCTCCCACAGCCCACTGTCTCAGCTTCCTTTCTTCCCGCCCCCCCCCCACCCCCACCCCCACATCAGTCTGAAGAAGGGTCTCGACCCGAAACGTCATCTATTCCTTCTCTCCATAGATGCTGCCTCACCCGCTGAGATTCTCCAGCATTTTTGCCTACCAGTAAATAACGTGTATATGTCAGTAGAAGTTAACCTTGTAGCTAATGGGTCATGGCAAGAACCCAACCGTCATCCAAGAGGGAGAAGCTGCCAGAATTGGGTGTGGTGGGCCGAAGGGCCAGTCGGCTTGCACAACCCCATGGCATGGGGGGGGGGGGGGGTCAGTAGCGATCAACTGTTGGCCCAGCTGGGAGGGAGGAATGTGGACAGACAGCCCTTGGCATCTCCCACGTCCTGCTGGAAGTCAGTCAACCTGAGAAGAATGTGAAAGATGGGGGTGTGGACACCGGCGGCAAGGTTACACAACACCTCCGAGGCAGGAAGTACATTTGTGACAAGTTTAGTTTCTGTTTATGGTCATGTGTACCAAAGTGCAATGCGAAACGTTTTTGTTGTGTGCTATCCTGTCGGGGGGGGGGGGGGGGGGGGGGGGGGGGCTATACGTGGATACTTTCAAGAGAGAGCTAGATAGTATCCAGAGAACCTCCACCGCCCTCTGAGGCAGAGAATTCCACAGACTCACAACTCTCTGTGTGAAAAAGTGTTTCCTCATCTCCATTCTAAATGGAGCCATTTGAGCCGCGAGGACAGGTTTTAACATCGCCCGGGGGGTATCGCCTCAGCGCAGAAGGAGAAGAGGAGGGAAGAGACTGCAGCCCTAAGACTTTTGCCTCCATCACAGTGAGGAGATGTTGGGTGGACTCACTGTGGTGGATGTTAATATGTGTTTATTGTTGTTTTTTATTGTATTGTATTATATGTAATGACTGCTTAAATTTCGTTCAGACTTCGGTCTGGATGACAAATAAAAGGAATTCAATTCAATTCAAATGACTTACCCCTTATTCTTAAACTGTGTTCCCTGGTTCTGGACTCCCCCAACATCGGGAACATGTTTCCTGCCTCTAGCGTGCCCAAACGCTTAATAATCTTATATGTTTCATGATTCAAGTGAGTTTATTGTCATGTGTCCCAGGTAGGACAATGAAATTCTTCCTTTGCTTCAGCACAACAGAATATAGAAGGCATGAATACAGAACGTATCAGTGTGTCCATATACCATTATATAAATATATACACACATGAATGAATAAACAGATAAAGTGTAAATGAACAGATAATGGTCTATTAGTGTTCAGAGTTTTGTTTCAGTTGAGTGTAATAACCTGATGGCTGTGGGGGAGTAGCTATTCCTGAACCTGGTCGTTGCAGTCTTCCGGCTCCTGTACCTTCTACCTGAAGGTAGCAGGGAGATGAGAGTGTGGCCAGGATGGTGTGGGTCTTTGATGATACTGCCAGGCTTTTTGAGGCAGCGACTGTGATAGATCCCCTCGATGGAAGGAAGGTCAGAGCCGATGATGGACTGGGCAGTGTTTACTTTTTGTAGTCTTTTCCTCTCCAGGGCGCTTTAGTTGCCGAACCAAGCCACGATGCAACCGGTCAGCATGCTCTCTACTGTGCACCTGTAGAAGTTAGAGAGAGTCCTCCTTGACATACCGATTCTCCGTAATCTTCTCAGGAAGTAGAGGCGCTGATGTGCTTTCTTTATGATTGCATCAGTTTTAATAAGATGCCCTCTCATCCTTCTAAACTCCAGAGTGTACAATCGCAGCCACTCCATTCTCTCAGCATATGACAGTCCCGCCATCCCGGGAATTAACCTCGTAAACCTACGCTGCACTCCATACGTCCTCAATAATCCTTTGGTTAGGATTCATTTGGAGTATCGCGAGCGGTTCTGGTCTCCCCACTACAGGCAGGGTGTGGAGAGCGGGCAAAGATGGTGTCAATCTGCCCCGTGTGGTGGTAAGTATTTGCCACAAGGAGGGGGCTTGGATTTAGCAGCACGGAATATTCAGTGGAGACAGCGGCAAGTGCGGAGAGACTACACTTTTCCCGTTCACCTGGCACGGACCTTCACAGCTGATGCCCGGATATCGAGTTGGTACTAACACGTTGTTGAACGAGCCGTCTCTCACCCTCTCTCTGTCTCTCTCCTCTCGTTGCAGGCAGTGATGTGTTTCGTTCACGTGGCAGCCGTGGTCGCTGAATACCTCCACAGGAAAAGTAAGCTCCGGATTCTATTTCTAAACCCAGCTCTGCGGTTAAGGGCCTGTCCCACTTGGCGATTTTTTCCCCGGTGACTCCTGACGTCATATCAGGATCGCCAAAAGATTTTGAACATTTCACAATCCAGCAGCGAAAAAAAAAACGTCGCAACGTTGAGGAAACACCACGCGTTAATACGCCAATTTCACTGACCTGAAACGTCAGTCAATGATGCCAGCAGTCGCCAAAAAAATCGCTAAGTGGGACAGGCCCTTTAACCATTGAAGGGAAGATCGGGGAGAGGCTCAGACTCCCTTGCCCGGAGTTGGGGAATCGAGAACCAGAGGACATGGGTTTAAAGTGAGGGGGAAAAGATTTAACAGGAATCTGAGGGGGTAATTTTCTCACACAGAGGGTGGTGTGTGTGTGGAACAGGCTGCCAGAGGAGGTAGTTGAGGCTGGGACTATCCCAACGTTTAAGAAACAGTTAGACAGGTACATGGATAGGACAGGTTTGGAGGGATATGGACCAAATGCAGGCAGGTAGGACAAGTACAGCTGGGACATGTTGGCCGGTGTGGGCAAGTTGGGCCGAAGGGCCTGTTTCCATGCTGTATCACTCTATGACTCTGTTAGTGCTACATTATTCACAGTTGTGTGTCTGACTGACTGATCATTGGAAGTGTCTCTCCATTACTGCGGGGAATCCCGAGCAGGAGTTGTGTTCTTTTACTGGTCTAAGTAAGTAAGTAAGTTTATTGGCCAAATATTCACATACAAGGAATTTGCCTTGGTGCTCCACCCACAAGTAACAACATGACAAACAGTGACAGTTACGAATGACTCAGAAAACACTAAACATTAATAATAATAAGACATTAATGATAAAACACCATTGATCAAGCATGTGAACCATCAAAATACCAGAGTAAAGGGAGGCTACAGATTTTTGACTGTCGAGTAGAGCAACCACTCGTGGATAAAAGCTGTTTTTATGTCTGGCTGTGGCAGCTTTGACAATCCGGAGTCGCCTTCCAGAGGGAAATGATTCAAAGAGTTTGTAGCCAGGGTGAGAGGGGTCAGAGATGATCTTGCCCGCTCACTTCCTGGCCCTTGCAGTGTACAGTTCATCAATGGAGGGAAGGTTGCAGCCAATAACCTTCTCTGCTGATCGGACGATTCGCTGCAGCCTCCAGGTGTCGTGCTTGGTAGCTGAGCCAAACCAGACCATGATGGAGAAGGTGAGGACAGACTCTACGATGGCCGTGTAGAATTGGACCATCATTGCCTGTGGCAGATTGTGCTTCCTCAGCTGCTGCAGGAAGTACATCCTCTGTTTTGCCTTTTTGACTGTGGAGTCGATGGTAGTCCCCCCCACTTAAGGTCCTTGGAGATGATGGTTCCCAGGAACATAACATAGCTGGGTGAGTCGCTGGCAATGGCACCATCTATTGCTAATCCCTATTGGCCTCTGAAGGCAGTGTGGGTGAGCACTCTCGACAGAGCACTCTATTTCCTGAAATACAATTCCAAATTACCTGCAATTTGATGGTATTTTGTGGCCTGGTGAACCTTCCCCAACTGTGCACGTGCGGATATACCGGGCCCACGGCGCATGCACGGGGAGACAGTGTCACTACCGCGTCACCGGCCCCATTTGTAATTGTGACGTGGCTGACGGGCCTCTCCCGGCTGCTCGGGCGCGGATGGTCGTACATATACAGGTACAGACTTTTTTCCCGCAAATCATCCGGCTGGCCTGATTGGGCCCCTTCGCGTCTCCCCGCACGTGCGCAGTGGGCCCTGTATCCGTGCGTGGGCAGTTGGGGCGACAGTCGCACATGCGCAGTTGGGGAAGGCTTACCGGGACGGGAAATTTCCCGAAACTTCCCAAAATTATTTTATTTCCCTAAAATTACCCGAAAACAACCAGAATTTCCCAGATTTCAGGCAATTTCCTTCAAAGTGGAAACACTGACTCTGGAACCTCTGGTGCGGTCCGTGGAGGGCTCCAGGGGTCGGTGGACTGTCGGTGATCTATTGGCCTTTTAGATACCTTCAGAAAGGAGTTGAGGTGGAATTCCTCCAGTCAGTGGGTGGGGACTCACTGACTGGAGGAACATTGGCACAGACATCTGTGGGGGACATCAATGGATATTTGAAGGTGGAGATTGATAGAATCGTGATTAGTGCGGGTGTCAGGGGTTACGGGGAGAAGGCAGGACAATGGGGTTAAGAGTGAAAGGTAGATCAGCCATGATTGAATAGCAGCGTAGACTTGATAGGCCGAATGGCCTAATTCTACTACTATCTCTTATGAAATCGGTATGGTGCGTGGCTTGGAGACAAACTTGCAGGTTGTGGTGTAGAGCACATGTAACTCAGCGGGTCAGGCAGCATCTGTGGAGAACATGGATAGGTGACGTTTCACAGAGTGCTGGAGTAACTCAGCGGGTCAGGCAGCTTCTGTGGAGAACATGGATAGGTGACGTTTCACAGAGTGCTGGAGTAACTCAGCGGGTCAGGCAGCATCTGTGGAGAACATGAATAGGTGACGTTTCACAGAGTGCTGGAGTAACTCAGCGGGTCAGGCAGCATCTGTGGAGAACATGGATAGGTGACGTTTCACAGAGTGCTGGAGTAACTCAGCGGGTGCAGCAGCATCTATGGTGCGAAGGAAATAGGCAATGTTTCGGTCCGAAACGTCTGAAGGAGGGTTTTGGCCCGAAACGTTGCCTATTTCCTTCGCTCCATTGATGCTGCTGCACCCGCTGAGTTTCTCCAGCAATTTTGTCTACCTTATTCCTACAATTGATATTGTACACATCAATAAATTCACCCTTCAGCCTCCTGCACTGTAGGGAATAAAGTCCTGACCTGCCTGACCTCTCCCTGTAGCTCAGGCCACGGAGTCTTGGTGACGTCCTCAATAATCTTCTCTGCATATTTTCTGAAACTTGATGGCATCTTTCCAGTTACAAGGGCCCCTATTCTCTGGGCACTTTATATTCCCCAGAATATATATAAAGTCTCTTTGGATTCTCCTGAATCATATTTGTCAGAAGGATCTCGTGCCTTTCTGCCACAGTGCAACTCAAGGACAGGCCCTTCGGCCCACCGAGGCCATGCTGACCAACAATCACCGGTACACACTAGTTCCATCCTACACCATAGGGGCAATTTGAAGAAGTCAATTCGCCTACAAAGCTGCCCGCTTTGGGATGTGGGAGGAAACTGGAGCACACGGAGGAAACCCACGTGGTCACAGGGAGAACATGCAAACTCCTTACGGACAGCACCCGTGGTCAGGATTGAACCTGGGTCTCTGGCGCTGTGAGGCAGCAGCTCTACCAGTTGCACCATTGTGCCATCGCGCTCTACCTGAACATATTCTATGCCCCACCTTTGCCAATCCATGTGCCTATCCATTCTACAATGCAGCTTGTGTATAGACAATAGACATTAGGTGCAGGAGTAGGCCATTAGGCTCTTCGAGCCAGCACCGCCATTCACCGTGATCATGGCTCCTTCTTTCGTGTCCTAATGCTATATAATGGTTTGCCACTGCTGTACACATCGTTGTGCTATTGGAGTGTCAAGTGCAAGGTGTGCAGTAGTACATGGATTATCCAGCAATGGGCATTGCAGTAGGTGTTGTATTGTCTGGGTCTGTCTGCCACAGGCCATAGGTAGTTGTACCCTCCATGTAGCCCCACTTGTGTATTGTCACCCTTGACCACCCGACCCCAGTTCACAGTCGGTTGGGACATCTCCATTTCAGCCAGTGTTGATCAGCACCAGGTGGTAAGCGCCCTGCTGCTGATATGTGTCCATCTTGGTGGAAATAGGGACAGTGGCTAGTCTGATATTTATCACAAGTGGAATCAAATTTAGGAGCAAAGAGGTCCTTCTGCAGTTGTACAGGGCCCTAGTGAGACCACACCTGGAGTTTTGTGTGCAGTTTTGGTTCCCTAATTTGAGGAAGGACATTCTTGCTATTGAGGGGGTGCAGCGTAGGTTTACAAGGTTAATTCCCGGGATGGCGGGACTGTCATATGCTGAGAGAATGGAGCAGCTGGGCTTGTACACTCTGGAGTTTAGAAGGATGAGAGGGCATCTCATTGAAACACATAAGATTGTTAAGGTTTTGGACACGCTAGAGGCAGGAAACATGTTCCAGATGTTTGGGGAGTCCAGAACCAGGGGCCACAGTTTAAGTATAAGGAGTAAACCATTTAGAACGGAGATGAGGAAACACTTTTTCCCATAGAGAGTGGTGAGTCTGTGGAATTCTCAGCCTCAGAGGGCAGTGCAGGCCAGTTCTCTGGATACTTTCAAGCGAGAGCTAGATAGGGCTCTTAAAGATAGCGGAGTCAGGGGATATGGGGAGAAGGCAGGAATGGGGTACTGATTGTGGATGATCAGCCATGATCACATTGAATGGCGGTGCTGGCTCGAAGGGCCGAATGGCCTACTCCTGCACCTGTTGTCTATAGCCCTTCCACATCTGGAGGCGAGCTTCAGTTGGTGCTGTTTCCAATGGGGTGACGCTGGTTAGGAAGCTCTTACGGGATTTTAACCATCTAGGAGGGGGCATGTGTTTGTGTAGTGGGTGTCTTATCGTCTGTCAGCTGTTTCAGACGCTCCGTACTACTCTCTCCTCATGTCTGGGGGAGCGATGCCAGCCAGCAGGTACACGGTGTTTATGTCCGTAGATCGGAGGCAACCAGTGATGCTACATGGCTGATCATCCACAATCAGTACCCCGTTCTTGCCCTCTCCCCATATCCCTTGACTCCGCTTTCTTTTAAGAGCTCTAATGATCTCCACTGTGATTCTGAATCCTCACGGGATGAGAAATGTGCCAATGTCTTTCACCAGGTACAGCTCTCTGTAGATGCAGGTCTTGTCAGAGCTTGCACCAAATCATCTTTGGAGTGAGTGGGTGAATTAGGCAACAAAAAGATACACAACCTGTCAAGATTACCTGCAGACACATGAGAGAGGTTGGGATACAAGTTCCCACAGAAGCCGGAATAATTGTGGCTTTCTCCACACCGCCTTTATTTATTTTTTCATTTTTCAAAATAAAATAGTCAATAGGTGCAGGAGTAGGCCATTCGGCCCTTCGTGCCAGCACTGCCATACAATGTGATCATGACTGATCATCCACAATCAGTACCCCATTCCTGCCTTCTCCCCATATCCCCTGACTCCGCTACCCTTAAGAGCCCTATCTAGCTCTCTCTTGAAAGCATCCAGAGAACCTGCCTCCACCGCTCTCTGAGGCAGAGAATTCCACAGACTCACCACTCTCTGTGTGGAAAAAGTGTTTCCTTATCTCCGTTTTAAATGGCTTACTCCTTATTCTTCAACTGTGGCCCCTGGTCTGGTTCATTTTATTTTTCATTTATTTATAAAGGAATTTAAAATGTTACTGGAACAGAAGTAGTATCAGTAGGTTGCAGAGTGACCTAGGGAGGGGTTGGAATTTGTCACTGTGATTGATAAGGGGATTAGATTGGGTGGACAACAAGTTCCAATTGGAAATTGGCACAGCAAGGTGGGAGTTCATGTTTGATGGGCCAACTGGTGAATCTTCCCATGTGGATCGGCCAACTCATGGCATCCGTGGGAGAAACATTCGAAACTGAATGTACCGTAAAATCCAGAACATTTGAGGAAGGACATCCTTGTGATTGAGGCAGTGCAGCGTAGGTTCACGAGATTGATCCCTGGGATGGCAGGACTGTCATATGAGGAAAGTTTGAAAAGACTAGGCTTGTATTCACTGGAGTTTAGAAGGATGAGGGGGCATCTTATAGAAACATATAAAATTATAAAAGGACTGGACAAGCTAGATGCAGGAAAAATGTTCCCAATGTGGGGCGAGTCCAGAACCAGGGGCCACAATCTTAGAATAGAGGGGAGGTCATTTAAGACTGAGGTGAGAAAAAAACATTTTCACCCAGAGAGTTGTGAAATTGTGGAATTCCCTGCCACAGAGGGCAGTGGAGGCCAAGTCACTGGATGGATTTAAGAGAGAGTTAGATAGAGCTCTAGGGGTTAGTGGAGTCAAGGGATATAGGGAGGAGACAGGCACGGGTTATTGATAGGGGACGATCAACCATGATCACAATGAATGGCAGTGCTGACTCGAAGGGCCGAATGGCTTCCTCCTGCACCTATTTTCTACGTTTCTATGTTTCTAAAACCACAAATGCCTGGAATGTTGGTCAGGGTGGAATTGTTTTCTCTGGATTGTCAGAGATTGAGAGGAGATCTGATGGAAACTCATGGAGGCATAGACATGGTAGACAGTCAGAACATTCTCCCCAGGTTGGAAATATCAAAGTCTAGAGCGTATAGCTTTAAAGTGAGTGTGGCAAAGTTGAAGGGAGATGTGCGGGGCAGAGGGTGTGGGTGCCTGGAACATTCTGCTGGGGATGGTGGTGGAGGCAGATTTGATTGTGAGATTGAAGGAGTGTTTACATAGTCAGAAGGATATGAATGGAATGGAGGGTGATTGATCACGCCCAGGCACATGGCGTTGGTTTATCTTGGCATGGTGTTCCACAGGGACATTTTTGGCCTGGGGACCTGTGGGTGTGTTCTGTGTTGTTCTGTGCTATTTTTAGACATTTTATCAGCAGATAGTTGTGTTTCTAAGAAACCTTCTTTTCTGGAAAATTGCCTTATGAAAACAATTGTGAAAGAGGAGGTAAAGGATTTGCAATGATTAAGATATTCCTCCACACATGGTTTTTTCAAAAACAACAGTCTTTTTAGTAGTGCCAAGTTTATATTAGTTACCGAAATAGACAATAGACAATAGGTGCAGGAGTAGGCCATTCGGCCCTTTGAGCCAGCACCGCCATTCAATGTGATCACGGCTGATCATCCCCAATCAGTACCCCGTTCCTGTCTTCTCCCCATACCCCCTGACTCCGCTATCCTTAAGAGCTCTATCTAGCTCTCTCTTGTAAGTATCCAGAGAACCGGCCTCCACCGCCCTCTGAGGCAGAGAATTCCACAGACTCACAACTCTGTGTGTGAAAAAGTGTTTCCTCATCTCCGTTCTAAATGGCTTACCCCTTATTCTTAAACTATGGCCCCTGGTTCTGGACTACCCCGACATCAGGAACGTTTCCTGCCTCTAGCATGTCCAAACCCTTAATCATCATATGTTTCAATAAGATATCCTCTCATCTTTCTAAATTCCAGATTTTAAAGCCCAGCCGCTCCATTCTCTCAGCATATGACAGTCCCGCCATCCCGGGAATTAACCTTGTGAATCTACGCTGCACTCCCTCAATAGCAAGAATGTCCTTCCTCAAACGCGGAGACCAAAACTGCACACAATACTCCAGGTGTGGTCTCACTAGGGCTCTGTACAACTGCAGAAGGACCTCTTTGCTCCTAAACTCAACTCCTCTTGTTATGAAGTTGGGAGGAGGGAGAGAAGGGGGCAGAATGGGGAATTGGGGGGGGGGGGGGGGTTAGGTGGGGGGGAGAAGGGAGGGAGAGGGAGAGCGAAACAGAGAGGGAGGGAAGTAGAGTGGGAAAAGCGATGTAGAGGGGTGATGTGGGTGAAGGAGGAGATGGGATGGAACGGGAGAGGTGGGGAAGAGTAGGGAGGGGGGAGGGGTAGTGAAGGAGGGGAGTGGAGGAGGGGTTGGATGTGGAGGTGCATAGGAAGGGGGGAGGTGGGAAAGAGTAGGGAGGGGGAGGGGTATGAGGGGGAGAGGGGTAGTGAAGGAGGGGAGTGGAGGAGGGGTTGGATGTGGAGCAGCATAGGAAGGGGAGAGGGGGGGTCAGTGGGGGTATTGAGTGGAAGACATTCTCCCCAGTGTGCTGGTCCATTGTTGATCCTTAGATTGACTCACCATAACTGGCCATTTCTTTGGGGGAGATGAGTGTGGGAACTTGCTGTACTTCGATCGGTTGCCGCTCCCCTGACTTTGGAAGTCCTCCACAGAGGACACCCCATGGGCTACGGACAAACCTGCCTCGACTACCCTCTCTTTCAAGAGAGAGCTAGATAGGGCTCTTGAAGATAGCGGAGTCAGGGGATATGGGGAGAAGGCAGGAACGGGGTACTGATTGGGGATGATCAGCCATGATCACATTGAATGGCGGTGCTGGCTCAAAGGGCCGAATGGCCTCCTCCTGCACCTATTGTCTATTGTCCACTCATCGACATCCATCACTACAATCTCCAAATGGCTGTGAGACACAGAGGTGACTGAACATGTGCTCACACAAGGTCATCTGGAGGTCTTTAGGAAATAGTGAGGGAATGAAAGGAACTCTGGATTTCTTGGGATCGGGGAAAGATGGCTAGTAGTCCTCTTCATAATGAACAGATTCAACATGCAGAGCAAAGAAGTATTTTTAGAGAAAGGATTGTCTTTCACGTGAATTCCACTGTCATTTTTTTTCCAATATTATCATTAATGATGTAAATCCTGGAACACAAGGACTTTATTTCCAGGATAAAAAAATAGAAATTGAAAAGGCAACTGGCATATTAAACTCTGGGGAAAGTAATGGAATGCAACACTACAGGAGAACAGAAATAAAACCAAGAATCGTCCAGTGTTCAGAATGAATGATGATGAATGGGGAATATGATCATTGTACATGGTTCATGTTACAATGACAATAAAGAAACTATTCTATTCTATTCTAAATATGAGAAAAAGATCGAATTAACAATAGGTTTAGGTGGAGGTTTATTCATGTCCCCTGTACTAAGGAACAGTGGAAAGACGATAGACACAAAATGCTGGAGTAACCCACTTTGTTTTGCTTGCTATCCAATCAGATCAGATAATCCTGTACATAAATACAATCAATGGAGCTAGATTTAGCTCTTAGGGCTAACGGAATCAAGAGATATGGGGAGAAAGCAGGAACGGGGTACTGATTTTGGATGATCAGCCATGATCATATTGAATGGCGGTGCTGGCTCGAAGGGCTGCATGGCCTACTCCTGTACCTATTGCCTATGTTCCTAAGTCAAACTCAAGTACAATGTGTTGAACGAAGGGGGAGATACAGAATATAGTTCTCAGCATTGTAGCGCATCAGTTCCAGAGACCAAGTCCAATGTCCACAATGGGGTAGAGGTGAATCGGACAGTACCCTAGCTTATGGAAGGGCCGTTCAGGAGCCTGATAACAGGGGAAGAAGCAGTTGCTGAGTCTGGTGGTGCGCGCTCTTAAGCTTCTGCACCTTCTGCCGGACGGAAGTGGGGAGAAGCAGGAATGACTGGGGTGGGAAATCTATTGATTATATTGACTGCTTTTCCAAGACATCTTGTACAGATGGAGATGATGGCGGGGAGTCGAGTCTGGTATCTTTCAATCAATTGATCGATCGATCGATCAATCAATCAAGCTGGCCGCATCTTGCCGAATTGAATACATAATATTCCTGCTCTGTCTCCATAGCCTAACTAATCCCTTTGCCATGTTAGCAAGTTATTTTCACTTCCATGCCCCCCCCCCCCCCCCCCCCATTATATGTCGACAATGTAGAAATGTATAGTTTTTTGCAATTCCACAAACTAATCCCCACTTGTCACGGTAATTACTTCCTCTAAGTTTCCACCAGATATGAGTTTCACTTTGATGTGACTTGCCTTCTCTAAGTTAGTGCTGAATCTCTCGAATGTGTTCGCATTTGTCTGAGTGTTTGACCACTCTGCTCTCAGCTAACTGGTAACTGTTCCAGGACAAATGATACAATAGTCAGTCTGTAATCTCTCCGAGCCGTCTAAAATAGTCCAATGATCCTGGTCATTTTCCAATACAAGGAGTACGATTCTTAAAGCGAGGGAACTTCAGAAAACCCATGACAACTTGACTTTCTTTAATGTCATGAGACAGAAGACACTGCTTCCTGTCACAGTTCACTCAAAGCTTTCATTGATACTGGAGCTTTGGGGAGAGGTTGTTGACCTTGCTCTTTACTTCCAGTTTTCCTTTGAGCACCCATTCCCTATGGAGGAGGTTGCCACATACGACACAGACAGTTCACCTGGAAAACCTATTTTCCTACAACTATCAGATGGAAAAAAAACTGCCCAACACATCTCATAAGATCATAAGTGATAGGAACAGAATTAGGCCATTTGGCCCATCAAGTGTGTTGCCCCAATCAATCATGGCTGATCTATCGTTCTAATAGTCACCCATTCCTTCTGTCTAGAAATGCTGCCTGACCCGCTGAGTTACTCCAGCATTTTGTGTCTCACTATGGCTAATCTATCTTTCCCTCCTAACCCCATTCATAGAAACATAGAAACATAGAAATTAGGTGCAGGAGTAGGCCATTCGGCCCTTCGAGCCTGCACCGCCATTCAATATGATCATGGCTGATCATCCAACTCAGTATCCCGTACCTGCCTTCTCTCCATACCCTCTGATCCCCTTAGCCACAAGGGCCACATCTAACTCCCTCTTAAATATAGCCAATGAACTGGCCTCGACTACCCTCTGTGGCAGGGAGTTCCAGAGATTCACCACTCTCTGTGTTAAAAAGGTTCTTCTCATCTCGGTTTTAAAGGATTTCCCCCTTATCCTTAAGCTGTGACCCCTTGTCCTGGACTTCCCCAACATCGGGAGCAATCTTCCTGCATCTAGCCTGTCCAACCCCTTAAGAATTTTGTAAGTTTCTATAAGATCCCCGTACACTAGCACTATTAACCGATAAAGCTCTACATCTTTGGAATGTGGGAGGTAACTGGAGATCCTGGAGAAAACCCACACAGTCACAAGAGAGAACGTACAAACTCCGTACAGACAGCACCTGTTGTCAGGATCGAACCTGGGTCTCTAATGCTACTGCTGCACCACAATGCCACTTTGCTGCCCCAAGTCCAATTAACTTCCAATGTTCAACTCAATCTCTTCCCACGCTTCAGAATGGCAGGCAGTGACTAGTGGGGTACCGCAAGGCTCAGTGCTGGGACCCCAGCTATTTACAATATATATTAATGATTTGGACAAGGGAATTGAATGCAACATCTCCAAGTTTACGGATGACACGAAGCTGGGGGGCAGTGTTAGCTTTGAGGAGGATGCTAGGAGGCTGCAAGGTGACTTGGATAGGCTGGGTGAGTGGGCAAATGCATGGCAGATGCAGTATAATGTGGATAAATATGAGGTTATCCACTTTGGTGGCAAAAACAGGAAAGTATATTATCTAAATGGTGGCTGATTAGGAAATGGGGAGATGCAACGAGACCTGGGTGTCATGGTACACCAGTCATTGAAAGTAGGCATGCAGGTGCAGCAGGCAGTGAAGAAAGCGAACGGTATGTTAGCATTCATAGCAAAAGGATTTGAGTATAGGAGCAGTTCACTGGCTATATTTAAGAGGGAGTTAGATGTGACCCTTGTGGCTAAAGGGATCAGGCGGTATGGAGAGAAGGCAGGTACAGGATACTGAGTTGGATGATCAGCCATGATCATATTGAATGGTGGTGCAGGCTCGTAGGGCCGAATGGCCTGCTCCTGCACCTATTGTCTATGTCTCTATGTTTCTATGCTCCCTCCAGGGTCAGTTGTCCGATCACATCGGGGAATGGTGCAAATGACCACTGATCCTGAAGAAGGGTTGTTAGATTGTCCCCTGTTGCTTAATGGCCTCCTCTTGCTTCCATTTATCAGTTGATAAATGCTTCCTTTTTGTTTCATTGTGAAGGAGATGAAGATATCATCATGTTCTTGCCACTGTCTGATTGCTCATCGAGTGGGGCATTGAGGATGAGTCAGGAATCCAAGCTTGGGTTAGGCCTCGTTTGGAGGAATGTGTGGTTCTGGTCACCTCATTACAGGAAGGATGTGGAGATTTGGGGGGGGTGCAGAGGAGGTTTACCAGAATGCTGCCCGGATGAGAGGATATTAGCTATAAGGAGAGGTCGGACAGACTCAGATTATTTTCTCTGAAGCGATGCTGTTGATGGTGGAGAGACCTGGAACTGCAGATGCTGGTGTGTACTGAAGATAGACACAAAGTGCTGGGTTAGCTCAGCAGGTCAGACAGCATCTCTGGAGAAAATGGGTGGGTGACCTTTTGGGTCAGGACCCTTCTTCAGACTGAAAGAATAGGGGAGGGAACTGGAGGTAAGAAAAGGCCAGAACAAAGATGATACATGGATGATTCCAATCAAGCTGTCCACAGTGTACAGATACAGGATGAAGAGAATAATGTTTAGTGCAAAGTAAAGTCAAGTCAAGTCCCATTAAAGTGCAGTGAAGAAAACTAATGGAATGTTGGCCTTCATAACAAGAGGATTTCAGTATAGGAGTAAAGAGGTTCTTCTGCAGTTGTATAGGGCTCTGGTGAGACCACATTTGGAGTATTGTGTACAGTTTTGGTCGTCTAATTTGAGGAAGGACATCCTTGTGTTTGAGGCAGTGCAGCATAGGTTCACGAGATTGATCCCTGGGATGGCGGGACTGTCATATGAGGAAAGATTGAATAGACTAGGCTTGTATTCACTGGAGTTTAGAGGGATGGGGGGGATCTTATAGAAACCTATAAAATTATAAAACGACTGGACAAGCTAGTTGCAGGAGAAATGTTCCCAATGTTGGGTGAGTCCAGAACCAGGGGCCACAGTCTTAGAATAAAGGGGAGGTCATTTAAGATTGAGATGAGAAAAAACTTTATCAGCCAGAGAGTTGTGAATTTATGGAATTTCCTGCCACAGAGGGCAGTGGAGGCCAAGTCACTGGATGGATTTAAGAGAGAGAGAGAGATAGAGCTCTAGGGGCTAGTAGAGTCAAGGGATATGGGGAGAAGGCAGACACGGGTTATTGATAGGGGACGATCGGCCTCCTCCTGCCCCTATTTTCTATGTTTCTAAAGTTAGTCCATGGGTCTCCAATGAAGTAGATGGGAGGTGAGGACTGCTGACAAAGAGAGGTAACACTTTAGAAGAATATCTCACCAGTGCTATGACTACACAGTAGGTCGAGCAGTGATGCACTAATACACTATGTTCCTGAGCAACCCACAGAGGAATGTTCCTGGCTTGGCCAGTGGTTGCAAGTGTAAGATAGAAGATGGACAACTACCAGATCAGGCACTAAACCATCCCCATCCTGAGAGAGGCTGCAATGTTTCCTTGTGTCAGCTCTGACTGAGGTATTGGACAGATGTTTAAGAAGGAACTGCAGATGCTGGAAAAATCGAAGATGGACAAAAATGCTGGAGAAACTCAGCGGGTGAGGCAGCATCTATGGAGCGAAGGAATAGGCGACATTTCGGGTTGAGACCCTTCTTCAGAATTATGTGGGGGTTGGGGGGGGGGGGCAGGAAGAAGAAAGGAAGAGGCGGAGACAGTGGGAGAGCTGGGAAGGGAAGGGGGAAGGGGGAGAAAGCAAGGACTACCTGAAATTGGAGAAGTCAATGTTCATACCACTGGGGTGTAAACTACCCAAGGGAAATATGAGGTGCTGCTCCTCCAATTTGCAATGGGACTCACTCTGGCCATGGAGGAGGGTGCAGAGTTATTCCCTTTATCCTGTATCTGTACACTGTGGACGGCTCGATTGTAATCATGTATAGTCTTTCCGCTGACTGGTTAGCACGCAACAAAAGCTTTTCACTGTACCTCAGTACACGTGACAATAAACTAAACTCAAAGTCAACTTCAATTAATTGCAGGTACCTGAACAAACATAGAAACAGTCACTTGACCAAGAGTTGAATGGCTCCACTGTGCTGGGTAAAATGGAGAGGCAGCAAGGTTTGGGAGGAGACTGTCCACTTCAGGAAGCAGCATGTGAGGCTGGGAAAGCACATCTCTTACCCGCAAACACTCAGCATAGGATCACCGCAAGGCTGCATACCCTCTCCTCTCCTCTACTCTCTCTACACCAACGACTGCACCTCCACAGACACCTCTGGCAGTCAAGCTTCTCAAGTTTGAGGACGACACAACCCTGATTGGACTGATCCAGGATGGGGAGGAATCTGCCTACAGACAGGAAGTGTCACAGCTGGCGTCCTGGTGCCATAGCAGCAACCTAGAGTTCAATGCTCTTAAGACAGTGGAATTGACTGTAGACTTTAGGAGAGCTCCCCCTCCCCTCACCCCACTCACCATCAACAACACCACAGTCACATCTTTTAAGTTCCTGGGAACCATCACCTCCAAGGACCTTAAGTGGGGGGGACTACCATCGACTCCACAGTCAAAAAGGCGCAACAGAGGATGTACTTCCTGCGGCAGCTGAGGAAACACAATCTGCCACAGGCAATGATGGTCCAATTCTACACGGCCATCGTAGAGTCTGTCCTTACCTTCTCCATCATGGTCTGGTTTGTCTCAGCCACCAAGCACGACACCTGGAGGCTGCAGCGAATCATCCGATCAGCTGAGAAGATTATTGGCTGCAACCTTCCCTCCATTGATGAACTGTAAACTGCAAGGGCCAGGAAGTGAGCGGGCAAGATCATCTCTGACCCCTCTCACCCTGGCCACAAACTTTGAATCACTTCCCACTGGAAGGCGACTCCGGACTGTCAAAGCTGCCACAGCCAGACATAAAAACTGTTTTTATCCACGAGTGGTTGCTCTACTCAACAGCCAACAATCTGTAGCCTCCCTTTGATCTGGTATTTTGTTGGTTCACATGTTTGATCAATGGTGTTTTATCATTAATGTCTTATTATTATTAATGATTAGAGTTTTCTGAGTCATTCGTAACTGTCACTGTATGTCATGTTGTTACTTGTGGGCGGAGCACCAAGGGAAATTCCTTGTATGTGAATACTTGGCCAATAAACTTACTTACTTACTTACTTCAACAGCATTGACACATCAAGTGCTACTGAAGTATTCACCTTCATGGAATTCCCAGCCCTTTAGGAATGAAGTTCACTGCATTCCATTCAAAGGCATGAACGGACTCATCTATCTTCTTGCAATTAATTGGCTTGCGGTCGAGATTTGGAAATGCATGCTACCCTAGGTAATTCACAACGTGCCGGGGATGTGTCTCCTGCTTAGCCTGTCTGCCTCAGTGAAATCAGTCTGCCAATGACTGTGTTCAAGTCTGAAGAAGGGTCCAAATCCAAAATGTCACCCATCCTGACCCGCTGAGTTACTCCAGCACTCTGTGAAACGTCACCTATCCATGTTCTCCACAGATGCTGCCTGACCCGCTGAGCTACTCCAGCACTCTGTGAAACGTCACCTATCCATGTTCTCCACAGATGCTGCCTGACCCGCTGAGTTACTCCAGCACTCTGTGAAACGTCACCTATCCATGTTCTCCACAGATGCTGCCTGACCCGCTGAGTTACTCCAGAACTCTGTGAAACATCACCTATCCTCGATAATCCTCATCCACAGACCACAATCTGTTCGTATTGGTGGAAATGTGTCAGCATCGATAACAATCAGCACGGGAGCACCTCAAGGCTGCGTGCTCAGCCCCCTGCTGTACTCACTCTATACTCATGACTGCATAGCCGGTCATAGTGCGAACTCTATCATCAAGTTCGCTGACGACACCACTGTTGTGGGACGTATCACTGATGGGGATGACTCAGAGTATAGAAGAGAGATCAAGCAACTGTCCATATGGTGCCAGCGCAATAACCTGGCCCTCAACACCAGCAAAACCAAGGAACTGATTGTGGACTTTGGAAGAAATAGGATGGGGACCCACAGTCCCGTTTATATTAATGGGTCGATGGTTGAAAGGGTCAAGAGCTTCAAATTCCTGGGCGTGCACATCTCTGAAGATCTTTCCTGGTCCGAGAAGACTAATGCAATCATCAAGAAAGCACATCAGCGCCTCTACTTCCTGAGAAGATTACGGAGAGTCGGTTTGTCAAGGAGGACTCTCTCTAACATCTACAGGTGCACAGTAGAACATGCTGACCGGTTGCATCGTGGCTTGGTTCGGCAACTTGAGCGCCCTGGAGAGGAAAAGACTACAAAAAGTAGTAAACACTGCCCAGTCCATCATCGGCTCTGACCTTCCTTCCATCGAGGGGATTTATCGCAGTCGCTGCCTCAAAAAGGCTGGCAGTATCATCAAAGACCCACACCATCCTGGCCACACACTCATCTCCCTGCTACCTTCAGGTAGAAGGTACAGGAGCCTGAAGACTGCAACGACCAGGTTCAGGAATAGCTACTTCCCCGCTGCCGTCAGGCTATTAAACCTGATTCAGACAAAACTCTGAACATTAATAACCCATTATTTGTTATTTGCACTTCATTAGTTTATTTATTCATGTGTTTTGTAATCAATGCCTACTATGTTCTGTGTGCTGAAGCAAAGCAAGAATTTCATTGTCCTATCAGGGACACATGACAATAAACTCTCTTGAAATTGAACTTCTATCCATGTTATCCACAGATGCTGCCTGACCCGCTGAGTTACTCCAGCACTCTGTGAAACGTCACCTATCCATGTTCTCCACAGATGCTGCCTGACCCGCTGAGTTACTCCAGCACTCTATGAAACGTCACCTATCCATGTTCTCCACAGATGCTGCCTGACCCACTGAGTTACTCCAGCACTCTGTGAAACGTTACCTATCCATGTTCTCCACAGATGCTGCCTGACCCGCTAGGTTACTCCAGCACTGTGTGCTTCTGTGCATTAACCAACATCTGTAGTTTGTTGTATCTCTCGCAGTACATCCGAGTTCAGTCAAATACAGGAGCTGCCAGCAGAGGGAGAGAGGATGAGGTCAGTGTGGCTGTGATCCAGTAGAGAGAGAAAGAGAGAGAGAGAGAGAGAGACATGGTTGGTGTGGCAGTGGACAAATTAGACACACCAGCAGAGGGAGAGGGAAACCATGACATAGAAGCAGAGTTAGGCCATTCGTCCCATCTAGTCTACTCCGCCATTCGATAATTGCTGATCTATTTTCCTTCACAACCACATTCTCCTGCCTTCTCCCCATAACCTTTGATGCTCAGCCCTGCTCGGTCGGACCCAGAGGCAGGCTTCTTAAACTGCGATTCCTGGTTCTGGACTCCCCCAACATCGGGAACATTTTTCCTGTATCTATCCTGTCCAATCCTTCAAGAATTGTATATCTTTCTATAAGGTCCCCTTCTCATCTTTCTAAATTCCAATGAATACAAGCCCAGTCGACCCATTCTTTCATCATATGTCAGTCCCGCCATCCCGGGAATTAACCTGGTGAACCTGCGCGGTACTCCCTTAATAGCAAGAATATCCTTCCTCAAATTAGGAGACCAAAACTGCACACAAGTGCTGTCTCACCAGGGCTCCGTACAACTGCAGTCGGACCTCCTTGCTCCTAAACTCAAATCCTCTCGCAATGAAGATCAACATGCCATTCGCTTTCTTCACTGCCTGTTGTACCTGTATGCTTACTTTCAGGGACTGACGTACAAGGACACCCAGGTCTCACTGCACCTCCCCTATTCCTAATCTGACTTCACTCAGATAATAATCTGCCTTGCTGTTCTTGCCAAAGCAGATAACCTCACATTTAAGAGACAGTTAAGAGAGAGTTAGATAGAGCTCTAGGGGCTAGTGGAGTCAAGGGATATGGGGGGAAGGCAGGCACGGGTTATTGATAGGGGACGATCAGCCATGATCACAAAGAATGGCGGTGCTGGCCCAAAGGGCCGAATGGCCTCCTCCTGCACCTATTTTCTATGTTTCTACGTTTCTATTTATCCACATTATTGTATTGTATTCAATTTGTATTGTATTCAATTTATTGTCATTATCTCATATTAGAGACAACTAAATACACTTTCCTTACAGTCAAGTATCATAAAAATAAATAATAAATAAATAAAACATATTAAAATAAAGAAAAGCACAAACACAGAAGTCCACGACACAACACAACCACAACACAACATAGTGGCACCAAAGTTGACGAAGGTACCATAGTCCAGTCAGCCTCCCCGCCGATCTTCCCAGATGTTCACCCGTGATTATACAGCATCTGCTATGCATCTGCCCATTCACCCAACCTATCCAAGTCACCCTGCAGCCTCATAGAATCCTGATAGCATCCTAATCCAGCTCACCCAGTTTTGGGTCATCCGTAAACATGGAGATGTCACATTTAATTCCCTTGTTTAAATCGTTAATATCTATACAATTACTAAAAATCTCATCTTGACCACTTCCTGCCTACGTTTTAAATACATTTTAGAAAAAACATTACCCTCTGTAGATATGATTTTTTTCCCCATCTTCGTCACCGTGCTCCTCTCCTCCAACCGCACCAAGGTTTTTTCTGATCGGTGAAATAATAAAAAAAGTTATGAATGTTTAAAATTGAACTGAACTGTGAGTCTGCACTCTGCTTGAAATGAAATGAATTGGTCGCCTACACTCTGCTTGAAATGAAATAGACAATAGACAATAGACAATAAGTGCAGGAGTAGGCCATTCGGCCCTTTGGGACAGCACCGCCATTCAATGGGATCTTGGCTGATCAACCCCAATCAGTACCCCGTTCCCCATATCCCCTGACTCCGCTATTTTTAAGAGCCCAATCTAGCTCCCTCTTGAAAGCATCCAGAGAACCCGCCTCCACTGTCCTCTGAGGCAGAGAATTCCACAGACTCACCACTCTCTGTGAGAAAAAGTATTTCCTCATCTCCGTTCTAAATGGTTTACCCCTTATTCTTAAACTGTGGCTCCTGGTTCTGGACTACACCAACATCGGGAACATGTTTCCTGCCTCTAATGTGTCCAAACTCTTAACAATCTTATATGTTTCAATGAGATACCCTCTCATCCTTCTAAACTCCAGAGTGTACAAGCCCAGCTGCTCCATTCTCTCAGAATATGACAGTCCCGCTATTAACCTTGTAAACCTACGCTGCTCTCCCTCAATAGCAAGAATGTCTTTCCTCATATTAGGGGACCAAAACTGCACACAATACTCCAAGTGTCGTCTCACTAGGGCTCTGTACAACTGCAGAAGGACCTCTTTGCTCCTTTACTCGATTCCTCTTGTTATAAAGGCCAACATGCCATTCGCTTTCTTCACTGCCTGCTGTACCTGCATGCTTACTTTCATAGACTGATGTACAAAGACTCCAGATCCCGTTGTACTTCCCCTTTTCCCCACTTGACGCCATTTAGATAGTAATTTGCCTTCCTGTTTTTGCTACCAATGTGGAGAACCTCACATTTAGCTCTCTGGAATCAAGTCCTTTCAACCCACAACACCCATACTATCGCTCCAGAAATCCTCGTCCCCTCCACTGGCCACCGATATTGGAATTGGTGGAGAGGTGGAATATTGCGTTGGGGACAAGCCCTCCCGTGTGAATATGGGACCCAACGGGTCCACTTGGTCTAGTATATTGTAAAAACTGGTGTCCCAACACCGAGCCTTGCGATACTCCACTAGTCACTGCCAGCCATTCTGAAATGGACTCTTTGGCTCCTGCCTGCCAATCCTTGTCAATACCTTACCCCCAATGCCATGTGCTCTATTTTTGCACACTAATCTCTTGTGTGGGACCTTGTCAAAGGCTTTTTGCAAGTTCAGATACACCACATCCTCAGACTCTCCCTTATCCATTCTACTTAATACATCCTCACAAAATTCCAGATTAGTCAAGCATGATTTCCCCTTCATAAATAATTGCTGACTTTGACAAATCATGTCACTGCTTTCCAACTGTACTGCTATAACATCTTTAATAATCAAGTATCTTCCCCACTACCGATGTAAGACTAAAGGGGCTGTCCCACTTGGGCGACCTAATCTGCGAGTTTAGAAGAGTGGCTTCGACCTTCAAACTCACAGCATGGTCGACACGTGGTCCTGGGACGTCCTATGAGGTGGCTGGAACTCTCCTTCTTGCTCGAGGGAAGTTCCCGAATACTTGTGGCCTCAGCTAGGTTGCGGGAAATATTTTCAGCATGTTGAAGAATTTTCCGTGAGTAAAATTTGGCCGGCATGGGTACTTTTAACTCGTAGTGCAGTGGAGTGGGGTCACTATTTAGTTGCAGGCAGTCGAGGGCAGCCATAGGCAATCTCCTTCGCTGACCGGGCATTTTGATTGGCTCATTGGAGTTTTCAGGACCAGGGAAAACTGACCAGTAGGTAAAATGCCCGTTAAATTTTATTATACATCTTAAAAGTGTCTTCACTCCTTCTCCCCTCTTCTCCCCCCTTCCCCCTCACCCCCCTTCTGTCCCCTTCTCTCTCCTTCTCTGCCCTTCTCTGCCCTTCTCTCTCCTTCTCTTCCCCTCTCCCCCCCCCCCCCCCCACCACTCCTCTCTGCGCTCTCTAAAGGACACCATTACTGTGCAGCTGTTTTACCTTCTTCTTCATCGCAGGTCTGAATTTCACACAGCCTTCCTCCGCTCTCCCTGGCCCCCGCCTTTGCGATGTGTGTGTGTGTGTGTGTGTGTGTGTGTGTGTGTGTGTGTGTGTGTGTGTGTGTGTGTGTGTGTGTGTGTGTGTGTGTGTGTGTGTGTGTGTGTGTGTGTGTGTGTGTGTGTGTGTGTGTGTGTGTGTGTGTGTGTGTGTGTGTGTGTGTGTGTGTGTGTGTGTGTGTGTGTGTGTGTGTGTGTGTGTGTCTGGTCGGTCGATCCAGCTCGAGGCTTTCCAGGCAAGGGCCCTCGAGCTTGAAGGTCGAAGATGCCCTTCTGGACCCGCGGATTAGGTCGCCCAAGTGGGACAGCCCCTTAACTGGTCTATAATTCCCCGTTTTCTCTCTCCCTCTTTTCTTAAAAAGTAGAGTTACATTGGCTACCCTCCACTCCACCAGAGTCGAGAGAAGATTGGAAAATGATCACCAATGCATCCATGATTTCTAGGGCCACTTCCTTGAGTACTCTGGGATGTAGACCATCGGGCCCTGAGGATTTATCTGCCTTCAGCCCTAACAGTTTACCTAACACCAATTCCTGACTAATGTAGATTCCCTACAGTTCCTCCCTCCCACTGGATCATCGGTCCCCTAGTATTTCCGGGAGATTGTTTGTGTCTTCCTTAGTGAAGACAGAACCAATGTACTCGTTTATCTGTTCTGCCATTTCCTTGTTTCCCATGAAAAATGCACATCAGCTCAGTGCCAGGAAAGCTGCAGTCTCCACCATCGCCTGCAGGTGGCAGGTGTCTCCCACTCAGCTCCACTGCGATATTTGGACATCCAAGAGGAAAATACAATACAATACAATACGGTTTATTTGTCACATTGCACATAAAGTGCAAGTGAAATGAATATGTCAGCAGCGGTACAATTATAAAGAACACACACAAAACACAATAAAAATTTAACATAAACATCCACCGCAGCATTCATCACTGTGGTGGAAGGCACACAATTTGACCAGTCCTCCTCCATTTTCCCCCGTGGTCGGGACCTCCACCCTCCGCAGTCGTTGTTGCGGGCATCCAGATGGTAAAAGGACATGGTACAAGTCCAGGTAAGTCCAGGATCGGCTCTTCCCCACCGGAGACCGCGGCTTTAAGTTGGTGTAGGCCGCAGGCCGGCGGTCGAGATTTAAAGTTTAAAGTTCCCGCCGCGCCGCAGCCAGAAGCACCGCAGACCGCAGGGCCGGCGGTCGAAGCTCCCCTCCAGGGGTGATGGTAAGTCGCCCCCGGGCCCACGGTAGAAGTTGGCCGCGGGCCGGCAGTGATGGCTTCTTCTTCCCCCGGGTCCCCCACGAGGGTGTAGACGCCGCGCCAGCTGGAGCTGTGCAGACCGCGGCTTCAGGCTGCCGGCTGCCCCGGGCCAGCGAAACGGAGCGCTCCCCTCCAGCGAGCCCCAACGAGGGCTCACCCGCTCCACGCCGAGAGTCCACGCTGCGCCCGCCGCTGAAGCCCCGGGCGCGTCTCCGGGAAAGGTCGCGCCGATCCTTGCTGTTAGGCCACGGGGGAGGCGACCTGGAAAAAGTTGCCTCTCCATGGAGGAGGCGGCCAAAACGGTTTCCCCCTCACCCCCCCACACAAAACACACAAAGAAACATTAAAAACATACTTTAAAACATACTAAAAAAAATTTAAAGTTTAAAAAACTAACGCGCTGCTGACAAGGCTGCCACCATTGCAGCGCCCCCACCAAATAGGTGCATGAGTAGCCATTTGGCCCTCAAGCCAGCTCCGCCATTCAATATGATCATGGCTGATCAACCAGATTCAGTACCCTGTTCCTGCTTTCTCCCATATCCCTTGATTCCATTTGCCCCAAGAGCTAAGTCTAATATCAGAATCAGAATCAGAATGCTTTATTGTCATTGCATGTGTCACATACAACGAGATTACCAAAGATCATAGAGGAGCAAGATAGACCACTCCTCGAAAAACGCGTAGTATCACGTGTGTGATTGTCGACGCCATTTTATTGAGCATTTTTTTGGGCTGTCATGGCGTCCTCATGTAAATCTTCATCTCACTGCTCCGCTATCAATTGTTCTAATCGTAAATCTAAACGACCAGACCTGTCATTCTTTAGGTTCCCCAATAAAAAAGAAAGGTAAGAAAATATTATTATTATTTTTTGTCGATATTCTGTGGTGAAAATGTTATTTTCTGTTCTCCCATCAACGGCCATTGTGAAACTAGGTTTGTCGGTACATTAGAAAGTTAGTAGACTTATTTTTAATAGATCTTTACTCACCATAATAATAAAGACAAATTTAACACTTCTGTACGTTTTTGGTTTTGTTCTTGTAAGGGATTGGTCTCCAAAACATGGCCCGCGGGACACATTAGGCCCAGTGACCACGAGATTTTTCGAGCTCAGATTCAAGTCCGAGAACGCGGCGGCTGTTACCCGTTATGTCCCTCGAATTGTCGATACATCACAAGCAAAGATCACAAGCCCGCCGTGAAGAAGGGTGCAAACAAATATTATACAACTCTGCTTTATCATCTCTGGGTGCAATGGTGGGCCGGGGGGTTCGGCGGCGGCAGCGGCCGCAATCAAAGATACGAGAGGAGCTCTGCTCTATAATCTTTGGTCAGAATGGGACGGCTGCACGTTATAATGTGCTATCGTTCCACTCCCTCTCCCCCCTTCTCCCTCTCCCCCTTCTCCCTCTCCCCCCTTCCCCCTCTCCCCCGTCTCCCTCTCCCCCTTCTCCCTCTCCCCCTTCTCCCTCTCCGCCTTCTCCCTCTCTCCCCTTGTCCGTCTCACCCTAGTCCCCTTCTCCCTCTCCCCCCTTCTCCCTCTCTCCCCTTCTCCCTCTCCCCCCTTCTCCCTCTCCCCCCTTTTCCCCTTCTCCCTCTCCCCCCTTCTCCCTCTCCCGCCTTTTCCCTCTCCCGCCTTTTCCCTCTCCCGCCTTTTCCCTCTCCCGCCTTTTCCCTCTCCCGCCTTTTCCCTCTCCCGCCTTTTCCCTCTCCCGCCTTTTCCCTCTCCCCCCTTCTCCCTCTCCCCCCTTCTCCCTCTCTTCTCTCGATCTCTCTCTCTCTCCCTCTCTTCTCTCGATCTCCCTCCCTTCCCTCTCTCCCTCCCTTCCCTCTCTCCCTCCCTTACCTCTTCGTGAGAGTTGGCAGCTCTGCTATGCCTTGGGTCCAAAAGAGGATAGAAAGAAAATACTTAATGGTCTTTGTAAGAAGATTTTAATAAGCTCTTCTACATTTAAGGTAAATCGACATATTAAAGGCAAAAAGCATCTTCAATATACAGGTCTCTCCACACAACTGCAAACAATTGCATTTAAGTGATATATCATCCATTGTTCAGGCATGTAGTTATGATCATCTTTTTT
Organism: Amblyraja radiata; assembly: GCF_010909765.2. Classification (NCBI taxonomy): domain Eukaryota; kingdom Metazoa; phylum Chordata; class Chondrichthyes; order Rajiformes; family Rajidae; genus Amblyraja; species Amblyraja radiata. Next base: position 62,018,899 of record NC_045967.1, on the reverse strand, counting down.
CTTATTAGTTAATCCTAAATGATATCTCCTGTAATTTCAGATGTCAACAGTGGGTCCAGAATATTCGTCGACAAGATCTCCTGCACCGAACTGCAGAGTATTTGTCAAATAACTGCCCTCTTATGTACATTGTGTGAAATTGTGATTTGTTAACTGCACAAAACTAATGCAAATGGCGATATATTTATCATTGTATCTACGTTGGCCATTTTGCTCTTTGGTGTCAGAACACGGGGTGGGAGATTGCAACCTTCACGTGGTCCGCCCTGTTTCGACAAATGCAATCAACCCGGTGTGCACAGTCAAATAAGATCAAATAGAACAAGTTGTCCTACAACTTTAGGCTGTGCACGCCATACGCAAGAAGAAGAAGAAGAAGTAGAAGTGTCAGAACGCAGTCTGAAGAAGGCTTCCGACCTGCAATGTCACCTATTCCTTTTCTCCAGAGATGCTGCCTGACCCACTGAGTTACTCCAGCATTTTGTGTCTACCTCTGTTTAGATTGGACTCGTGGGTGGAGATTGCGGCTGGTCTGGTGATCTAGAATGAGGGCCAAAGTCTCAGAATATGGGTAATGATATTTAGTAATGAGACAAGGAGCAGTTTCTTCACTCAAGGGCTGGGAATCTTGGAATTCTTGATCGCGTGAGATGGTGGAAGTCGAGTCCTTGAAAGGAGAGATATTTTTTTCAAATACGAAAAGGATGAAGGATAATGGAGAGAATGTGGGAATAAGGTGTTGAGGTGCAGGATCAACAATTATCTTACTGATGGTGGTGTGAACTTAGATGGCTTATCCTTGCTTTTATTTCTCTCTCTCTCTCCCTCTCTTCTCTCGATCTCCCTCCCTTCCCTCTCTCCCTCCCTTCCCTCTCTCCCTCCCTTACCTCTTCGTGAGAGTTGGCAGCTCTCAGCTCTCAGAGATACAGCGTGGAAACAGGCCCTTTGGCCCACCGCGTCCGCATTGACCAGCGATCCCCGCACACTAACACCATCCTACACACACTAGGGACAATTTACACTTATACCAAGCCTACAAACCTGTATGTCTTTGGAGTGTGGGAGGAAACCGAAGATCTCGAAGAACACCCATTCAGTCATGGAGAGAACCTACGAACTCCGTACAGACAGCACCCACTGTAAGGCAGCAACTTTACCGCAGCACCACCATGCCGCCCTTAATCCACGAGGGCACTAGGTTACAATAAACTTCCTACATATTCCAGGAATGCATCTCATAAAAATGGGAGAGGTTTAAATGCATTGTAAAATCTGCTCTCAGTTTCCTAGATCGGTATTGCTCTAATGGCCTCTTTGTATCATTTTCTTTGATTTAAACCATCCATTGTTCTGCATTTAGATTTTATTTTTTCCCCTGTGGATCACAAGGCACTGTTTGTTTCAGGGGTGACTCTAATCTCCAGCGTAATTTGACAAGACAGCCAAGAGGGCAAACACAGGCAGTTCAGATCTGCTGCCTGTATCGCATGAGAGAACAAGAATGAGACCAACTTGTTTTTTGCAGATCATCAACCCCTGACTGATGTTATCAATGCCGATGGTGACTCAAGGAGACTCAACCAGGTGGTGGTTTACAAAGGTCCATGCCCATTGTTCCTCATGGCATACCACCAGCCTCAACAGATCACCTAGTCATAGAGTCTCACAGCTTAGAAGCAGGCCCTTCAGCTCAACTTGCCCACGCTGGCCAACATGTCCCATCTACACTAGTCCCACATGCCTGCATTTGGCCCATACCCCTCTAAACCTGTCCTAACCATCAAATAACCTAACAGAACTGTCATATGAGGAAAGATTTAAAAGACTAGGCTTGTATTCACTGGAGTTTAGAAGGATGAGGGGGTATCTTATCATATTGTCTACAGTGTACTATGTTTACAGATTCTGTTGTGCTGCTGAAAGTAAGAATTTAATTGTTCTATCTGACAAGCTAGATGCAGGAAATTGTTCTACATGACAATAAAACACTCTTGTTAGATGCAAGGGGATCTTATAGAAACATATAAATGAATAAAAGGACTGAACAAGCTAGATACAGGAAAAATGTTCCCAATGTTGGGCGAGTCCAGAACCAGGGGCCACAGTCTTAGAACTAAGGGGAGGCCATTTAAGACTGAGGTGAGAGAAAAACTTTTTCACCCAGAGAGTTGTGAATTTGTGGAATTCCCTGCCACAGAGAGCAGTGGAGGCCAAATCACTGGGTGGATTTAAGAGAGAGTTAGATAGATCGGGGCTAGGGATCAAGGGATATGGGGAGAAGGCAGGCACGATTGGGGCTGATCAGCCATGGTCACAATGAATGGCGGTGCTGGCTCGAAGGGCCAAATGGCCTCCTCCTGCACCTATTTTCTATGTTTCTAGAACACTCATCCAGCAATCCTCGAGCCCACCAGCTCATCCCGTAGTCAATTCATCAGCTTTTCCATAAGAACTTCCATCAGTTCTTCCAAAAGAATGACAATCAGACAATCTCGATAACCCTCAGCCCATCAAGCAGCCCCTTAATTCACCCAGAAGTCTGAACTATTGAATGCTCACTGCATCTCTTTCCATGTCGGCAAGTTAATATCCAGCTGCATGAACCATGTGAAAAGGGAATAAATAGATGCATGTGGTGCAGTGATTTGTGCAGCACTATAGGCCTGGAGACCAAGAGGAGTTCACCATTGAACGGAGTTTGAACGGGGGGCTTGAGGCCCCCGACCGAGGAAGAACAAAAGGAAGGGACTTGAACTTTATTTCGCCTTCCATCACAATGAGGAATGTGTAGGAGTCACTGTGGTGAATGTCCGTATTAAAATGTGTTTTTGAGTGCTGTTGCTTTTAATTGTATGACTGACCTGGCCAATGAAATTCCTCGTATGTTGCAAAACATGGCAAATAAAATCTGATTATGATTCCATACTCTTTCCTCTCTGATCTTTTTGCAGTTGCCTGCCTTTCTGTACTTGTTGCAAGAGATTATCGCGGCATCCAGCATCCTCGGAGAATGTAGAATTAAAGGCAGGCAATGCCAGTTTTAAAGATGGTTATTTGCCTCAAGATTGGATTATTGTATCTCCAGAACCTCCCCAGAGGCTCTGGGAGACACAAGGTTCAAGAGGGAACACAAAAAGCCTAATTAGGAAGAATATTAAGAGTAAGATTTTCAATTAAAATACTGTAATTGATGGAACCTTGCCTTTAAATTGGTTCTTGGATGAAACCCTGATGGTTCTCACATTGTCTCTTTAAATTTACTCTCCTTTTCACACTTGCATTAAAACACACAGCCACCGCCATTCACAGTGATACTGCCCGGCAGTCTCATAAATACAGTCAACACAGCCACCTTGACAGCCACACAAAATGATGTAAATAAAAATTGTTTTCCTTGTTTAATACAATACAATTCAATTTATTGTCATTTGGACCCCTTGAGGTCCAAACGAAATGCCGTTTCTGCAGCCATACATTACAAACAAATAGACCCAAGACACAACATAATTTACATAAACATCCATCACATTGCTGTGATGGAAGGCCAAAAAAACTTCTCTCTCCACTGCACTCTCCCCCCCGATGTCAGAGTCAAAGTCAAAGTCAAAGCCCCCGGCGGGCGATGGCGATTGTCCCGTGGCCATTAAAGCCACGCCGGGTGATGCAAGGTCGCACACCGGGTCTTGGTGTTAGAGCCCCCGGCGTGCGCTCGCAGAGTCCCGCAGCCATTCCAAGCCGCGCGGGGCGGTGCTGTAAGGCCCCGCTCAGGTGCTCTTCAACCCCGCAACTCGGGCGGGAGAAGTCGCCGCTGTGGAAGCCCCGAAAAGCGGTCTCCCTCCAGGGACCCGCGGGCTCCCGGTGCCGCCGTCCGCCAAACCCGCAGTTGCAGCCACCGAATCTCCGGAGGTCGGGCCGCAGCAGCGTCCACCACAGCTCCACCCGCTCTGGACTCGGCCAGCTCCGCGACGGTGAGGTGAGTAGTCGGCACCACAGCCCCCGGTCTTCCTGTTGGAGGCCGCTCCTCGTTGCAGCCCCAACGACAACGGAGACCCGACAAAGAAAAGGTCGGGTCTCCCGTGCAGGGAGAGATTTAAAAGTTACCCCCAACCCCCCCACACCACCCCCACCCCACCACACACATACCCCAACAAAAATAACAAAAACTACATAAAAACATAGACATAAAATAATAAAAACGCAGACGGACTGCAGAGGCCGCTGCAGACGTGAGCCGCGCCGCCTACCGAAGTTAAGAAGTTCAATTTACAATTATTTGAAATTGTGGGGGTTGGTACAAAATACTGCTGACCCACAAATGTGTTGTTATGAGACATTCACATTTAAAAAATCCATGTCTCAAAAAAAGCAAGAAGGTGCCCATGTTATTTGACCAACTTATCAGATGAATTTAAATATGTAGGTATGTATGCATTAGTTTTGCTCCTAATTCCCTTTCCAAATCATTAATATATATGGTAAACAGTTGCGGCCCCAACACCAAGCCTTGCGGCAAAAAAATCCAGAAGATTAGTCAAACATGATTTCCCTTTCATAAATCCATGTTGACTTGGACTAATTCTTTTACTGCTATCCAAATGCCCCATTATTACATCTTTAATAATTGACTCCAGCATCTTTCACACCACCAAAGTCGGGCTAACTGGTCTGTAATTCTCCGTTTTCTCTCACGCTCCTTTCTTGAAAAGTGGGATAACATTAGCTATCCTCCAATCCACTGATCGTAAATCTATTGATCGTTGGAAAATGATCATGTGTATAAATATATATGTATGTGTATATATGCATGTATGTGTATATATGCATGTATATGTATATGTGTGTATATATGTATGTATATATATGTTTATATGTGTGTATGTATGCATATAAATGTATCCATATGTATGTGTGCATTTGTATGTGTATACGTATGTATGTATGTGTATATATATGTATGTGTATAAATATATATATCTGCATATATTTATTATTACTATATAATTATATATATAATTGCCTTTATGGTTTATGCACATCATCTTACAAGGCAAATGAATTAATAGTGATTATTTAAATCAAAGTTGCTTCTGATCCATGAGAATAAACTTTATTATCTCTAACTTGCCTCTCACACACAGACACATTCATATAAAATATATAAAATATATATACGTTAAATTTAATTTTGTGCAGTGTGTGTTAAAGGGAAACTGCACAATACAATGCAAGGGAAACTACGCAAAGGAGGGGGCTGTTCCCGCTACAAGATACTCGAAGATCTTTGCTTTGGATCAAAGATTATAGAGGAGCTCTATAATCTTCGCTTTGGATCACAGCGGGTGGCATACCGGAAGTCGCGTGTCGCTTAAAGAAATGGCGGCCGTGACATTCCGTCACGTACTACACGTCAGTCCATTGGATTTCGGAGGAGTGGTCTATCTTGCTCCTCTATGATCTTTGGAGATTACTGTGTCTCTCCATTTAAAAGAACTTCAAACATTCACATACTCATATTTTTTACACTCCCTCCCTCCCCAAACCCACCCATGGATTCACATTTACATAAATTAACACTGTCTCCCACCCCCCTCCTTCCCCATAACCCGCTCCCGAGACAGTTCAGTTCCAAGATTGCTGATGGGTAAAAGCTGTTCTTGAGTCTGGCAGTGCGTGACTTTAGCGACCTGTACCTTATTCCTGAGGGCAGCAGTGTGAAAAGGTGGTGACAAGGATGTGTAACGTCTTTCACGATATTACAGGTCCTGCTGCGGCATCTGGAGTGGTAAATGTCCTCCAGAGGGGGCAGTTTTTATCCCCCTCTGGAGAGCTGCTCTGTCAGCTGCTGAACAGTTCCCAAACCAGGCAGTTATGCAGTAAGTCAGTATGCTTTCTACCGAACAGCGGTAGAAAGACTCCAGCAGTTTAGCAGACAGATGGGCCTTCCTCAGTGTTCTGAGGAAGTAAAGTCTCTGTTGCGCCTTTTTTACAACTACAGCAGAATTCACAGACCATTTAAGATCCTCACTGATGTTGATCCCCAGAAATTTAAAACTAGGCACCCTCTCCACTCCTCGCCCCCTATCTCCAGTGGCCTGAGCTCCGCTCTATGTCGTCTGAAATCAGTGATGATCTCCTTTGTCTTTTTAGTGTTCAGAGAGAGATTGTTGTGAGCGCACCACTCAGAAAGTCTGTGCACCTCCTCTCTATAGGCGACCTCGTTCCCATTTGAGATGAGCCCCACCACGGTTGTATCGTCCGCAAATTTTATGATCCTATTTGCGGGGTGATGGGGCAAGCAGTCATGTGTGTATAGGGCGTAGAGGAGCGGACTGAGCACACAGCCCTGCGGTGCTCCTGTGCTGAGGGTCAGGGATGTCGAGGTGTAGGGTCCAAGTCTCACCGTCTGTGGGCGTTCACTGAGAAAGTCCAATATCCATCGACACAGTTGACTGCTGAGGCCAAGGTCTAGCATTTTTGTGATCAGCTTGCTGGGTATGATTGTATTAAAAGCTGAGCTGTAATCAACAAAAAGCATCCTGACATATGACCCCTTCTCCTCTAGGTGTTGTAGTGCAGCATGGAGGACAGTGTTTATGGCATCCTCTGTAGATCTATTAGCCCTATATGCATACTGGTGTGGGTCGAGTGAGGGGGGGAGAGATCATTTAAGGTGACCTAGGACCAGCCTTTCAAAGCACTTGGAGACTACAGATGTAAGAGCAACGGGCCTGTAGCCATTGAGGGAGTTGATGATTGTCTGCTTGGGCACCGGGATGATAGTGGTGGTTTTCAGGCACTTTGGCACGGAGGAGTGTGCTAGGGAAAGGTTAAAAATGTCCGTGAATACCCCAGCAAGCTGGTGAGCACAGTCCCGGAGCACCCTGCCTGGGATCTCATCCGGGCCAGCAGCCTTACTAGCATTAACAGTTCTCAGGGCCCGCTTTACCTCCTCTAACTGGAGGGTAAGTGGCTGGTCAGCAGTTGGAGAGAGGTCCTTTCATTCGGACCTCTCTCGAAACGGGCAAAAAAGTGGTTGAGCTCCTCTGCCAGCGATGTATTTGCAGCTGTCGGAGGGTCCCTGCTGCCCCTGAGGTTTGTTAGGTGATGTATTCCCTGCCACATGCGTGCTGTATCCCTGGAGGTGAAATGGTCCTCGATCTTCTCCTTGTAGGCCATTTTAGCTGAATTAATGCCCCGCTTAAGGTTGTGTCTGGCAGCGCTGTACAGTTCTTTTTTATTTATTTCTTTATTTTTATTTGTTTATTTTATTAGAAGTTGGTACAGTACAAAACAGTACAGTGGAACCTAATTTTAGGTACCAACTATGTCATACCGTAATCCATTCTATGTACAACCTCTAGTTTTATGTTATGAGGAGGAAGTAAGCAAGACAAGAAAAAGAAAACAATAGAAAGGGGAAAAAGTGGAAAAATAGATGGTAGAGAATAGAAAAACGTGAAGTGTGTATATAAAAAAAAAAAAATTTTTAAATAAAAATAAAAAGTGGAGGGTAAAAATAGAAGAGAAGGCCCCTTAAAAGAGAATGTTTCAAATCTGTATTCGGAGATGTAGATCTATCCACGTCATGAACTGAAATCAGCAATCCTTATGGTACCGCTGCATCACATGATTCCAAAAAGTCGATGAAAGGAGACCAACTCCTTAAGAATTGGTCATATTTATCTATTAGTCGGAGTCTCATTTCTTCAAGGCGTGCTATGTCCATCATATTCCTAATCCACATTTTAACAGTTGGTATGGTTGTATTTTTCCAAAATTTAAGTATCAATGTATTCCCTGCCACATGCGTGCTGTATCCCTGGAGGTGAAATGGTCCTCGATCTTCTCCTTGTAGGACATTTTAGCTGAATTAATGCCCCGCTTAAGGTTGTGTCTGGCAGCGCTGTACAGTTCTTTGTTGCCAGATTTGTGGGCCAAGTCCCGCTCCTTCAGAAGACGCTGGACCTCCGTAGTCATCCATGGTTTCCTATTCGGAAAGACACGGATGCACGGATCCCCCACATCAGATTGGGTTTTTAAACCTAACACTTTAATTATCTATACTATTACTAAAACTCTCATCTTGTCCTCTTCTGGTTTGCGTTGTTTTTAAATTGGAGCAAAAACGGTACCCTATATCGCCAGGATTTTTTTGCCACCTTACCGTTTCCCTCTGCTCCAACCGCACCAGGTTCATAGGTGGAATATTACATGAGTTATGAAGGTTTAAAAATCGTGAGATCAGTAGATTGGTCTTCTCGCCTGTCAGTCGCCAGGAAGATAACGCTCCTTCCGGCACTCGCTGTCAATCACCAGGGCGAGGAGAATAAAGTCCTGGAGCCGGGCGTGAGTCGTGAGTGAGAGTCGAGTCAAGAAGCCATGAGTGAGTGAGAGTCGAGTGCAGCTTTCGTGAGTGGGTGAACTGTGAGTCCAGAAGCCGTGAGTGAGTGAACTGTGAGTCCAGATGCCGTGAGTGAGTTAACTGTGAGTCCAGAAGCCGTGAGTCTGGGAACTGTGAGTCCAGAAGCTGAGAGTCTGTGAACTGTGAGTCCAGAAGCCGTCAGTCAGTGAACTGTGAGTCCAGAAGCCATGAGTGAGTGAACTATGATTCCAGAAGCTTGTAAGTTAGTGAACTGTGAGTCCAGAAGTCGTGAGTGAGTGAGAGTTGAGTGCAGCATTCGTGATTGAGTGAACTGTTAGTCCAGAAGGCGTGAGTGAATGTACTGGTAATCCAGAAGCCGTGAGTGAGTGAACTGTGTCCAGATATCATGAGTGGGTGAACTGTGAGCCCAGAAGCCGTCAGTCAGTGAATTGTGAGTCCTGAAACTGTGAGTCAGTGCACTGTAATTCCAGAAGCCTTGAGTGAGTGAACTGTGAGTGCAGAAGCCGTAAATGAGTGAACTGTGAGTCCAGACTAGAAGCCGTGTGAGTGAACTGTGAGTCTGGCAGCCATGAGTGAGTGAACTGTGGGTCCAGAAGCCGTGAGTGAGTGAACTGTGAGTCCAGAAGCTGTGAGTGAGTCAGTGAACTGTGAGTCCAGAAGCCGTGAGTCAGTGAACTGTGAGTCCAGAAGCCGTGAGTCAGTGAACTGTGAGTCCAGAAGCTGGCCGGAGCACGGAGCCTGCCTGATTGCTGCAAGCTCGAGATCCTGGGGAAGTGAGGACTGAGAGTGGGGGATTGAGTGAGTCGGGTACTGGCGGGGCTCACCAACCCCACCCACACACCCCCATCCCCTCACACCCCCTCACGGCAGGCCATGGCAGCGGCAGGGGGCAGCAGTCTCCCCCCACTGGTCGGGGGCAAGGGGCAGAGTGGTGGGGGGGAGGGGAGGAGGGGGGATCAGGGGTATCACAACGGGAACCCATCAGGTTGGGGGCTATGTGTGAGTGGCGGAATATTGGAATTGGTGGAGAGGTGGAATGTTACGTTTGGGGTCCAGTCCTCCTGTGTGAGAATGGGACCCAACGGGTCCCACTTAGTCCAGTCAATAAATAAATGTCAACGGGGCCAGATTCCCCAAACATCTGGGAACCCCATTTCCCACATTACTGCTTCAGTAAGGCAAGGCAAGTTTATTTGTATAGCACCTTTCAACAACAAGGTAATTCAAAGTGCTTTACATAAAACATTATAAGCATTGGAAAGAAACACATATGAAATGACATTTAGATGTAAAACGATTATTAGATTATTCAGATAAAATAATTACAAAATTAAAAGCAATCAAATAAAATATTTAAAATAGAATAAAACCAGGAATAGAAGTTACAGTGCAATATAGGTAATTAATAAATTGTATTGTTTACTGAAAGGCAGCGGCAAACAGAAAAGTCTTCAGTCTAGATTTAAAAGAGCTGAGAGTTGCAGCAGACCTGCAGTTTTCTGGGAGTTTGTTCCAGATATGTGGTGCATAAAAACTAAATGCTGCCTCTCCATGTTTAGTTCTGACTCTGGGGGCACAGAGCAGACCTGTCCCAGACGATCTGAGAGGTCTGGGTGGTTCGTAGCTAAGCAGAAGATCAGAAATGTATTTTGGCCCTAAACCATTCAGTGCTTTGTAAACCAACAGTAGTATTTTGAAATCAATTCTTTGACAGACAGGAAGCCAGTGTAAAGACCTCAGAACTGGAGTAATGTGATCTACTTTGTTGGTCTTAGTGAGGACTCGAGCAGCAGCGTTCTGAATTAACTGCAGCTGTCTGATCGACTTTTTAGGGAGACCTGTAAAGACACTGTTACAGTAGTCGAGCCTGCTGAAGATAAATGCATGAACAAGTTTTTCCAAATCCTGCTGAGACATAAGTCCTTTAATCCTTGATATATTCTTTAGGTGTGTCAGGTCTCGCGTTTGATCTAGTTTCTGTTTCTTATTGGTTTTTAGTATTAGAGTTTGCATTCTTGTTTTATTTTGGTGTCTCACATCTCGTTACATCCTCGAAAAATTCTATAAGATTCGTCAGACATGATTTACCTTTCATAAATCCATGCTGACTTTGTCCAATTATTTCACCACTTTCCAAATGTGCTGCTATCCCATCTTTAATAACTGATTCTAGCAGTTTCCCCACTACCGACGTTAGACTAACTGGTCTGTAATTCCCCGTTTTCTCTCTCCCTCCCTTTTTAAAAAGTGGGGTTACATTAGCTACCCTCCAATCCTCAGGAACTACTCCAAAAGAGTTTTGAAAAATTATCACTAATGCATCTACTTTTTCTGGGGCTACTTCCTTAAGTACTCTGGGATCATCCCGTACACTAGCACTATCCTACACACTAGGGTCAATTTACAATGCTGACAGAAGCCAATTGACACACACACCTGTATGTCTTTGGAGTGTGGGAGGAAACCGTCGCACCCGGTGGAAGCCCATGCACAAACAGACAGCCCCTGTAGTCAGGATTGAACCCGTGTCTCTGGCGCTGTGAGGCAGCAACTCTACCCGCTGCGCCACTGTGCCGCCCACATTCCAGTGGGATGTATTTCAGGCGGGTCATTCTCATCAGTTCTAAACATTCTCCATATCTCTTTGTCTGGAGCTGTAGATGATAGACATGGTCCCAGTTCCCTCACAGAGAGTTGGTCTTCTTGCAGATGTATCTCCGCTCCTTCACCTTGGTGAAGATTACTGGGAATAAGACAAGTGACAGGTTCTCAGATGCGTTCCCACTTTCCCCCACACTGGAAGTTTCCCGTCCTGGAGTGAAACGTCCTTCCCAGACACTCGCTGCCAGTCACAACCTAATGAAGGCGCTGACTTTCCAGTTCACATTGACACCAAAGTAAATGCATTGGAGTGTTTTGCTGCTGAATGAGAACTGGTTTATTGTTGCTTGGCGGGACGTTCTGAGGGACACAAACGGGCTAGAGTCATAGACAGACACAAAACGCTGCAGTAACTCAGCGGGACAGGCAACATCCCTATGGAAGGGTAAGGTGTGAAAACGAGAGATCAAAGGGGACGCCACTGAAGGGAAATGTAGAATGGCATGTGTCGTTGTTAGCCCTGGGGAAGGTGACAAGGAGGCATTCAATCAGTAAACATTAAATCAGGACGTCAGTAAATCCAGTCTGAAAACTAGAATGGGGGAGGGTGGAGAGAGAGGGATAGCAAGGGCTCCTTGAAATTGGACAAATTAATATTCGTACCGCGGATTTGTGAGCTCCCCAAGCGAAATATGAGATGCTGTTCCGCCAATTTGTGGGAGGCCTCACTCTAACAGTGGAGGAGGTCCAGGACAGAAAGGTCAGTGGGAATGGGAGGGGGAGTATTTAGCAAACGGGAGATCACGTGGGCCTAGGCGGACTAACGCACAGCTCCAAGCAAACAGCAATCAGTTCGAGTAGAATTAGCGCATGATTTGGCGTTAGCTTTCTTCAAAGTATGAAGCCCAGCACAACGTGAACTGACGGGATATATATTGATACAGAGCGGTTAATGGGCGCCTTTGGCAACAGCGAGCACCTTCTCCGCGGTCTCCATCAGAAGCTTCAGCGCATCATTCAGTATCATGTAGGTCATCAGAAATGATGACCCGGCTCCAAAAACGGAACCAACGCCTGGGGCAACGTAAAGAGCGGCTTCGATGGCTGAAACAGTAACGGCGACAGCCCCCAAACGCAGCCTTACTATTACTTGTGCAGTTATTTCTTCCAGTAGGCTTGATTGTGCTGCGGCTTTCAACTCTTCAACGGACTTGCTTGTTTTCTCGGCCAATCTGCGGAGAGCAGCATCATTCAGACACAGGCATTTACGGAAATCAATTACCGCTGCAATCAATATCCCCATGTCACAGGCGGCAGAGAGACCCGGGACCGGGATCGCTCCCACTCCTCCCGATATGATCGCCCACATCCAGATACGTTTCTTCAACACCTCACCTTTCTTCCGAATAATCTCCACACTGAGGTTGGGAAGGGCCAGGACAAAGACAGATTCCTTTACATTTGGTAAACCAGCTCCAAGTGATTTAATTAAATGAGGGAAATCATACATATTCTTCTTAAAACTGGATATCAGGAACACGGTGGGATCGGGGATCCCGGCCTTTCCCAACTGACTGACGCAGTCGCTCCGGATCTTTTCCATTTCTGCATCTTCATCAAATGTCGTCTGTTGCTGCCGCATTGAATCAAGGTCAGCGTCAATCTTAGAGCGGACAAAATAGAACTCCTTCCCCAGCCGCTTAATCTCCTTGGCAAGTTTTGCATCATTCTCTGTGAATCGATTAACTGCCACTATGATGAAGAAATCGTATTTTTTTAATTGCATTTTCTTCAGGTAAGAACCCGCGGTGAATCGTGTAGATCCGATCCCCGGCAGGTCCCAGTAGCGGACATTGGGCAGATTGGGATGTGGGTATCCGGTTGGCTCCATTGTAGTTTCCGTGGTCCCAACCGCAGCCGCTCCCTCATCTTGTTTACGAAGGCCTCTCATGGCGTTGATGAAGGTGGATTTTCCTGCACCCGAGTCTCCCGTCACGGCGATGTTCAGCTCGGTGTTGTCCAGTTCTTTCACCTTCTTCTCCAGCAGAGGTTTAATCTTTTCAACACCACCCGTTTCGAACTCGGACTTCAGTTTGCTGAGCTCTTCCTGTGTGAAGTATGTGGGGGTCTCAGACTGATCTGCCTGTTGGCTGAAAGGAAACATGTTCGGTGAAAGTTTCCAGTTGAAATGAAACCAACTGAAATAAAGGACAAGCACCTTCTCTCCCTTTCCCTCTTTTCCCATTGCTCCACCTGGATACACACCATTTATCCCACAATCCCGCCCTTTCCCTCTTCCCCCATCACCTTCACCTATATCCATTACTCCAGCTTCCCATCTCACACCTCTTCTCTTGGCCTGGGAGCAGAATTAGTCCATTCGGCCCATCTATCCCGCGAGTTCTCCTTATCTCAGTCTTTTCATCACTGGCCTTCCTTCAATCATCACCCCCTCCCCCACCCCCCAACATCTATCAACCTATCACTTGCCTGACTTAGTCCTGCCCCCAATCCTCATCCAGCCGCCTCCCTCCAAACACAATCAGAGTGAAGAAGGGTCAATTGAAGAAGCCAATGGATCCTCGAGCTGAAACAATTCACTCAGATTTGATAACTTATAGATATAAGCTGTGGGCCGAGGAGCTTTTTCGTTCAGGTTCATGACCCAACTCACAGAACTACCTGAATGTTTTAACATATTGTGTAAAAATATTATATAAATCATTCCTGAAACCCGTCAAGAACAAAACATGCATATTTTGTTGAAATATGAGAAAAACTTCCAATTTTCCGAGTAGTAATTGTCCAATCAATGCACGTTTGACATTGAGGTCGGACGCAAATTGACCAATCCTGCACTTTGTTTTATGGTCTCTAGGCAGCGAGGACCCTGGGATCATGGCTGCCTCCTCATTACATCAATAGCAATAACAAGGTTTCCAAGGAATGAAGGTAATGCTAAATTTGCTGATCATTTTGTTTTTCAATTGATTTATCTTTATAAAGTTTCGATGTGAATTGTTAAATAAAAATTATGAATAACAAATGAGCAGGTAGGGTTAGGATTGGGGTTAAGGTTAGGGTCAGGGTCAGGGTCAGTGTTAGGGTCAGTGTTAGGGTTAGGGTCAGGGTTAGGGTCAGGGTCAGTGTTAGTTTCAGTGTTAGGGTCAGTGTTAGGGTCAGTGTTAGGGTCAGTGTTAGGGTCGGGGTTAGTGTTAGGGTCAGTGTTAGGGTCAGTGTTAGGGTCAGTGTTAGGGTCAGTGTTAGGTTTAGGGTCAGGGTCAGTATTAGTGTCAGGGTCAGTGTTAGGGTCAGGGTTAGGATCAGGGTCAGTATTAGGGTCAGGGGCAGAGTTAGAGTATGGGTCAGCGTCAGGGTCAGTATTGGGTTCAGGGTCAGTGTTAAGGTCAGGGTTAGGGTCAGGGTTAAGGTCAGGATTAGAGTCAGCATCAGGGTCAGTATTAGGGTCAGGGTCGGTCAGGCTTTTCGGCACGCCGGCGGATGCTGTGGAGGATCGGTCGGGCTGTCAGAAGGATGGTGAGACCCCCACAGAACGCTGAGCAGCAGACACGTCGGTGGCTCCAATCCTAGAGATGGGACTCGACCGGCGAGACCGACATCGGGCAGAGCCCTAGTGGTCGAGGAGCGGACAGGAGATTTTGTGGCGGCCGACGAGATGCGAGGATTGTCTGTTGCCCCCCTGGTGCCAGGGTTCAGGATGTCACGAGTCAAATTCTGAACATTCGAGAGAGAGAGAGAGAGAGAGAAGGTGAACAGCCGGCAGTAGTTGTGCACGTGGGCACAAACGACATCGGGAATAAGAGGAAGGAGATTCTCCAACATGACTTCAGAGAGTTTGGAAGAAGACTGAAATGCCGGACTTCTAGGGTGGTTATCTCTGGATTGCTTCCAGTACCACGAGCCAGTGAGGACAGGAACAGGGAGATAGGGGAACTGAATGTGTGACTGAGGGGCTGGTGCTGGGAGCAAGGATTTAGATTTATAGACCACTGGGATCCCTTCTGGGGTTGGAGTGATCTGTACAAAAGGGATGGGTTATACCTTAACTGGAGTGGGACCAACATTCTGGCAAGCAGGTTTGCTAGGGCTACACGTGTGGGTTTAAACAAAATCGTGGGGGGGGATTGACAAATTGGGAGTATAACGATGGAGTTAAAGATGAAGTGGCTACAGGAAAAGTACAAAAGATTCACTCCTATCGAAAAGACAGACAGGTGGGCAGAGGGGGTGGGGTTGTCCTCTTGGTGAGGAATGGAATTCAGTCCCTTGCAAAGGGTGACATTGAAACAGGAGATGTGGAGTCAGTATGGATAGAACTAAGGAATTTTAAGGGTAAAAAGACCCTAATGGGACTAATCTACAGGCCCCCACACAGTAGCCTGGACATAGGGCGCAAGTTGAATCAGGAGTTAAAATTGGCATGTTGCAAATGTAATGCTGTGGTTGTCATGTGAGATTTCAACATGCAGGTAGACTGGGAAAATCAGGTTGGTACTGGACCCCAAGAAAGGGACTTTGTAGAGTGCCTTTGTGATGGATTCTTAGAACAGCTTGTATTGGAGCCTACCAGGGAGAAGGCAATTCTGGATTTAGTGTTATGTAATGAACCGGATTTGATAAAGGACCTCGAGGTTAATGAGCCATTAGGAGGCAGTGACCATAACATGGTCAGGTTTAATCTACAATTGCAGAGGGAGAAGAGTAGCTCGGAGGTGTCAGTGTTACAGTTGAATAAAGGGGACTATGAGGCCATGAGGGTGGAGCTGGCCAAATCTGACTGGAAAGATACACTAGCAGGGATGACAGTGGAACAACAATGGCAGGTGTTTCTAGGAATAATACAGAAGGTGCAGGATCAGTTCATTCCGAGGAGGAAGAAAGATTCCAAGGGGAGAAAGGGACGACCATGGCTGACAAGGGACGTCAGGGACAGTATAAAAATTAAAGCGAAGAGGTACAACGTAGCAAAGATGAGCGGGAGGCTAGAGGATTGGGTAATGTTTAAATAACAACGGAAGATAACCAAAAAGACAATACAGGGAGAAAAGATGAGGTATGAAGGTAAGCTAGCCAAGAATATAAAGGAGGATAGTAGAAGCTTCTTTAGGTAGGTGAAGAGGAAAAAATTAGTTAAGACAAAAGTTGCACCCTTCAAGACCGAAAAAGGTGAATTTATTATGGGGAACAAGGAAATGGCAGATGAGTTGAACAGATACTTTGGATCCGTCTTCACTAAGGAGGACACAAACAATCTTCCTGATATAGTGGTGGCCAGAGGATCTGGGTGAAGGAGGAACTGAACGAAATCCACATTAGGCAGGAAATGGTGTTGGATAGACTGATGGGACAGAAGGCTGATAAATCCCCAGTGCCTGATGGTCTGCATCCCATGGTACTTAAGGAAGTGGCTCTAGAAACCGTGGATGCATTGGTAATTATTTTCCAATGTTCTATAGACATAGGATCAGTTCCTGTGGATTGGAGAGTAGCTAATGTTATCCCACAATTTAAGAACGGTGGGAGAGAGATAACGGGGAATTATAGACCAGTTAGCCTGACATCGGTGGTGGGGAAGTTGCTGGAATCAATTATAAAAGATGAGATAGCCGCACATTTGGATAGCAGTAACAGGATCGGTCCGAGTCAGCATGGATTTACGAAGGGGAAATCATGCTTGATTAAACTTCTGGAATTTTTTGAAGATGTAACTAGGAAAATGGACAAGGGAGAGCCAGTGGATGTATTGTAACTGGACTTTCAGAAAGCATTTGATAAGGTCCCACATAGGAGATTAGTGGGCAAATTTAGGGCACATGGTATTGGGGGTAGAGTGCTGACATGGATAGAGAAGTGGTTGGCAGACAGGAAACAAAGAGTAGGGATTAACGGGTCCCTTTCAGAATGGCAGGCAGTGACTAGTCGGGTACCGCAAGGGTCGGTGTTGGGACCGCAGCTATTTACAATATACATCAATGATTTGGACGAAGGGATTCAAAGTAACATTAGCAAATTTGCAGATGACACAAGGCAGGGTGGCAGTGTGAACTGTGAGGAGGATGCTATGAGAATGCAGGGTGATTTGGACTCCTTGGGGGAGTGGGCAGATGCATGGCAGATGAAGTTTAATGTGGATAAATGTGAGGTTATCCACTTTGGTAGCAAAAACAGGAAGGCAGATTACTATCTAAATGCCGTCAAATTGGGAAAAGGGGAAGTACAACGGGATCTGGGGGTCAGTCTATGAAAGTAAGTATGCAGGTACTGCAGACAATGAAGAAATCAAGGAGCAAAGAGGTCCTTCTGCGGTTGTACAGCGCCCTAGTGAGACCACACCTGGAGTATTGTGTGCAGTTTTGGTCCCCTAATTTGAGGAAGGACATTCTTGTTATTGAGGGAGTGCAGCGTAGGTTTACAAGGTTAATTCCCGGGTTTGCGGGACTGTCAAATGCTGAGAGTGATGAAGCTGAATTTTAGTTAAAATATAAGAAGATATTAAATTGGCTTCTGGGCTAGCTTGCAGCTTATATTTAGTCTCAAATTAGGCTTGCCTCAGGTTGCTGTGTGTGAGATAATAAATCCTATAACATTGTCTCCCAAGTGACAAGCAGAGAGGAGAAGCTAGAGAGATCTCTTTGAAGTAAGATGCCATAAACCAAATGGCCAATGTTATGGGGGAGGAGGCGAGAAAGGAAGAGAGAAACAGCTAGTCATATCTGTGAAGTAAGATGCCATAAACCAAATGGCCTATGTTTATGAAGGACCAAATGACAGAGCTAGGGTGATCTCTGTGAAGATAAAATGGCCTTATCCAAATAGCCAATGTTTATGAAGGACGAGAGAGGAACAGGGAAGTGGAAAGATAAAATGTTGTAAACCAAATGGCCAATGTTATCTTGTACTATGTAAACAAAAGACCTTTGATGTGATGCATTCTGTGGAAACCCTTTCCTGTACCTCTGACCATGACTAATGTCTGAAATGTGCTAAGGGGACAAAAAAACCCTATTTAAGGCAATGTAATTCTGTTGTTCAGAGAAGGTGAACGGAGGACGGTCAAGTGTCTGTAATGGTCACTTGACTGGAGTCCTCCCTCCTTCCATCGGCCGATGTTAAGTAAAGTTTTGATCTGGTCTACCAAACAGTTTGTGTGGTGTCTGTTTATTAAGAAGCGAACCTGGTTTAGTAGTTATAAAAGTAGCTTTTTCATTGGCGTAGTTATGCAGGCCTCGCTGGGACCACATCAACAGCTGACTGTGAAAGAGGTTGCGGAGGTTGCCGGGATTGGAAGGGAGATAACTGAGCTCTATCGGCCCCCTTGTAAGACCGACTCCCTAGAAACTCCCGGGAACATCTGTGATCCTTCAGCAGACATTGAATTGGTTCCCTGCCGAGGTTCTTAGAAACAGACAAAGGTAAGACCAGTTGGGCTTTATATGTTTTTTTAAGAAGGGATTGTGTATGTATTTTTAAGACAGAATTGTGCATGTATTTTTAAGAAGGGCTTGTGTATATTTTTAAGAAGGACTTGAGCGGTTTCTCTTTCTATCTCTCTTTGTTTTCTTTTTTTTTTTTAATCTATCTCTACTAAGGGCTCATAGGCCTCATTGAGACATCCGTGATTTGTCGGGTTGAGAATGGGGGGTTGAGGTGTGCGTCTGGCTTATTGAGACATCTGAAGAGTTGTCGGATTCAGAAATAAGTGGCGTTGTATATTAAAGATTTAAGAAGTCTGCCAGGTTGAGAAACGGGGGTCACGGATAGCGGGTCTGCTTCGTTGAGACACTTGGGGCTTATTTTAAGAGTTAAGGAGTCTGCCAGGTTGAGAAACGGGGGTCTTGGATAGCGGGTCTGCTTCGTTGAGACACTTGGGGCTTATTTTAAGAGTTAAGGAGTCTGCCAGGTTGAGAAACGGGGGTCACGGATAGCGGGTCTGCTTCGTTGAGACACTTGGGGCTTATTTTAAGGGATAAAACGTCTGCCAGGTTGAGAAACGGGGGTCTTGGTTAGCGAGTCGGCTTCGTTGAGACACTTGGGTCGTATATTAAAGAGTTAAAAAGTCAGCCAAATTGAGAAACTGGGGTCTCGAGTAGCGAGTCGGCCTGGTTGATATATTTGGAACGATTCGGAATTAAGAAGTCTGTTTTCTCTTTCTCTTCCTCTTTCTTTCTATCTATCTATGGGGAATGCTCTGGATAACAGTCCAACATATGTGTTATTTGAATCCTAGGTATAATAAGAAATGTAGAATGTTAAGTTACAAGTTGACCAAATGGTTAATGGATGAAGCCTGGCCAGTAGGGGGAACATGGAATGTAGAGATGTTGATATGGGAAAGGAAGACAGGAAAGAAATGGAAGAAAGGAATTAAAACATGGAAAGCAGGAACAGAGGAGAAGCATGAGGAAAGTAGAGTTCGAAGTTAGATGGATACTGTATGTAAGAAGGGTATAGAGTTAAGAAACAAGGAAAGCACTAGGAAAGGATGGAACGTATTGCAACTAGAATGCCAGTGGGCAGAGGAACAAGAGGAAATAATTAAAAGACAGACAGGAGGTGAGAAACAGGTGATGGTTAGTAAAAAATAAATCCAGTACTGGTAAATCCTCTGGAGGAGACTTCATGTCTGGCACGACGACCCTATTTGGTAATGAAGATGAGGAGTTAGATAATCTTGGGAGATGTCCACCTCCCTATGTCCTACCAGTAGCAATGGCATCTTTACCTGGGACAGTTCCGTCAGTAATATCCATATACCTCGAAGTTCTGACCTTACAAAGCTCCCCAGGATTGGGAGCAGGGGAATGCCTTTCTGTGCGTAATTTGTTTAACGCATTGATGCTACCAGAACAGCTGGTCATTGTTAAATGTACTGCACACACTGGTGCTGGGGACCCTATAGCAAAGGACAATGAATTTGCTGATAGTGTATCCAAACAGGGCAGCCTGTACATCCAAATGCGTAGTGTCAGCAGCTAAACAGATGCTAGCAAATAGAACGGTCCTGCCAAACATGAAGGAGGTATGTACATTACAGAGGGACGCCTCTTATATATATAATATAACTATGGAAACAAGAGGGCTGTGCCATTGATTCAGCACACCCCGCTTGGACAAGTTGGTGTATTCGATACATTTTTACTCGTCTTACCCATGCTGGTAAGGAGGGAATGATAGGATAACAAAGGAAACGTGGTGGCAGGCCTCTGAATGTAAAATTTGCCAACAAAGTAATCCAGGCAAATCATTTAAGATACCCTCAGGGGTGACGCCAATGCCATCACGATCGGTTGAATGCATACAGATTGATTTTATTGAAATGCCAAGGGCCCAGTGTTATAAATATTGCTTAGTGATTTTAGATTTATTTAGCAGGTGGAGTGAAGCTCTACCAACCACTAATAATACTGCTGAAACTATGGTAACATTGTTGTTAAGAGAAGTTATTCCCAGGTTTGGCCTACCTAATGTCATAAACTCAGACAATGGTCCTCATTTTAACCACTATTAATAAGGAAATATGTGCACATTGTAATATTCAACAGCAATTTCACTGTGTACACCACCCACAGGCATCTGGGATGGTGGAAAGAGTCAATGAGGATTGCAAAATAAAATTACCCCGGAGGTAAATCCTTTTTCTGACAGGCAACTATGTTATAAAAAATTGGGGATGAAGGAAAATTTGATGGAGAAATGAGGAAAGAGCTAGGGAGACTGAAAAATCAAGGGGAGTCTGACTAATCATGATCTGGATCAATGTCCAATTAGGGTTAGGTAACCAGGATTTTGGTAAACAGAACTCTTGTCAGAAAAAGGGAAAGTAAATTACAAAGAGACGTCTTTGAAGATGAAATATTATATACTGCTGGTAAAACAATGTTTTTGTATATGTACTGCTTGTAAAACAATGTTTTTTTATGTGGAATGTGTGAAATTCAAAGCAATGAGCAAAGTTGTGTGTCACTTTAAGAAGTTTGTCCTTTAAAATGCAAATGGGACAGACAGTTTATGGTGTGCTCCGTTAAGAAACAGGCATGAATGGGGGGCGGAGCTATACTCGAATGATAAAATGTGTTGGTTGATTATAAGTCTTTTGAACCAAGTTTTTTTTAAAAGACTCTTCCCGATTAAAGTGTTAAATGAGATTGGAAATGTCAAAATTACAGAGAAAAAGAAAATGTATTATTGATTACTGATTCTGAGTGGGAAAGATTGTTTTGATATGATAACAGAGGTTGTCTTTTAAAATGCAAATGAAGCAAGATTACTGTTTTCAAGCAAACAAAAAGATGTTGAAGCATGTGCTGTGTGAGGGAAATTAGGTAGATGAAAAATTGTCTTATGACTTACAAAAGGGGGTTTGAGGGAAGTAGATTGGGGAAGAGAACATATTTGGAGAATTGAGTATTTAGGTGGGGAGAGCCTCTTCGGATATAATTGGATTAAAGAATAAGTTCACAGGGAAGTGTTAAGAAGGAACTGAGATACGAGGATCAAAGGAAGACAAAAGTGCTGGAGAAACTCAGCTGGGAACAAGATTCACAACTTTTTATTGATACAGGAAAAGCTGCTGTGTCCACCCCCTGGAGAGTGGGGGGAAGCCACCTACAGGCCCTGGGCAATTAACTAATTATGTATGGACGGCAATTAACCCATGTCTTGCCAGATCTACATTCTCAGGATGGAGGAGCTTTGCTGGAAGCCATAAAAGCTATACGATGATGGTGCTGGGACAAGAAGAAATTGAGACTGTATTGAAAAGAACAACCAAGTGTTGCTAACAACATGAACTGCTGTAAAGATTGAAGATCATCGTCGCTGGATACATTTGATTGACTGTGAACAGTTTGTGGAAACAAGGACGATGGGCTATGGATGCTCCCTTTATTCTGGGGTGGCCCAGCCCACATGGACTGAACTTTCTTCAGAATGGCAAGCTTGCGGACTAACCCACATTTAAAGGATGGTACACACCTCCTTTTAAACAAGATTGAAGTCAAACATGACAAGCGCAGCAAAGATACCTGACTACAGACAGTAAGAGGTCTGCAAAGGCCAGTTAAATCTACCTGTTTTTGCCACAACCAAGGCACTGGTGTATTTTTAGGAAACAGTATATTTGTGACAGGCATTGTCATGTTGCAAATGCAGTGCCACACAAGAGAAGCATGAACCAGTTACACCAGCACACGGGGAATTCCAAGCGAAGCCGAATAAAGGCTGAGCAATTTTTATGATCCTTTTCCTGTCCTATGGTAGTATCTTAGTGTCACGTTCGGGGGAGGTTGGTGGCCATTTAAAATGTTTGGAGGGACTTGTGGAACGATTGCCCACTATGAAATGATTGTGTTACTAGTGTACTATTAATTTGTCTGATGAGATGTTATGGTCTTTCGTATGTACTCAGCAAGGACTGTAGTTGTTATCAAAAATTTGATAAAAGGATGGAATGATGAAGCTGAATTTTAGTTAAAATATAAGAAGATATTAAATTGGCTTCTGGGCTAGCTTGCAGCTTATATTTAGTCTCAAATTAGGCTTGCCTCAGGTTGCTGTGTGTGAGATAATAAATCCTATAACATTGTCTCCCAAGTGACAAGCAGAGAGGAGAAGCTAGAGAGATCTCTTTGAAGTAAGATGCCATAAACCAAATGGCCAATGTTATGGGGGAGGAGGCGAGAAAGGAAGAGAGAAACAGCTAGTCATATCTGTGAAGTAAGATGCCATAAACCAAATGGCCTATGTTTATGAAGGACCAAATGACAGAGCTAGGGTGATCTCTGTGAAGATAAAATGGCCTTATCCAAATAGCCAATGTTTATGAAGGACGAGAGAGGAACAGGGAAGTGGAAAGATAAAATGTCGTAAACCAAATGGCCAATGTTATCTTGTACTATGTAAACAAAAGACCTTTGATGTGATGCATTCTGTGGAAACCCTTTCCTGTACCTCTGACCATGACTAATGTCTGAAATGTGCTAAGGGGACAAAAAAACCCTATTTAAGGCAATGTAATTCTGTTGTTCAGAGAAGGTGAACGGAGGACGGTCAAGTGTCTGTAATGGTCACTTGACTGGAGTCCTCCCTCCTTCCATCGGCCGATGTTAAGTAAAGTTTTGATCTGGTCTACCAAACAGTTTGTGTGGTGTCTGTTTATTAAGAAGCGAACCTGGTTTAGTAGTTATAAAAGTAGCTTTTTCAAGAGAATGAAGCGGCTGGGCTTGTACACTCTGGAGTTTAGAAGGATGAGAGGATATCTCATTGAAACATATAAGATTGTTAAGGGTTTGGACACGCTAGATGCAGGAAACATGTTCACAAAGTTGGGGGAGTCCAGAATCAGGGGCCACAGTTTAAGAATAAGGAGTAAGCCATTTAGAACGGAGACGCGGAAACACTTTTTCTCACATAGAGTGGTGAGTCTGTGGAATTCTCTGACTCAGAGGGCGGTGGAGGCAGGTTCTCTGGATGCTTCCAAGAGAGAGCTAGAAAAGGCTCTTTAAATAGCAGAGTCAGGGGATATGGGGAGAAGGCATGAACGGGGTACTGATTGGGGATGATGAGCCATGATCACATTGAATGGCGGTGCTGGCTCGAAGGGCCGAATGGCCTACTCCTGCACCTATTGTCTATTGCTGTGAGGGTTCGGTCGGGCTGTTGGGAGGCCGGTTATTTCTACAAGGTATCGGTCAGGCTGTCAGGAGGCCTGTGAGTTCTGCGAAGGGTCGGTCGGGCAGTTGTTAGGCCGTTGTTGCAGCGAGTGAGCGGGTGGACTGACGGAGCCAGTGCTATGGGGGTGCTGAAGGCGTCCCGTCAGCGTGCAGGGCAGTGCTGCTTCCCACCATCATCACCACGATGATCCACATGCTGGCCGAGGTGAACTCACCGAGCGGCCACGCGTACGGTGCCCGCAGCTGGTTCCAAAGCGGCTTCAGCTCCAACGTGGGCAGCAATGGAAGGGGGCGAGTTAGGGCTAGGGTTAGGCATTTTCCTGTCAGTGGAAGATGCCTTTAACCCCTGTCCCGCTTAGGAAACCTGAACGGAAACCTCTGGAGACTTTGCGCCCCACCCATGCTTTCCGTGCGGTTCCCGGTGGTTGCAGGTTCTTGTCGGAGGTTGCAGGTAGTGGAAGCAGGTAGGGAGACTGACAAATTTATATAGTATAATAATATATGGTTTAAATCAGTGGTTCTTAAACATTTTGGCCCCACAACCACATCAGACATTCTTGCTCAATACCGTGACCGCCAAAACTAAAATTGACAAAAACCCAGCCGGATTTATTAAAACATGTCTGCCAATACTCAGTGAATGGGGTGGCTGCAATTGCTTCGTAGCCATCGGGCGGTCAAAACGAGGACAAATGCTTGACAGGCAGCACCTCATCTCAACATCAATCACAAGCCTATTGCGACCCTTTGTTTTCATAGTTACTCTGGTTGAGAATCCAGCCTCACAGCGATAGGTTGAGGGGGACTGGACCAATTGTGTCAGGGCCCTTCGAAAGAACAGGACTGTCCTTCACTTTCACCCAATACGTGGCGAGCTCTTGTTCCATGAAGTAACTCTTGAGCTGTGCAACTTCACAAATTCGGTAAAATTCAACCTTTGCAGCCACGTCAGTATCGCTGATGGCACCGGCTTCAATGGAAAAGGATGATCCACTCCTCACGAGAGTGGTCGTCCAGTCCGGGGAAGTAACGTTCGATGGCTTCACTAATTGCCAGAAGGTGGGTTGAGATCTCATCGTAGAAGTGGCATTCAGCACCTGGTGTAGCATCCAGGAGAGTCGTCATCTTGGTGAAGATAAATCGCACAGATTAAGTCGCACAGATGAAGAAACTTCACACCATCGGTGAACAGCTTATGAAGCCATGCCTTCTCGAAGCAGGGAAGTTGGTGCTGGGGAAACAGCCGTCAAACAAGTTCAGGGAAGATAGTCGTGTCACCGACCTGGACTCTTCTCTGGTAAAGGTGAATCTTCCTCCTGAACACGGCCACTTTGTCACGAGCCGTGTGTAGCATTGGGACGTTTCCTTGAAGTGACAGGTTCAAGGCATTCACCTCGGCGAGGAAGCCAGCCAAGTAAGCAACCTTCATCACGAACAGATAATCCTGCATCTTTTCATGAAGCTGATTCTCCTTCTCTCCAAGAACAGTGCTATTTCCTCTCGAAGTCGAATCACACAATTGAGAACTTTACCACGCAAAAGCCAACGCACGTCTGTGTGGAATATCAGAACAGTGAAATCGGCGCCCATTTCTTCACACTTCGCTTTGAAGATTTTTGTGTTTGTTGCGCTTCCTCAGATGTGGTTCCCAATCTTCACCACATCTGAAACCACTTCTCGAAGACCAGGAGGGAGAGTCTTCATCACTAAAGCATGGCGATGTATCTTGCAGTGGGTGAAGGAGACATGGGGAGTGGCATTCTTCAGGAAAGCTTTGAAGCCAGATCTGCATCTGAGCATGGAAGGTGCCCCATCTGTACACACCCCAACTAGGCGTTCCCAGCCAAGCTCATGTTTGATGAGGAAGGCTTCCAGCATTCTGAACACATCTTTTCCCCGAGTGGCCAATGGCTCCGAGAACAGGTACTCCTCCTTCTTGCTTTCTCCATCGAGGTAACAAACATAGACTAGCCGTTGGGAACATGAGTCAACTTCTGTTGACTCATCCAGTTGCAGTCAATACATTGGTCTACTCTTCACAGAGCTCACCACGTGCCTCAGAATATCATTACCCATATGCGAGATTCAACTTTTGGCTGTGTCATTTGAAAGGGAAATCTGCTTGAACTTGTTTGACTGCTGTTCCCCCAGCGCCAACTTCCCTACTTCGAGACGGCATGGCTTCATAAGCTGTTCACCGATGGTGTGAGGTTTCTTAGTCCGTGCGACTCGATAAGGAATCGGTATGAAGCCTCCAGGGCCGCATCATTATGATTAGCGCTGTGACCCGTCGAATTGATGCGGGAGTATTTTATTCACGTATGCCCGTACGTATACACACACGCACTCTGTGTGTTGTGAACCATGTCTGCCAAGAAGCCCACGTATAGTGAAGCATTTCTCAAGTTCGGCTTCACTAGCATTGTTGAATCATCCGTGGTCAAGCCACAAAGTGTTATCTGTGCCAAGGTTTTGAGCCACGAGAGCTTGAAGTCCGGCAAACTGAAGATCCATTTGGAGTCTTGTCACAGCGACCTGGCGGGGAAGGGCGGGGACTATTTCAAAAGAAAAGAAGCCGCACTCAAGGGTTCCCGCATCAACTCGATGGATCACTGCGCTCATCATAATGATTCGGCCCTGGAGGCCTCATACCGATTCCTTATCGAGTCGCACAGATTAAGAAACTTCACACCATCGGTGAACAGCTTATGAAGCCATGCCTTCTCGAAGCAGGGAAGTTGGTGCTGGGGGAACAGCAGTCAAACAAGTTCAGGCAGATTTCCCTTTCGAATGACGCAGCCAAAAGTTGAATCTCGGTTACGAGTAATGATATGAGCAACAGATGGGATGCGAGGATGGTGTGCTGCCTTCCTGGTGCCAGGATCCAGGATGTCACGGACAGAGTGCAGAAAATCCTCAAGGGCGAAGGTGAACTGCCGGAAGTGGTAGTGCATGTCGGCACAAACGATGTCGGAAAGAAGGGGATGAATATTCCACAGCGTGACTTTAGAGAGCTTGGAAAAATGCTAACAAGCAGGACCTCCAGTGTTGTTATCTCCGGATTTCTTCCAGTTCCTCGTGCTGGCGAGAGCAGGAACAGGGAGATACGGGACCTGAACGTGTGGCTGAGGAACTGGTGCACAGGGCAGGTATTTATATTCTTAGATCACTGGGATCTGTTTTGGCTTAAGGGGGAACTCTACAAAAGGGACGGATTGCATATTAACAGGTGGGGGATCATCATTCTGGCAGGCAGGTTTGCCACTGCTACACGGGTGGTTTTAAACTGAATAAGGGGGGTGCGGTGTCAAATGGGATAGTTGAGGATGGTGTTAAAGGGAAAGGGTTTCGTAAATGTGTGAGCGGAGAGACAGAGGGGTGTAAAATGAGGGTAGAAGCAATAGGTAGCAAGGTGAAAAGTAAAAGTGGCAGGCAGACACATCCAGGGCAAAAATCAAAAAGGGCCACTTTTCAACATAATAGTATAAGGGGTAGGAGTGTTGTAAAAACAAGCCTGAAGGCTTTGTGTCTCAATGCAAGGAGCATTTGTAATAAGGTGGATGAGTTGAATGTGCAGATGGCTATTAATGACTATGATATAGTTGGGATCACAGAGACATGGCTTCAGGGTGACCAAGGCTGGGAGCTGAACATCCAGGGATATTCAATATTCAGGAGGGATAGACAGAAAGGGAAAGGAGGTGGGCTAGCGTTGCTGGTTAGAGAGGAGATTAACGCAATAGAAAGGAAGGACATTAGCTTTGAGGATGTGGAATCGATATGGGTAGAGCTGCGACACACTAAGGGGCAGAAAACGCGAGTGGGAGTTGTGTACAGGCCACCTAACAGTAGTAGTGGAGTTGGGGATGGCATCAAACAGGAAATTAGAAATGCGTGCAACAAAGGTAAAACAGTAATAATGGGTGACTTCTACCTACATATAGATTGGGTGAATCAAATTGGCAAGGATGCTGAGGAAGAGGATTTCCTGGAATGTATGCAGGATAGATTTCTAAACCAACATGTAGAGGAACCAACGAGAGAGCAGGCTATTCTAGACTGGGTATTGAGTAATGAGGAAGGGTTAGTTAGCTGTCTTGTTGTGGGTGGTCCCTTGGGCAAGAGTGACCATAATATGGTTGAATTCTTCATTAGGATGGAGAGTGACATTGTTGATTCAGAAACAAGGGTCCTGAACTTAAAGAAAGGTAACTTTGAGGGTATGAGACATGAATTGGCCAAGATAGACTGGCAATTGATTCTTAATGGGTTGACGGTGGATATGCAATGGAAGGCATTTAAAGACTGCATGGATGAACTACAACAATTGTTCATCCCAGATTGGCAAAAAAAATAAATCAGGGAAGGTATTGCATCCGTGAATAACAAGGGAAATCAGGGATAGTATCAAAACAAAAGATGAAGCCTACAAATTAGCCAGACAAAGCAGCCTACCAGAGAACTGGGAGAAATTCAGCGTCCAGCAGAGGAGGACAAAGGGCTTAATTAGGAAAGGGAAAATAGATTATGAAAGAAAACAGGCAGGGAACATAAAAACAGACTGCAAAAGCTTTTATAGATATGTGAAGAGAAAAAGATTAGTTAACACAAATGTAGGTCCCTTGCAGTCAGAAACAGGTGAATTGATCATGGGGAACAAGGACATGGCAGACCAATTGATAACTACTTTGGTTCTGTCTTCACTAAGGAAGACATAAATAATCTGCAGGAAATAGCAGGGGACCGGGGGTCAATTGAGATGGAGGAACTGAGTGAAATCTAGGTTAGCCGGGAAGTGGTGTTAAGTAAATTGAATGGATTAAACATAGAAACATAGAAAATAGGTGCAGGAGTAGGCCATTCGGCCCTTCGAGCCTGCACCACCATTCAATATGATCATGGCTGATCATCCAACTCAGTATCCTGTACCTGCCTTCTCTCCATACCCCCTGATCCCCTTAGCTACAAGGGCCACATCTAATTCCCTCTTAAATATAGCCAATGAACTGGCCTCAACTACCTTCTGTGGCAGAGAATTCCAAAGATTCACCACTCTCTGTGTGAAAATATTTTTCCTCATCTCAGTCCTAAAATATTTCTCCTTTATCCTTAAACTGTGACTCCTTGTTCTAGACTTCCCCAAAATCGGGAACAATCTTCCTGCATCTGGACCAACCCCTTAAGAATTTTGTAAGTTTCTATAAGATCCCCCCTCAATCTTCTAAATTCTAGCGAGTACAAACCGAGTTTATCTTGTCTTTCTTCATATGAAAGTCCTGACATCCCAGGAATCAGTCTGGTGAACCTTCTCTGTACTCCCTCTGTGGCAAGAATGTCCTTTCTCAGATTAGGAGACCAAAACTGTACGCAATACTCCAGGTGTGGTCTCACCAAGACCCTGTACAACTGCAGTAGAACCTCCCTGCTCCTATACTCAAATCCTTTTGCTATGAATGCTAACATACCATTCGCCTTCTTCACTGCCTGCTGCACCTGCATGCCTACTTTTAATGACTGGTGTACCATGACACCCATGTCTCGTTGCAGCTCCCCCTTTTCTAATCGGCCACCATTCAGATAATAGTCTACTTTTCTGTTTTTGCCACCAAAGTGGATAACCTCACATTTATCCACATTATACTGCAGCTGCCATGCATTTGCCCACTCACCCAACCTATCTAAGTCACCTTGCAGCCTCCTAGCATCCTCCTCACAGCTAACACTGCCCCCCAGCTTCGTGTCACCCCGCAAACTTGGAGATGTTGCATTCAATTCCCTCGTCCAAATCGTTAATATATATCGTAAATACCCGGGAATTAACCTTGTAAACCTACGCTGCACTCCCTCAATAACAAGAATGTCCTTCCTCAAATTAGGGGACCAAAACTGCACACAATACTCCAGGTGTGGTCTCACTAAGGCGCTGTACAACCGCAGAAGGACCTCTTTGCTCCTTGATTTCTTCACTGTCTGCAGTACCTGCATGCTTACTTTCATAGACTGACCCCCAGATCCCGTTGTACTTCCCCTTTTCCCAATTTGACGGCATTTAGATAGTAATCTGCCTTCCTGTTTTTGCTACCAAAGTGGATAACCTCACATTTATCCACATTAAACTTCATCTGCCATGCACCTGCCCACTCCCCGAAGCTGTCCAAGTCACCCTGCATTCTCATAGCATCCTCCTCACAGTTCACACTGCCACCCTGCCACCCTGCCTTGTGTCATCTGCAAATTTGCTAATGTTACTTTGAATCCCTTCATCCAAATCATTGATGTATATTGTAAACAGCTGCGGTCCCAACACCGGCCCTTGCGCTGCCCCACTACTCACTGCCTGCCATTGTGAAAAGGACCCGTTTACTCCTACTCTTTGCTTCCTGTCTGCCAGCCAGTTCTCTATCCACATCAATACTGAACCCCCAATACCGTGTGCTTTAAGTTTGTATACTAATCTCTTATGTGGGACCTTGTCGAAAGCCTTCTGAAAGTCCAGATATAACACATCCACAGGTTCACCCTTATCCACTCTACTAGATTCGTCAGACATGATTTACCCTTCATTAATCCATGCTGACTTTGCCCAATGATTTCACCACTTTCCAAATGTGCTGCTATCCCATCTTTTATAACTAATTCTAGCAGTTTCCCCACTACCGACGTTAGACTAACTGGTCTGTAATTCCCCGTTTTCTCTCTCCCTCCCTTTTTAAAAAGTGGTGTTACATTAACTACCCTCCAATCCTCAGGAACTACTCCAGAATCTAAAAAGTTTTGAAAAATTATCACTAATGCATCCACTATTTCTGGGGCTACTTCCTTATGTACTCTGGGATGCAGCCTATCTGGCCCTGGGGATATGAAGAAAGACTGGATAGACTCGGTTTGTACTCGTTAGAATTTAGAAGATTGTGGAGGGATCTTATAGAAACTTACCAAATTCTTAAGCGGCCTTTTCACGGGGCGACTTGACGCAAGAGTTAACCAGAGTTTAACATCGTGGGAACCTCGTGCGATAACAGTACGGCATTCGTGGACCACCGTGGACCACCGTAGCGCTAACGGCAGGTAATCGTGTATCTTGGTGACTCGGGAGAAAATTCAAGAAAGTTTGAATTTCTCCAAGAGTGACTTGTACACTTGTGGTTGAGCATTGCAACATTATATGGACGTAGTGGCCAGTGCGATATCCGTAATAACTCTTGCGGGTACCGTGGGAACTCCTGCGAACGGTGAACCCGGAAGCTGGACAGAGGGGACAGAAGGTAAGTAAAAATTGTCTTCTGTGGGATTGAATTTAAAAAATAAATAAAAATAAAGATTTGCATCCGCATATGGACATCAACTTATTCATGAGTTATGTTAATGAGATTCAAGAAAATAACTATAATCTTTAAAAGGGACTTTAAAAGGGACTTTACTGAAAGGTTACGCATTTTTATGGTCCGTGAGAAATTTTTCACATGTACTTCTTTGAGAGATACAGGTCGGAGTCCTCGCCGACTAGCGATCGATGCCTTTCCGAAGCAGGGTCCGGAACGCTACCAATCAATGTTGTACAGAGACCCGTGTAAGGAGTGAACTGCACATGCTGGATTAAACCGAAGACAGACACAAAAAGCTGGAGTAACTCAGCGAGTCAAGCAGCATCTCTGGAGAAAAATAGCTGATGTTTCGGGACGAGACACATCTTCAGACTCAATTCCGATTAGGCTGTCTGAAGAAAAGTTCCGATTCTCCAGAGATGCTGCCTGACCCGCTGACTTACTCCAGCTTTTTATGTTTTTCTTCCCACATCTGACTTACCTGCTGAGTTACACCAACATTTTGTGTCCTTCTGTGCGTATTAACCAGCATTAACCAGCGTCTGCAGTTCCTTTAGACATTACCTAACTTCAGATTTTAGAGATATAGCGCGTGGGAACTCCTGCGAACGGTAAACCCGGAAGCTGGACAGAGGGGACAGAAGGTGAGTAAAAACGGTGGTCTCAATATCGACAAGGGAACATGTGTCCTTCGAGGACGTCCCACCTAATTGTCATTGTTGGATAATCTTTTTAACAGGAACACTTGCAGAGATGGCTCCCAGATAATCTCAAAGAAAGGGGGTAAAGCGTGTCAGAGATGTTTTTGCCATGTTGCTCTATTCAGGTTCTATATTGTTTCAGTTTCTATATCTATATTGTTGCTCTATTCAGTTTCCCAGGGGGTCGGGACGGGACTGGAGTTGGGAGGGAAAGGTGGGGGAGTCGAGGGAGAGGAGGGGGAGACAGATGGGGGTGTCTTCATTTACTGGCGGCGGGTGTCTGTCACTGAAACAGGCAGGTGAGATTTCACATCCACCTTGTGTGTGCCTCTCTCTCTCTCTCCCTCCCTCTTACACAGGCTGAGAGACTCTGCCTCTGTGAGTGTACGTCTCTTTCTCCCCCTCTCCCACACACAGTAAGACCGAGGTACTGTGCTCAGTCCATCTGTGTCTCCCACATACACAGTAAAACATGTCTCCAAATGAGCCAATTCAACCAAGGGAGGATATTTATAGTGTGTGAAAAAAAATGTGACATCATTTGTGTCACGTGTAGTTCACGATGTTCATTCAAGATTTAACGGGAAAGCTCGGGAGACGGACAAGTCACTCGCACAAATAACAGAAATGCCGAGTACCGTGGGAACTCTTTATCTACCCCCCGTTATATCGTGCGAGACTCGTGCTGGACCACGACCACTTCACTCTGGTGACATCTTGCGTCAACTCGCCCCGTGAAAAAGCCCCATTAAGGGGTTGGACAGGCTAGATGCAGGAAGATTGTTCCCAATTTGGGGGAAGTCCAGAACAAGGGGTCACAGTTTAAGGATAAGGGGGAAATCTTTTAGGACCGAGATGAGGAAAACATTTTTCACACAGAGAGTGGTGAATCTCTGGAATTCTCTGCCACAGAATGTAGTTGAGGCCAGTTCATTGGCTATATTTAAGAGGGGGTTAGATGTGGCCCTTGTGGCTAAAGGGATCAGGGGGTATGGAGAGAAGGCAGGTACAGGATACTTAGTTGGATGATCAGCCATGATCATATTGAATGGCGGTGCAGGCTCGAAGGGCGGAATGGCCTACTCCTGCACCTATTTTCTATGTTTCTATGATATTCTGCTGCATGTGAAGGACTATCCTGTTCTTTCGAAGAGGGGCCTCATCCTATTGGTCCAGTCCCCCTCAACCTATCGCTGTGAGGTTGGATTCTCAACCATAGTAACTCTGAAGACGAAGGTACGCAATAGGCTTGTGATTGACGCTGACATGAGGTGCTGCCTGTTGAGCATTGGTCCTCGTTTTGATCGCCTGGTGGCTACGAAGCGATTCAGCCACCCCATTGACTGAGTATTGGCAGACATGTTTTAATAAATCCGGTTGGGTTTTACAATTTTTGTTTCTAGGATCATGGTACTGAGCAAGAATGTCTGATGGGGTCGTGGGGCCAAAAAGGTTAAGAACTACTGTATTAAACGGTTTCAACGACAGAAACAGCAAAGAGAGCCGCACCCAAACCCATCCCTACTACTTGTGCAGTTATTTCTCA
Source organism: Amblyraja radiata (assembly GCF_010909765.2). Taxonomy (NCBI): domain Eukaryota; kingdom Metazoa; phylum Chordata; class Chondrichthyes; order Rajiformes; family Rajidae; genus Amblyraja; species Amblyraja radiata. The sequence goes on along the minus strand of NC_045967.1, from coordinate 61,985,651 downwards.
CAGCAGCGGTTGATTTTAGACAATAGACAATAGACAATAGGTACAGGAGTAGGCCATTCAGCCCTCCGAGCCAGCACGGCCATTCAATGTGATCATGGCTGATCATCCACAATCAGTACCCCGTTCCTGCCTTCTCCCCATATCCCCTGACTCCGCTATTTTTAAGAGCCCTATCTAGCTCTCTCTTGAAAGTATCCAGAGAACCGGCCTCCACCGCCCTCTGAGGCAGAGAATTCCACAGACTCACAACTCTCTGTAATAACTGTGGCCCCTGGTTCTGGACTCCCCCAACATCGGGAACATGTTTCCTGCCTCTAGTGTGTCCAAACACTTAATAATCTTATATGTTTCAATAAGATACCCTCTCATCCTTCTAAATTCCGGAGTATACAAGCCCAACCGCTCCATTCTCTCAGCATATGACAGCCCCGCCATCCCGGGAATTAACCTTGCAAGACTACGATGCACTCCCTCAATAGCAAGAATGTCCTTCCTCAAATTAGGGGACCAAAACTGCACACAATTCTCCAGGTGTGGTCTCACTAGGGCCTTGTATACCTGGAGAAGGACCTGTTTGCTCCTATACTCAACTCCTCTTGTTATAAAGGCCAACATGCCATTCGCTTTCTTCACTGCCTGCTGTACCTGCATGCTTACTTTCATTGACTGATGAACAAGGACCCCCAGATCCCATTGTACTTCCCCCCTTTCCCAACTTGACACCATTTAGATAATAATCTGTGCCTTTCAGCTTTTCCACGGATGTGCCTGTTCTCTCGGCCAATCTGCGGAGGTCAGCATCATTCAGACACTGACATTCACGGAAATCGATTATCGCTCCAATCAATATCGCCGTGTCACAGGCGGCAGAGAGACACGAGACCAGGATCGCTCCCACTCCTCCCGACATGATCGCCAACATCCAGATACGTTTCTTCAATATCTCACCTTTCTTCCGAATAACCTCCACACTGAGTTTGTGAAGGGACAGGACAGAGTTCTTTATATTCCAGTGCTTCCATTAACCGAGGGAAATCATACATATTCTTCTTGAAACTGAAAATCAGGAACACATTGGGATCGGGGATCCCAGCCTTTCCCAATTTACTGACGCAGTCACTCCGGATCGTTTCCATTCCTGCTTCTTCATCAAATGTCTTCCGTTCCCGCCGCATTAAATCAAGGTCATTGTCAATTTTAGAGCGGACAAAATAGAACTCCTTCCCCAGCCGCTTAATCTCCTTGGCAAGATTTGCATAAATCTCTGTGAATCGACCACCTGACACTATGATGAAGAAATCGTATTTTTTAAATTGCATTTTCTTCAGGTAGGAACCTGCGGGGAATCGTGTAGATCCGGTCCCCGGCAGGTCCCAGTAGCGGACATTGGGCAGAGTGGGATGTGAGTATCCGGTTGGCTCCATTGTAGTTGCAGTCATCCCAACCGCAGCCGCTCCCTCATCTTCGCTACGAAGCCCTCTCATGGCGTTGATGAGGGTGGATATTCCTGCACCCGTCTCTCCCGTCACGGCGATGTTCAGCTCGGTGTTGTCCAGTTCATTCACCTTTTTCTCCAGCAGAGGTTGAACATTTTCCACACCACCAGTTGTGAACTTGGACTTCAGTTTGTTGAGCTCTTCCTGTGTGAAGAATGAGGGGGTCTCAGACTGAGCCGCCTGTTGGCTGAAAGGAAACATGTTCGGTGAATGTTTCCAGTTGAAATAACACCAACTGAAATAAAGGACAAGCACCTTCTCTCCCTTTCCCTCTTCTCTTCCCATTGTTCCACCTGGATACACACCATTTATCTCACAATCCCGCCCTTTCCCCCTTCCCCCATCACCTTCACCTATATCCATTCCTCCAGCTTCCCATCTCACGCCTCTTCTCTTGGCCTAGGAGCGGAATTATTACATTCGGCCCCAATCCCACGAGTTCTCCTTATCTCAGTTTTTCATCACCAGCTTTCCTTCAATCATCACCCCCCTCCCCCACCCCCCAACATCTATCAACCTATCACTTGCCTGACTTAGTCCTGCCGCCAATCCTCATCCAACCGCCTCCCTCCAATCACAATCAGAGTGATGAAGGGTCCTGACCCGAAATGCCCCCTGTCCCCCAGAGATGCTGCCTGACCCGCTGAGTTACTCCAGCGCTGTGCTTGAGGTGAGGGAGGAGAGGTGGAGAAGTAACATTGTGTGATATATCCGGACATACCTGGAGCTGGCATTTCCCATTCTCCTTCTGTGTCTGTCCTTGTCTCGCCTGTGTGATGATCCAGTGGTCCCAGCACTGCCCGGGGGGGAGAGGTCTGGGCACCGGGGCTCCTCCTTGTCTTCAGTTGTGTGTGTTCTCCTAGAGGAAAGCAGAGAGGTTGCTGGTGGTTCTTTCTGTAGCAGAGGTGTATGTAAGGCTGCAAAGTATATCCCTCTTAATCAATATACGTCATTTAGCCCAACTGGTCCGTGCCAACACAATGCCCCATCTAAGCTAGTCCCACTTGTTCACAATTGGCCCATACCTTTATCAACCTTTTCCATCCATACCACTGTCCAAATGTATTTTAGATGTTGATATAGTACCTGCTTCAATTAGTTCCTCTGGTAGCTCGTTGCACAGACCCGCCACCCTCTGAGTAATAAAGTGGCTCCTCATGTTCCAATGGAATCTTTCCTCCCTCACTTTAACCCTAAGCCTCTACCATGGGTAAGAGACCGTGGATTCTCCCTCAATTTCCCTCATGATGTTATACACATCTTTCAGATCACCCCTCATCCTCCTGCGCTCCAAGGAATAAAGTCTTAGCTTGCCCAACCTCTCCCTAGAGCTCAAGTCTTCGAGTCCTGGAAACATTCCCCTAAATCGTCTCTGCGCTCTTTCCAGCTTAATTCAGTTCTGTTCAATTTAGTTTATTATCACGTGTAGCGAGGTACAGTGAAAAGCTTTTGTTGTGTGGCTATCCAGTCAGCGGGAAGACAATCCATGATTGTAATTGAACCATTTACAATGTACAGATACACGATAAGGGAATAACGTCTAGTGCAAGGTAAAGCCAGTAAAGTCTGATCAAAGATAGTCAGAGGGCCCCGGGAGAGGTAGATAGTGGTTCAGGACTGCTCTCTAGTTGTGTTGGGATAAAACCCTGTGACAGTAACTTGCTTTGAATCTCCCAGTGATTCTCAGGAACAAGTTGCATCTGCAGAATAAAGGAATTAGACTTTAAAATTAACCTACGAACATTCCTCTCACCTTCGCTCCCCCCATCCCCCACCCTGGTTGTTTCATCAGCTCCATAGTTCACATTGTTTCCCTTCAGATCACACCTTTCCCGGCACACAATGGGCACCGCCCTGCCTGAGCTCATTTGTTACCAGCCCTGATATGTCCTGGAGAAACTCAGTGGGTGCAGCAGCATCTATGGAGCGAAGGAAATAGGCAACGTTTCGGGCCGAAACCCTTCATCAGACTGATGTGAGGGGGGGGGGGGGGGGGAGAAGAAAGACGAAGAGGTGGAGCATGGCCAGAGTGAGGACCACCGTACATTGGAGGAGCAGCACCTCATATTTCGCTTGGGCAGTTTGCACCCCAGCGGTATGAACATTGACTTCTCTAATTTCAGGTAGTCCTTACGTTTCGGTAAGAGACCACTAGGAGGCAGTTATACCTACAATGAGAAAACCCACGCAGGTCACAGTGAGAACTCCGTACAGACAGCACCCGTAGTCGGGATCGAACCAGGGCCGGATTTAGATGAGGATCGAGCGTAGCCGGGCGGCCCGGACACGGATAGCGGGGGGTGATGGAGAGAGAGAGATGGAGAGATAGAGTTGAACGGTAGGTGTCCTGCCTTGGCCAGATGCCCCCCTAGACCTCGAGGTCCTAAGCTTAAGCTTGTCTAGTTTATAGGTAAATCCGATCATCGAACCCAGGTCTCTGGTGCTGCAAGCGCTGTAAGGCAGTAAATCTACCGCTGCCTGCGTCACCGTGCCGCCCAATGGGGTCACCGGCAATGGACTGAATACATCACGGGGGGAAAACAAGACAGACACAAAATGCTGGAGTAACTCAGCGGGACAGGGAATATCTCTGGATAGAAGGAATGAATGGGTAACGTTTCGGGTCGAGTACCTTCTTCAGACTGAAGTCAGGAGAGACGGAGATGCATAGATATGGGAGTGTGAAAACTGGCCAAAGGCAACAAAGCAAACAGAGATAAAATGTAGTCGGAGATAGAGACTGGTTGAAGAACTGGGAAGGGGAAAAGATGGAGAGAGAGGAAAAGCAAGGGCTACTTGTAGTTAGAAACATAGACAATAGGTGCAGGAGTAGGCCATTCGGCCCTTCGAGCCTGCACCGCCATTCAATATGATCATGGCTGATCATCCAACTCAGTATCCCGTACCTGCCTTCTCTCCATACCCCCTGATCCCTTTAGCCACAAGGGCCACATCTAACTCCCTCTTAAATATAGCCAATGAACTGTGGCCTCAACTACCTTCTGTGGCAGAGAATTCCAGACATTCAACACTCTCTGTGTGAAAAATGTTTTTCTCATCTCGGTCCTAAAGGATTTCCCCCTTATCCTTAAGCTGTGACCCCTTGTCCTGGACTTCCCCAACATCGGGAACCATCTTCCTGCATCTAGCCTGTCTAACCACTTAAGAATTTTGTAGTTTTCTATATGATCCCCACTCAATCTCCTAAATTCTAGCGAGTACAAGCCGAGTCTATCCAGTCTTTCTTCATATGAAAGTCCTGACATCCCAGGACTCAGTCTGGTGAACCTTCTCTGCACTCCCTCTATGGCAATAATGTCTTTCCTCAGATTTGGAGACCAAAACTGTACGCAATACTCCAGGTGAGGTGTCACCAAGACCCTGTACAACTGCAGTAGAACCTCCCTACTCCTACACTCAAATCCTTTTGCAACGAATGCTAACATACCATCCGCTTTCTTCACTGCCTGCTGCACCTACATGCCTACTTTCAATGACTGGTGTACCATGACACCCAGGTCTCGTTGCATCTCCCCTTTTCCTAATCAGTCACCATTTAGATAATAGTCTGCTTTCCTGTTTTTGCCACCAAAGTGGCTAACCTCACATGTATCCACAATATACTGCATCTGCCATGCCCAAGCGAAATATGAGGTGCTATTCCTCCAAATTGCACTGGGTCTCACTCTGACAATGGAGGATGCTCAGGCAGAAAGGTCACTGTGGGAATGTGAGGGGGAGTTAAAGTGTTTCGCAACCGGGAGATCAGGTAGGTTAAGGTGGACTGAGCAGAGGTATTCAACAAAATGATCGCCAAGCCTGCGCTTGGTCTCACTGATGTACAGGAGTCCACACCTGGAACAGCAGATACAGTAGATGAGGTTGGAAGGGGTGCGAGTGAACCTCTGCCTCACCTGATAAACCTGTCACGGACCTTGGACGGAGTTGAGGGGGAGGTATAGGGACAGGTGTTGCATCTCCTGCGGTTACAGGGGAAAGTACCTGGGGAGGGGGTGGTTTGGGTGGGAAAGGGTGAGTTGATCAGGGTGTTGCGAAGGGAACGGTCTCTGCTGAACGTCTAAATGGGTGGAGATGGGAAGATGTGGCTAGTAGTGGGATCCCGTTGGTAGTGAAAATGTCAGAGGATTATGTGCTGTATGCAATGGTTGATGGGGTGAAAGTTGAGGACAAGAGGAACTCTGTCCCTGCTGCAACTGGGGGTGGGGAGGGGGAGGTGGAGCAAGGGCAGAGCTGTAGGGTACCAAGGAGATGCTAGTGAGGGCCTCATCTATGATGGGAGAGGGGAACCCCATTATCTGAAGAATGAGGACATCTCTGATGACCTGGTATGGAGCACCTCATCTTGGGTGCAGATGTGGTGTAGACAGAGGAATTGGGAGTAGGGGATAGAGCAGGGGTGGGGAACCTGCAGCTCTTAAGGCCGAATGCGGCCTTCTAGGCCATTGAGTGAGGCCTTTTGAATGAATCCAAAATTTGTAGAATTAATATTTTTGGTCATCTTTTATTATATTTATTTTAATCTTAAAATGAATATATTTAAAATACCAAAGAATAAAAGAAGATTCACCAAAATAATCCTCCCCGACTAGTGAGTGTATGTACAGACGGAGCACCTTCCATGACAGGATAACGTGAAGGGTTTATTGCACAGATAAAAAAGGTATTATCAGATCCTGCTGATCTCATTTCATTGTATCCTACATCAGCAAATTCTCTGTGTTGAAACTACTATTTCAAGTGGCACTTTGCAACAAGTTATGTATTGTTAACTCTATTCGTGCAAATGCAACCCGGCATGGTCAGTTTCATAATATGCTAAGGTTGGACGATGAGGCATTCAGTGTGGATTTGCCGTATCATTGTAAAGTGCGTTGGATATCGCAGGGACAAGTGTTAGCAAAATGGTTATCTTAGCGAGAACAGATAGTTAAATTTTATGGTACAGAATCAGCAATGTGAATTATTGAATGAAGGTTTCTATAGAAATACTGCATTTCTGTGTGATATCATGTCAAAGCAAAATGACTTGAATGTTTCTTTGCAAAATAAAACTAAGTATATATATGATAAGTGGCAAAAAATCCAAGCATTTCCAAATAAACCTATCTTTTTGCAAAACTCTTCTTCTTCAAGATGAAATTTCGGATTAACTTTTTCCGCAGTTAGCGAAGGTCATTGATGAGCAGGAGGATTCATGTGAATCATTTGAAGAATATTCAGCTGTTATAGACTTATTAATTAAAGAAATACAATGAAAGATTCACTGACTTTGAGAATCATGACATCACACTCAAATTAGCATTTCAACCTCACCTAGTTGATGTCTCCAAGGCTCCTAAAGAACTACAGATGGAATTGATTGAGCTCACTGAAGATGACATTTTCAAGTCCTTATTTGACGCTAAGAAAGATTTAGGAGAAAATGCAATAGAATACCCATGTCTTCGGCAACATGCATGAAAAATGCTTTCTTGCTGTGAATCTACATTCTCCTACCTAACCCCAACCAAGATGCTCTTAAGCTCACAAATGACGGATACCCATCTAGAAGATCAGCTGAAACTGCGTACCTCCATGTTGCAACCAAATATTTAAATCCTTTCCCACAACAAAGTCATTAAAAGGTTAGTTAACTTTAGAATTCACAAAATAGTTTCATTTTCTTCAGTTAGTACATAGTAGTTAGATTTTTACAAAATAATGTACATTTTTAAGTATATCTAATTGAAGTTTTTTTCTTGGGGCCTTATTTGATTACAGCTAACTTAATGCGACATTCCAACATGAAAAGGATCCCCACTGCTGGGATAGAGGCTTTACAGGAAGCAGGGTGGGGAGAAGTGTTGTCTAGATAGTTGTGGGGGTAATATATGTCAGTCATATAACCATATAACAATTACAGCACGGAAACAGGCCATCTCGACCCTTCTAGTCCGTGCCGAACACGTATTCTCCCCTAGTCCCATATACCTGCGCTCAGACCATAACCTCCATTCCTTTCCCGTCCATATAACTATCCAATTTATTTTTCAATGATAAAATCGAACCTGCCTCCACCACCTTCACTGGAAGCTCATTCCACACAGCTACCACTCTCTGAGTAAAGAAGTTCCCCCTCATGTTACCCCTAAACTTCTGTCCCTTAATTCTCAAGTCATGTCTCCTTGTTTGAATCTTCTCTACTCTCAGTGGGAAAAGCTTATCCACGTCAACTCTGTCTATCCCTCTCATCATTTTAAAGACCTCTATCAAGTCCCCCTTTAACCTTCTGCGTTCCAAAGAATAAAGCCCTAACTTGTTCAACCTTTCTCTGTAACTTAGTTGTTGAAACCCAGGCAACATTCTAGTAAATCTCCTCTGTACTCTCTCTATTTTGTTGATATCCTTCCTATAATTAGGCGACCAAAATTGTACACCATACTCCAGAATTGGCCTCACCAATGCCTTGTACAATTTTAACATTACATCCCAACTTCTATACTCTATGCTCTGATTTATAAAGGCCAGCACACCAAAAGCATTCTTTACCACCCTATCTACATGATATTCCACTTTCAGGGAACTGTGCACAGTATTCCCAGATCAATCTGTTTACCTGCATTCTTCAATTCCCTACCATTTACCATGTACGTCCTATTTTGATTTGTCCTGCCAAGATGTAGCACCTCACACTAATCAGCATTAAACTCCATCTGCCATCTTTCAGCCCACTCTTCCAACTGGCATAAATCTCTCTGTAGACTTTGAAAATCTACTTCATTATCCACAACCCCACCTATCTTAGTATCATCTGCATACTTAGAAATCCAATTTACCACACCTTCATCCAGATCATTGATGTACATGACAAACAACAGTGGACACAACACAGATCCCTGTGGCACCCCACTAGTCACTGGCCTCCAACCTGACAAACAACCATCCACCATTACTCCCTGGCATCTCCCATTCAGCCACTGTTGAATCCATCTTGCTACTCCACCATTAATACCCAACAATTGAACCTTCTTAACCAACATTCCGTGAGGAACCTTGCCAAAGGCCTTACTGAAGTCCATATAGACAACATCCACTGCTTTACCCTCATCAATTTCCCGAGTAACCTCTTCAAAAAATTCAAGAAGATTAGTCAAACATGACCTTCCAGGCACAAATCCATGTTGACTGTTCCTAATCAGACCCTGTTTATCCAGATGCTTATATATATTATCTCTAAGTATCCTTTCCATTAATTTGCCCACCACTGACGTCAAACTAACAGGTCTATAATTGCTAGGTTTACCCTTAGACCACTTTTTAAACAATGGAACAACATGCGCAGTACGCCAATCCTCCGGCAGTATTCCCGTTTCTAATGACATTTGAAATATTTCTGTCATAGCCCCTGCTATTTCTACACTAACTTCCCTCAATGTCCTAGGGAATATCCTGTCCGGACCTGGAGACTTATCCACTTTTATGTTTCTCAGGAGTGTCAGTACTTCCTCTTCTTTGAATCTCATAGTTTCCATAGCTACTCTACTTGTTTCCCTCACCTCACATAATTCAATATCCTTCTCCTTGGTGAATACCGAAGAAAAGAAATTGTTCAATATCTCCCCCATCTCATTAGGCTCTGCAGATAGCTGTCCACTCTGACTCTCTAATGGACCAATTTTATCCCTCGTTATCCTTTTGCTATTAATATAGCTGTAGAAACCCTTTGGATTTACTTTCACCTTACTTGCCAAAGCAACCTCATATCTTCTTTTAGCTTTTCTAATTTCTTTCTTAAGATTCTTTTTACATTCTTTATACTCAAGCACCTCATTTACTCCATGCTGCCTATAATTATTGTAGATCTCTCTCTTTTTTCGAACCAAGTGTCCAATTTCCCTTGAAAACCATGGCTCTTTCCAATTTTTACTATTTCCTTTCAACCGAACAGGGACATAAAGATTCTGTACTCTTAAAATTTCACCTTTAAATGTCCTCCATTTCTCTTCCACGTCTTTCCCTTAAAACAAAATGTCCCAATTTACTCCTTTTAAATCCTTTCGCATCTCCTCAAAGTTAGCCTTTCTACAATCAAAAATCTCAACCCTAGGTCCAGTTCTGACCCTCTCCATAATTATATTGAAACTAATGGTATTGTGATCACTGGACCCGAACTGTTCCCCAACGCATCCTCCGCCACCTGACCCGTCTCATTTCCTAACAGGAGGTCCAGCACCGCCCCTTCTCCAGTAGGTACCTCTATGTATTGCTGCAAAAAACTATCCTGCACACATTTTACAAACTCCAAACCATCCAGCCCATTTACAGAATGTGATTCCCAGTATATGTGTGGAAAATTGAAATCTCCCACAATCACTACCGTGATCGATACTCAAGCTCCTGTGATGGAGACGGTGTGATCAAGAAACGATATGTGTGTGTGTGAGTGTGTGAAGTGTGTGTTTGTGTGAAGCGTGTGAAGTGTGCGAGTGTGATATGTGAGTGTGTGTGTGTGTTTGCGTGAAGTGTGCAATTTGGACACGTTTCAAACTGCGAGATTTGTTTCACATAAACTGCGAATTCGGAGCGGAAACGAAACTGCAGACGAGAAAACAAATATTTCCGAGAAAGAAAATATGTTTCCTGTTCAGACACGCAAGGTTTAGCTACACACCCACACACCCACACACACACACACACACACACACACACACACACACACACACACACACACACACACACACACACACACACCCACACACACACACACAACTGCTGCCCTGGTCGATCAAACCCAGTGAACACTTTTGCCAACTCTCACTTCAATTCATCCCGATAATGAAAACCAAGTGCACTGGAGATGTGAAATAAAAATCACATCAAACGCTGGAAACGTTCAGCAGCCCAGGCAGCCAATGGATCCTCGAGCTGAAACACTTCACTCACATTTGATAACTTAGAGATAGACACAAAAAGCTGGAGTAACTCAGCGGGACAGGCAGCATCTCTGGAGAGAGATAACTCAGAAACTGACAACTGATTCTCTCCGCGGCTGCTGCCTGTCTCACTGAGTGTTTTGAACAGTTTCCAGTGTCGCTGCTCCGATTCTGCTCCTTACCTACTTCGGTTCAGGAGGAGACTCCGTCAGTGAACGTCCGCTGTGATCGCTACTCCAGTCCGCTGTGTGTCTGGACTTTCCCTCTCCCCGTGTCAAGTACTTGGATGGGTTGATGTACGTTATCCAATAAGGTTCAAGATGTGTGTGAGCTCACTTGTTGCCGGGTGACTTTACTCTTTACTCTTTGCTCTTTTGCAAGCGCTGTAAGGCTGCGCCACCGTGCCGCCCAATGGGATCACCGGCAATGGACTGAATACATCACGGGGGGGGGGGGGGGGGGGGGGAACAAGATAGACACAAAATGCTGGAGTAACTCAGCGGGACAGGGAGCTTCTCTCGAGAGAAGCAATGGGTCAGTTTTCGGTTCAAGACCGTTCTTCAGACTGAAGTCAGGAGTGGGGGAGATGCATAGATAAGGAAGGGTAAGGTGTGAAAATGGGATAAAGGGGATTTTGATCAAATGTAGAAAATAACATTGTTAGCTGGGAGAAGTGATCAAAGAAGCAAACAGAGATAAAATGTAGTCTTGCACTTATCTAATCCATGCACAAGATTATACGTTGATCAGCCAGAGCTGAACACACTTCTCTGCGTCTGCACAATGGTGCCTGTCTTGTTCTTCTTGTGCATCTTGTGCTAGTGGTGGGAAGATTGGTGAAAACAGGGCTGCAACCTGAACGCTCTTTCATTGACCCCATAAAATGTAGTCGGACATAGACAATAGGCAAGGTACAGGAGTTGGCCATTCCGCCCTTCTAGCCAGCACCGCCATTCAATGTGATCATGGCTGATCATCCACAATCCACAATCCGTACCCCGTTCCTGCCTTCTCCCCATATCCAATGACTCCGCTATCTTTAAAATCCCCATCTAGCTCTCTCTTAAAACTATCCAGAGAACCGGCCCCCACCGCACTCTGTGGCAGCGAATTCCACAGACGTACAACTCTCTGTGTGAAAAAGTGTTTCTTCATCTCAGTTCTAAATGGCTTACCTCTTATTCTCGTTTCCTGCCTGTAGCGTGTCCAAACCCTTTATAATCTTATATGCTTCAATAAGAACCCCTCTCATCCTTCTAAACTCCAGAGTATACAAGTTCAGCTGCTCCATTCTCTCAGCATATAACAGTCCCGCCATCCCGGGACTTAATCTTTTGAACCTACGCTGCACTCCCTCAATAGCAAGAATTAGGGCTCTTAAATGTAGCATAGTCAGCGGATATGCAGAGAAGGCAGGAACGGGGTACTGATTGGGGATGATCAGCCATGATCACATTGAATGGTGGTGCTGGCTCGAAGGGCCAAATGGCCTCCTCCTGCACCTGTTGTCTATTCTCCTTCCTCAAATTTCGACACTAAAACTGCACACAATACTTCAGGTTTGGTCTCATTAGGGCCCCGTACAACTGCAGAAGGACCTCTTTGCTCCTATTCTCAACTCCCCTTGTTATGAACTGATGGAGACTGATAGGAGAAGTGGGAAGGGGAAAGGATGGAGAGAGAGGGAGAGCAAGGGTTACTTGTATAGATAGAGAAGTCAATGTTCATTGCACTGGGGTCTAAGCTGCCCAAGCGAAATATGGACATCTAAGATCAAAGGGGACATAGGGACATAGACAATGGGTGCAGGAGGAGGCTGTTCGACCTTTCTGATTTAAATCTTTTTATTTGAATTTCACAGCAATTTGCATACATACAATGATAACAGACAGTGACAGTCAAGGCATAATTGTGCAACAGTATGTAAACGATCCTCAAAGCCCTTACCCTTACCCACCTTCAACCCACCCAAATCAGGTCGGAACCAAACGGGGACAAACAACACTCACATACATACACATCCACACAAATATGGTAAGATAAACGAAACAAAAAGTACTAAAAAAAAAAAGAAAAAAAATTAAAAGAAAAAAAAAGAAAAAAGGGGGGTCACTAATAACAGTAAATAAGTAAGTAATTAAATAAATAAGTGTGGGGAGTGGGGGGTTAAGGGGAGAGCAGCTGCAGTAGAGCAGAACAATGGTGGAGAGCACTCAGTCCGAGTCCGGGGACAAGTTAACAAGTTCCAAGAAAGGGTTCCATGTATCTAGGAATGTCTTGGTAGAGCCTTTGAGAGAGAACCTAAATTTTTCAAGCTTTAAATTGTAAAGCACCTCCTTAATCCAGCGGGTGTGTGTCGGGGGACAGGTGAGCCTCCAGTTAAGCAAGATCAGTCTCCGGGCTAACAAGGTTGTAAAAGCTAGGACCCGTTTCACCGCAACAGAGAGGTTGGTGTTGGGAGGGGTACCGAAAATGGCTGACAGTGGGTTTGGAGGAATAGTCTGGCCGTAGGCTCTGCTTATCAAGTCGAAAGCACTCCTCCAAAAGGCTGCTAGCTTAGGGCAAGACCAAAACATATGGCTATGGTTGGCAGGAGATTGATTACATCTGTTGCAGGTGTCCCTAACAGCGGGGTAAATTCTAGATAATCTTGCATTTGTGTAGTGGACTATTTGAAGGACTTTGCATTGGATTAGGCCATGACGGGCACATATGGAGGAAGAATGGATCAAATCCAAGGCAGAGTCCCATTGCTGGTCTGTTAGTTTCGTATTCAGCTCGCCCTCCCACGCAGCTTTTAATGAGGTATGAGGTTTCAATATAACCGACCCTAACAAGTTATACAAAACAGAGATGCATTTCTTCCGGTTGGGATCTAGAGCTATGATGGTATCGGTCAGGGTTTCAGGGGGGCGATTTGGGAAATGGGGGAATGTCTTCTTCACAAAATCCCTAATCTGGAAAAAACGAAAAAGGTGGGAGTTTGGGAGGCTATAGTTGGACGAGAGCTCCGCAAAAGACAAAAAGATGCCATCCTTGTATAGATTTTTGATACTACTGATACCGTTGCTATGCCAGGTTTTGAATGCGTGGTCTGTACTTGAAGGTTTAAAGATGTGGTTTTTAAGCAGTGGGGTCAAGATGGAAGGGCCGTGTAAACCGAAGTTTTTCCTGAGTTGACTCCATATCTTGAGCAAAAGGGACGCAATTGGGCCTGCACCCACAGATGTTATAGGAAGTGGGAGTTGGGAGCATAGAACAGACCGCAACGGGAGATGTGAACTCACCTTTTCCATGTGTACCCAGGGCGGTAGGTGGTCGCAATCATTATTCATCCAATACAGGAGTTTTTGCAAGTTAGCTGCCCAATAGTATCGCCTAAAGTCAGGAAGTGCCAAACCGCCGTCACTCTTAGGAGACTGCAGTATCGCCTTTCGGATTCTAGCCCATAAAAATTTAGATATTGTCCTTTCTAATTTATCAAAAAAAGATTTAGTGATAAGTATAGGGATGTGCTGGAAAAGATACAGGAATTTGGGTAGGACGACCATCTTGAGCAGATTTATCCGGCCCACGAGGGATAGCGGTAAAACTGACCAGCGGTCAAAATCTCTTTCGGCTTTCTCAACCAGAGGCAGAAAGTTTGTGCTGAATATATCAGATAAGGGTGTTGTGATAAAGACGCCGAAGTAACGAAACCCGTCCTCTGCCCATTTGAATGAGGTTAAAGAGCGAGGGAGATGCTTAGCCAATGAGTTAATCGGTAATAGCTCACTCTTTTGGTAGTTAAGTTTATAACCAGAATACGCGCCAAACCGTTCTAAAATATTCGTAATCACAGGGAGAGAGCTGACTGGGTTCGAGATGTACAGGAGCAGGTCATCCGCATACAATGAGACTTTATGAGTTGTGTCGAACCGTGTAATACCTTTAAAGCCCTTCTCTAAGCGTAACCAGACCGCCAAGGGTTCTATCGCGACAGCAAACAAGTGGTGATAACGGGCAACCCTGTCTGGTACCTCTCTGAAGGGGGAAGTGGGGCGACAGTGTGCCGTTTGTTTGTACTGAGGCCACCGGGGACGAGTATAATAGACTGACCCAAAAAATAAAACTGTTACCGAGTCAAAACCTGTCCATCGCCTCATATAGGTACCTCCACTCGACCCTGTCGAAAGCTTTTTCGGCGTCGAGGGAGACCACTATCTCCGGGGTCTCACTACTTGGTGAATGGATGATGTTAAGGAGACGCCTAGTATTGTGGGAAGACTGTCGGCCTGGTATGAACCCTGTTTGGTCTAACAAGATAATAGAGGGCATCACTCGTTGAAGACGGAGCGCAAGGGCTTTAGAGAGGATTTTAAGGTCCACATTCAGGAGTGAAATTGGTCTATAGCTACTACAAAGCAGGGATCTTTCTCCTTTTTCAGGATTAGGGAGATAGTAGCCCACAACAAGCTTCATTAATTCTAAGAGGATCAGTATGAATCTCCCCTAAACTGAATCTAATGGCTGGAATTAGCCGTGAAGTCACCTCGGTTCTGGCCTGATGGGCCAAAAGCTTCCCAGCTTTATCCCCAGATTCAAAAAAGTGTTGCCTAGATTTAAGCAGTCGTAGCTTGGCTTTATTAGTAGATGAAAATAATTTAGTCGTGGGGAATGTAAATCTCCATGGGTCTGTGAGCCCAAATTGTTTGGCAAAAGCATGCAGAGTCTTACCTGATTTAGTTAAAGTAGAGGCTTTGTTCGAAGATCTGTCCAGTATAGGGTCTTGGACCAGATTAAAATCTCAACCCACAATGACGTGGTGATTTTCAATATTTGGGAGAGATGTAAAATATTTGGTTACAAATGAGCTGTCATCCCAGTTGGGACCGTAAATGCTGGCCAATATGACAGGTGTGTCTTGCAGTTTGCCAGACACCATGACATCTGTGGTTCGAACATAAAGTTCTTACGAATCAGGATAGTAGTACCCCTAGCCCTATCAATACAATACAATACAATACAATACAATACAATACAATACAATACAATACAATACAATACAATACAATACAATACAATACAATTTATTGTCATTTGAGCCCCAGTGAGGCCCAAACGAAACTCCGTTTCCACAGCCATACAAACAAAGACAATTTCCTAGACATACACACAATTTAATTCACACAAACATCCATCAGAGTGGACCCACTGTGATGGAAGGCAAAGTCTTTTCTCTCCCCTGTTCTCCATGTCTCTCCCGATGTCGAAGCCCCAGGCGGGCGATGTTAAGTCCCATGGCCATTTTAGGCCGTGCCGGGTGATTTACGGCCCCGCTCCCGGTCTAAAAGTCTCGAAGTTGGAGCCCCCGGCGGGCGCTGGAATGTCCCACGGCCATGAAGCCGTGCCGGGCGATGTATGACACCGCTCCGGGTCGTTCCAACCCCGCGACACGGGCTCCGGGAAGCGGTCTCTCTCTCCCCCCGGACCCGCGAGCTCCCGATGTCCCAGTCCACCGGACCTGCGGCTGCGTTGCTGGAGCCTCCGAGCCCCAGGAGTCGAGTCGCAGCAGCGAGTCACCACCGCTCCCCACGCTCCGAGGCCGGCCAGCCCCACGATGGTGAGTAGTCCGCAGCTCCGCAGTCTCCCGAGCCCCCGGGTCGTTCAGGTTGGAGGCCGCTCCACGGTGCTAGGCCCCAACGACAACGGAGACCTGACAGGGAAAAGGTCGGGTCTCCCGGACAGGGAAGAGATTCTAAACGGTTTCCCCCTCCACCCCCCACATATACACATTTAAAACCAGTATCAAAAAACACAAACAACTACATTTAACTAGACAAAAAAAAAAAAAAAGACAGACAGGCTGCAACGGGTGAGTCGCGCCGCCCAAAAAAAAAAAAAAAAAAATTTAAATTTCGAGTGAAATAATTGGCTAATCCAGCCTCTCTTAAGACGTGTTACCTCTCTGTTGCGAAGGTGGGTCTCCTGAATAAAAAATATATTGCCTTTGAGCTGTTGCAAGTGGGCCAAGATCCTGTCAGACTTGGTAGGACTTCCCACCCCCTCACGTTCCACGGACAAATCTAAGAGTGTCGTTTGTGTTGGCCATACCTAGCTATATCCAAGCCAGTGGGCAGAGCACTGCAGTACTGCAAGTCGAAACGGAAGAGCGCATCGAAACCAGCTGCCGAGAGTAGGGCATGTGGGGGGAGGGGGGGGGGGGGAACAGGAGTGAATAACAAAAAAGAAGAAAAAAAAGGATACATAAACACGTATACACACAACAAACAAGTGGGACACATATCACTTAACCATCTTTCAAACCTGAGTCCCCGGACCTGAGATCCCCCATGTCCCAACTGAACCTTGAGTGCCCATTGCACCAAAGGTGCGTTGTCCTCGCATCTGCATGGAGATATCCGATCTTAACTCCCAATATTTCCACCTCCCAAAGCAACAAAATCGCTCAATGTCAGTAAAGTAACATAAAGTGGAATGAGTGTAGTAATAATAATAACAACTATGATAATAATAATTTGAAAAATAGAAAGTAGAAATAAAATAAAATAAACATAAATAAATAAATACAAAGTTGAAATAATTGCCATAATAGTTGCACTGCCAATGTCATTGCTAACACTAATGGTAATGGTAGTAATGATGATAGTAATAATAAGACAAAGCAAATTAACAAAATGGTGATACTGAATAAGCAAGCCAATGTATAAGTGGAGCAAGAATAGCTTCCTTTGGTATTACATAGTATATCTTAAAGTCGACAAGGTATAAAGAAAGAGTTAGCGTTAGAGACGTTAGCGAGTTGCAAACTGGGCTCTTGGATTAAAGCGCAGGGCAAAAGAACATCAGTTAAGTATTGTTAAACAAAAACGCTGTAGGAGCAGATTGGTATAACACAGCCTTGGCTGTAATGAGCTCTTATCAGCCACAGACAGTCCGCTAGGAAGACTAGTGTAAACAAACCAGCCGAATGCTGGCAGCGTTAGCAGCCAGCTGCTAAAAACAAGAAGGCAGAGACCAGATCACGAACCACAAAGTGGGTCCCTTAAGCCCAATTTTATAGCATGTGCAGGGGAAGAACCTTTCAAGTATGATTACACATAAACATTATAAGGAAAAGTTGGTATAAGATAGTCACGAATCGTGGTGAATTCTTACCAGCCTCATACATTTCGAGACAGGGGTCTAGTATAATCAGCAAGGCCGAGCGCTAGCAATGGCTAGTTGCTAAGAGCAGTCAAGCTAAAGTTAGTCCAAAGTGTAACCGTAGATTAACCGGACCCCTGTGCCACTCGGATATAGACGTACCGAGCGAAGTCAGTCGTCTGTGGGTCCCGGTCTGCGTCGACGGTAAGATGAGATGAAATCCTGAGTGTCCTCAGGAGATGTTAGCCGTCGCCTCTTTCCTTCCCCGGCCATGATAAACAGCTTGGCTGGATAATGAAGGGAGGGTTTGAGACCCAGGTTGTACAGCTTCTTCATAACGTCTCGGTACGCGGAGCGTTGTTCAACTATCTCGGGACAGTAGTCTTCAAAAATGTGGATCGGTATATCCTTGTACTTCAGTTTACCCCTCTGCCTCCGAGCCTCACGCACTACCAACCCGCGGGTCTGGTATCTATGGAAGCAGATCACAACTGCTCTGGGTTTCTCACCAGGGCTTGGCTTAGCTGTTAGCGTACGGTGGGCTCGGTCTAGCTCCGGGGCTGATTCCAGTGTGTGTTCGCCAAGAGTCTCGAGCA
The DNA here is from genome assembly GCF_010909765.2 of Amblyraja radiata. Taxonomy (NCBI): domain Eukaryota; kingdom Metazoa; phylum Chordata; class Chondrichthyes; order Rajiformes; family Rajidae; genus Amblyraja; species Amblyraja radiata. The sequence continues at coordinate 61,967,480 of NC_045967.1, read as the reverse complement.
GGAGTTGAGAGAAAAAAGCTGTTGTTTGGGGGCCTTCGATGTTCTCGGGGAGACCGACTATCCTTATGTTATTTCGGCGACTCCTGCGTTCCAGGCCGATAAGCTTAGACTTTAGCTTGGCGTTCTCTTCGGTCACCGTAGTTAGCATTGTCGCTATAGCTCGTATGTCTTGGCTGGTGGTATTGGCAAATGTCTCTAATGATGAAAGACGGTGTTGGTGATCTAAAATTGTGGTCTGGATATTGTCCAGCATCGTTTCCAGTTTGGTGAACGCTGCGTTGAATTCTGCCAGTAGCGATACCTTGTGCTCTGTTAACATGGCTGCTAGCGTGGCCATGCCGGTGCTGGTCGTCGGTCTTCCGTCTTTTGCTCCTCTTTCTTTCCTCTGCCTGGCATCTTTACGGCGTGGAGAGGTGCTGTCAATGGTGTTTAAATATTTATGGGTAATTATAAAACTTAGGCTGAGCTATAATAAAAGTTGGAGGTGAACAGGTCGGGAGCGTGGAAAAGTGCGACTACTCCAACATGTCTCCCCCAGCGGATCAGAATAGACCATTGTTAGCTGGAGAAGGGAACAACAAAGTAAACAGAGATAAAGTGTAGTCGGAGATAGAGACTGGCTGGAGAACTGGGAAGGGGAAAGGATGGAGAGAGAAGGAAATCAAGGGTTACTTGAAGTTAGAGAAGTCAATGTTCATACTGCTGGGGTGTAAGCTGCCCAAGTGAAATATGAGGTGCTGTTCCTCCAATTTGCACTGGGCCTTCCTCTGACAATGGAGGAGGCCCAGGGCAGAAAGGTCAGTGTGTGAATGGGAGGGGGAGATAAAGTGTTTCACCACCGAGAGATCAGGTAGGTTTAGGCAGACTGAGCGGAGGTGTTCAACAAAACCATCGCCGAGCCTGCGCTTGCTCTCACCGATATACAGGAGTCCACACCTGGAACAGCAGATACAGTAGATGAGGTTGGAGGAGGTGAGAGTGAACCTCTGCCTCCCTTAAAAGGCTGTCTCAGTCCTTGGACAGAGTCGAGTGGGGAGGTATAGGGACAGGTGTTGCATCTCCTGCGGTTGCAGGGGAAAGTACCTGGGGAGGGGGTGGTTTGGGTGGGAAAGGATGAGTTGACCAGGGAGTTGCGGAGGGAACGGTGTCTGTGAAAAGCAGAAAGGGGTGGAGATGGGAAGATGTGGCCAGTGGTGAGATCCCATTGGATGTGGTGAACATGTTGGAGGATTATGTGCTGTATGTGATGGCTCATGGGGTGAAAGGTGAGGATGGGAGACTCTGTTCCTGTTGCAACTGGGGGGAAGGGGAGCAAGGGCAGAGCTGCAGGGTACCGAGGAGACCCTAGTGAGGGCCTCAACTGTGATGGGAGAGGGGAACCCCCGTTCCCTAAAGAATGAGGACATCTCCGTTGACCTGGTATGGAGCACCTCAACTTGGGCACAGATGCGGCGTAGACGGAGGAATTGGGAGTAGGGGATGGAATCCTTACAGGAAGCATAGAAACATAGAAAATAGGTGCTGGAGTAGGCCATTCGGCCCTTCGAGCCTGCACCGCCATTCAATATGATCATGGCTGATCATCCAACTCAGTATCCCGTACCTGCCTTCTCTCCATACCCTCTGATCCCCTTAGCCACAAGGGCCACATCTAACTCCCTCTTAAATATAGCCAATGAACTGGCCTCGACTACCCTCTGTGGCAGGGAGTTCCAGAGATTCACCACTCTCTGTGTGAAAAAAGTTCTTCTCATCTCGGTTTTAAAGGATTTCCCCCTTATCCTTAAGCTGTGACCCCTTGTCCTGGACTTCCCCAACATCGGGAGCAATCTTCCTGCATCTAGCCTGTCCAACCCCTTAAGAATTTTGTACGTTTTTATAAGATCCCCTCTCAATCTCCTAAATTCTAGAGAGTATAAACCAAGTCTATCCAGTCTTTCTTCATAAGACAGTCCTGACATCCCAGGAATCAGTCTGGTGAACCTTCTCTGCACTCCCTCTATGGCAATAATGTCCTTCCTCAGATTTGGAGACCAAAACTGTACGCAATACTCCAGGTGTGGTCTCACCAAGACCCTGTACAACTGCAGTAGAACCTCCCTGCTCCTATACTCAAATCCTTTTGCTACGAAAGCTAACATACCATTCGCTTTCTTCACTGCCTGCTGCACCTGCATGCCCACTTTCAATGACTGGTGTACCATGACACCCAGGTCTCGCTGCATCTCCCCTTTTCCTAGTCGGCCACCATTTAGATAATAGTCTGCTTTCCTGTTTTTGCCACCAAAATGGAGAACCTCACATTTATCCACATTATACTGCATCTGCCAAACATTTGCCCACTCACCCAGCCTATCCAAGTCACCTTGCAGTCTCCTAGCATCCTCCTCACAGCTAACACTGCCCCCCAGCTTAGTGTCATCCGCAAACTTGGAGATATTGCCTTTAATTCCCTCATCCAGATCATTAATATATATTGTAAATAGCTGGGGTCCCAGCACTGAGCCTTGCGGTACCCCACTAGTCACTGCCTGCCATTGTGAAAAGGACCCGTTTACTCCTACTCTTTGCTTCCTGTTTGCCAGCTAGTTCTCTATCCACATCAATACTGAACCCCCAATGCCATGTGCTTTAAGTTTGTAAACTAATCTCTTATGTGGGACCTTGTCGCAAGCCTTCTGGAAGTCCAGATACACCACATCCACTGGATCTCCCCTATCCACGCTACTAGTTACATCCTCGAAAATTTCTATAAGATTCGTCAGACATGATTTACCTTTTGTAAATCCATGCTGACTTTGTCCAATGATTTCACCACTTTCCAAATGTGCTGCTATCCCATCTTTAATAACTGACTCTAGCAGTTTCCCCACTACCGATGTTAGACTAACTGGTCTGTAATTCCCCGTTTTCTCTCTCCCTCCCTTCTTAAAAAGTGGGGTTACGTTTGCTACCCGCCAATACTCAGGAACTACTCCAGAATCTAAAGAGTTTTGAAAGATTATTACTAATGCATCCACTATTTCTGGAGCTACTTCCTTAAGTACTCTGGGATGCAGCCTATCTGGCCCTGGGGATTTATCGGCCTTTAATCCATTCAATTTACCCAACACCACTTCCCGGCTAACCTGGATTTCACTCAATTCCTCCAACTCATTTGACCCGCGATCCCCTGCTATTTCCGGCAGATTATTTATGTCTTCCTTAGTGAAGACGGAACCAAAGTAGTTATTCAATTGGTCCGCCATATCCTTGTTCCCCATGATCAACTCACCTGTTTCTGACTGCAAGGGACCTACATTTGTTTTAACTAATCTCTTTCTTTTCACAAATCACCTTCCAGTGCTTCAGTTAACTGATCAAAATCATACTGATCCTGTTTAAAACTGGATATCAGGAACACGATGGGATCAGGGATCCTGACCTTCCCAACGTACTGACGCAGTCACTCCAGATCTTTTCCAATTCCTCGTTTTCATCAAATGTCTTCCGTTCCTTCCGCACAGCATAAAGGTCAGCGGCAATCTTAGAGCGGACAAAATAGAACTTCTTCCCCAGCCGCTTAATCTCCTTGGCAAGTTTTGCATCATTCTCTTTGAATCGAGTAGCTGACACTATGATGAAGAAATCGTATTTTTTAAATTGCATTTTCCTCAGGTAGGAACCCGCGGTGAATTGTGGGGATCCGGTCCCCGGCAGGTCCCAGTAGCGGACACTGGGCAGAGTGGGATGGGGGTATCCGGTTGGCTACTTTGTAGTTTCTGTGGTCCCAACCTCAGCCGCTCCCTCATCTTCGCTACAAAGTCCTCTCATGGCATTGATGAGGGTGGATTTTCCTGCACCCGTCTCTCCCGTCACGGCGATGTTCAGCTCGGTCTTGTCCAGTTCTTTGATCTTATTCTGTATCAAACGTTGAACCTTTTCCACGCCACCCGTTTCGAAGTCGGACTTCAGTTTGCTGAGCTCTTCCTGTGTGAAGAATGTGGGGGTCTCAGATTAAGCCACCTGTTGACTGAAAGGAAACATGTGTTAGAACATGACTGAAAGAAACCATGATAGTTTCCAGTTGAAATAGCATCGAAATACATTGCACATTGCATCATTACCAGATATCCTCATGTCAACCTGACCTATTGATTACACAACATGCTAAACAAAGCTTTTTTCACTGTACTTCTGTACACATGCACAATGATAAGGTTAAATATAGTTATGGTTGAAATGCTTTTCCTGCAACAGAACAAAGTGCAACAGATATTCTGTACAGAGTGAGATTCTGGAATGTGCCTGGGTATGGATCACTTGATGGTGGAGACATGAGAGACTTCAGATGTTGGAATCTAGTGCAAAACAAAAATGCCAGAAGATGTCAGTAGGTCAGGCAGCATGTATGGAAGCAAAAGGAAGATGGACATTTTGGGTCGAGGCTGCACCAGTTCCACTTAGTTCCTCCTGCAGTTTGTTCATTTGTTGCTGTTAGTCAATATACTTTGACTGTGAATAGTCACCCTTGCTTTAACTCATGGAACTCCTGATCTTGGTCTCATTACAGGAAACCCAGCCACTCGACACATGCCGCCTGACCGGCCGAGCTTCTCCAGACATTGGTGTCTCCATGATCAATCGATACCTGTCCCCAAGCACATTACAGAAGCTGCTGTCCTTCCACATCGGGCCAACTAATCCTTCCTCTACCACTTCCCTCCATTCACCTGCATGTCTTCACTGTAATATCCACTCACTCCAAGAAGGCCTCCACTTACATGACCATGTATGTTCCCAGGTTTAGGTGTTGGGGTCAATTGGTGAAGTGAGGTTTGGGTAGAGTCAGAGAACAGTTGCTTTGTGAGGGTACATCTGCTCAAGAAGGGGAGCGTTTAAATGTTTTTCTCAAACAAAGAATGCATCTATCTGTAATGAAGGGAATCGGAAGGCTCTTGACAAACAATGAACAGAGCAAAGTGGCTCCACAACCCGTGGACTAATGCAAAGCTCTGTGGTCTCAGTACATCCAGTCATGAATAGGTTGCAGAAGGTGATAGAGGCTTCCACAACATGCCCAGTCTCAACTAAAGAAGAATGAATTGTCAGATTGTCAGAGTGTCTGCGCCAACACAGAACACAGCCATAGAATCATAAAGCATCCAACACAGAAACAGGCCATTCAGCCCAACTCGTCCCTGTTAACAGGATGTCAACCAGGGCTTATCCCTTTCACCCACGTCTGGGCCATATCCCACTAACCTTTCCAATTCCTGTCTGTGTCAAATGTCTATACCACCAGGGGGCGCCGCACGTTGGCTGCCTCGCCAATGGGCCATCTTTGTCTTTTTCATCCTTTGTGTTTTTAGTTTGTTGTAAAATGTATCTTTTAGTTTATCTTTAGTTTGTGTATTTGTGGGGGGTGGTGGGGGAAACGTTTTTATCTCTTTCCTCGTTGGAGACGTTCACAAAGCATTTGATAAGGTCCCACATAGGAGATTAGTGGGAAAAATTAGGGCACATGGTATTGGGGGTGGAGTGCTGATATGGATAGAGAAGTGGTTGGCAGACAGGAAACAAAGGGTAGGGATTAACGGGTCCCTTTCAGAATGGCAGGCAGTGACTTGTGGGGTACCGCAAGGCTCGGTGCCGGGACAGCAGCTATTTACAATATACATCAATGATTTGGATGAAGTGATTCAAAGTAACATTAGCAAATTAGCAGATGACACAAAGCTAGGGGGCAGTGTGAACTGTGAGGAGGATGCTATGAGAATGCAGGGTGACTTGGACAGGTTAGGGGAGTGGGCAGATACATGGCAGGTGAAGTTTAATGCAGATAAATGTGAGGTTATCCACTTTGGTAGAAAAAACAGGAAGGCAGATTACTATCTAAATGGCGTCAAGTTGGGAAATAGACCTATTGTCTATTGTCTATCGTCTAGGTAAGAACTGCAGTTGCTGGTTTATGCCAAAGATGCTGGAGTAACTAATGCTGGAGTAACTCAGCGGGTCAGCAGCACCTCTGGTGAAAAGGAATAGGTGACGTTTCTGGTCGGTGACTTTCTTCATACTGGTCTCCTAATTTTGGATTCATAGGATATAACAATTTGAACATGAATTAATATGTTGGAAACAGCAAGGGCTCTTAAAAATAGCGTAGTCAGGGGATATGGGGAGAAGGCAGGATTGGGGATGATCAGCCATGATGATATTGAATAGCGGTGCTGGCTTGAAGGGCCGAATGGCCTACTCCTGCACCTATTGTCCATTGAGATGCAACTCTTTCCATGTCGTATCTCCGTCTGCACTGCAGCTTAACATGGTGGAGTTGTCGGCCTCTGGTTTGGGACTTCTCGACTCCAAAACCGTGGAGACTGCGGAGTTTACCATCTTGGAGCGGGCGTTCCATTTGCCAGGGATCTGCCTTTGTTGCTCCAACCTGCGAGAGCTGCGGACATTAACATCGTGAAGCTGGCGGACCCTGCTTAGGGACCGGTTTCGTAAACTCCAAGCCGCAAGAGTTCGACCGCCCCAACGTTGGAGCTCGATCTCCAGCTGCGGTTGGCTCGCAGGAGGAAAGGAGTAAAGTGGATAAGACTTTATTGCCTTCCATCACAGTGGGGAATGTGGAGGAGTCACTGTGGTGGATGTTTATATCACATTCGTATATAGTTGTGTGTCTTGTTGCTTTTTAGGTTTGACTGTGTGGCAAACTAAATTCCTCGTTTGTTGCAAAACCCACTTGGCTAATAAATGACGATCGTGTTCCTGTCTCTACCACTTCTCTGACAGCTGGTTCCAAATACCCACCAGTCATCTTTACCCCTCAACTGGAAACCCTCCAGATTTTAATTACTTGCCCTGTGAAAAAGACAAGTGACCATTCACCATACCGATCGATGTTCCTCATAATTTTATATATCTCTATCTCAACCCGGGGTGATGGGGAGACGGGAGACGGGGTGACAGGGTGACAGGGAGACAGGGGGACAGGGTGACAGGGTGATGGGGAGACGGGGTGACAGGGTGATGGGGTGACAGGGTGACAAGGTGCGGCATGTCCGGACCTACCTGGAACTGCTTCCTCCCATTTCTGATCTCTGTGTCTCGCTGCCGGCCTGTGTGATGGTCCAGTGATCCCGGCGCTGTGCTGAGGTGAGGTCGGTGATCAGAGCTCCTCTTTGTCCGTGGATGTGTGAGTCTGCTCCTTCAAGAGGAAATTAGTGAGAGAGTGAGTGATGGTTTGTTCTATACCAGAAATCCCTGAGGCTATTGGGAAAATCACCCTTAATCAGGATGGGTTTCATGCAATCTACTGAAAATGGACCTGTACGTGCTGGAGTTTAGAAGGATGAGGGGGACCTCATTGAAACTTACCTGTCTAGAGTGGATGTGGACAGGATGTTCCCACTAGTGGGAGAATCTTGGGCCCAATGTCATAGCCTCAGAACTAAAGGACATTCCTTTAGGAGTAGGAATTTGTTTTAATTCGAGGCTGGTGGATCTGTGGAAATCAATGCCACTGAAGGCTGAGGAGGTCAAGTCAATGGATTTCTCCAAGGCAGAGATACATTCTTCATTCGTTATGGGGGTAAGGGGTTATGGGGAGAAGGCAGAGAATGGGGTTAAGAGGGAGAGATAGATCAGCCATGATGGATGGCGGTGTAGGCTTGATGGGCCGAATGGCCTCATTCTGCTCCTTTCACTTATCAACCTGAGTACAGCAGGGATGTCTCACCCCACCTTCCTCAACCTGACAGCGGGAGGTTTGGAGAATTGGGCCCCCCCACCCCCCCATCGAAGGAGGACTTGTTGAACACAGAGACTGGTAGTGAATGGAGATGGGAGACATTCAAGGTCTCTGTGGGTCGGTCTACAGAAGTAGTCTGTAAATCGGTCAGTACTTTGAAACAGTGACTGACAACCTCATACAATAACTGGCTAGTGTGTAACTGGAAACGCTGTGACAATCCCCTTGTTAAAACAGTGTTTTGGACTGGAAATCCCTGTTACATCCATCTCTGTACCGCCCACTCCTCTGACATCAGTCTGAAGGGTCTCAACCCGAAAGGTCACCCATTCCTTCTCTCCAGAGATGCTGCCTGTCCCGCTGAAGTACTTCAGCATTTTGTGTCTAAACTGAAACATCTGATAGACAACAATGTTACCTGTGGCAAATTCACCACCATCAACATGTGGCAGGGACTAGTTGGGCCGAATGGTCTATTTCTGTACAGTAAATGCTACCACTAATAGATATCAGTCAAAATGAGCAGGTACCGAAACAATGTCCACAGTTTAAGAAAAAGACCATTTAGGACTGAGATGAGGAAAAACCTTTTCACTCAGAGAGTTGTGAATCTGTGGAATTCTCTGCCACAGAGACATAGAAACATAGAAAATAGGTGCAGGAGTAGGCCATTCGGCCCTTCGAGCCTGCACCGCCATTCAATATGATCATGGCTGATCATCCAACTCAGTATCCTGTACCTGCCTTCTCTCCATATCCCCTGGTCCCTTTAGCCACAAGGGCTACATCTAACTCCCTCTTAAATATAGCAAATTAACTGGGCGCTGGAGGGGAAAGATGAACACAACAAGCAGTGTGTGGCTCGCGCCTCTCTCTCCTTCTACCCTCCCGTTCGCTTTCGGTTGCTGTTGTTCTCTCTCTCCGCCTCACTCCGCCTTCTTGCAAGTGGGCGCTGGAGGGGAAAGGTGAACACAACAAGCTCTCTCTCTCTCTCTCTCTCCGCCTCACTCACCCACTCTCTCTCTCACACCCAGTAGCTTTCATGTGATTGGACACATGTTCCTACATGAACCAATTGCAATAATGCGCCTGTTTGAAGCTGGGATCTTTGGTTTGAAGTTCCTGGGGATTTGGGGGAAACCGGATTATTCTCCATTGCGAAATCAAGAGACAAGAGTCAAGAGGATTTATTGTCATGTGTCCCAGATAGGACAATGCAATTCTTGCTTGCTGCAGCACAACAGGATATGTCAACATAATACAGAACATAATACAGGGATAAAAGTTCTCCACGGATATTACGACTTTGATGAAGTTTTCCTCCTCTCCCCGACGCCAGTTCTGCAACACTCTAATAACCGATATCGTTCCCTCGGGAGATTGCCACAAAAACGCTGGACTAACTCAGCGGGACAGGCAGTAACTCTGGAGAGAAGGAATGGGTGACCGACCCGAAACTTCGCCCATTCCTTCTTTCCAGAGATGCTGCCCGTCCCGCTGAGTTATTCCAGCTGTTTGTGTTTATCTTCGGTTTAAACCCGCATCTGCAGTTTCTTCTTACACATTTTTCCCTCGGGAACGGCTTCATTCCCTCTGACACCAGGCCTTCCATAAGCCACGATTGATTGGTGGAGTAGACTTGATCACAAGGCCAAAAGTGATCGGAGTAAAAGTAGGCCATTCGGCCCATCATGTCGACTCCACAATCATACCTGATCTATCTCTCTCACCCCTAACCCCATTCTCCTGCCTTCTCCCCATAACCTCTGACACCTGTGGTAATCAAAAATCTGAGGATATGATCTCTAGTCCCAGACTCTCCCAATAATGGCGGATTAGACTTGATGGGCCGAAAAGCTTAATTCTCCTCCAGTCACTTATGACCTGATGACATTATTTAGATGTTTAAGAAGGAACTGCAGATGCTGGAAAATCGAAGGTACACAAAAAAGCTGGAGAAACTCAGCGGGTGCAGCAGCATCTATGGAGCGAAGGAAATAGGCAACGTTTCGGGCCGAAATACCTCTGACATTATTTAGTTAGTGGCTTTATGTGTTATCACGTGTGCAGAGACAAGGTGAGATGCTTGTTGTGCGTGCGATCCAGTCTAATCGTACTCTAGCTGTGGACAGTAGGTTGTGTGCTGGAGTGGGGTTGGGCATGGCCCAGCGTGATGCCATCGTCTCCTTCCACCAGCGATCCATGCAGCTGCCTATGGGCACCGCTCCTACGCTGCTCCATTCACTTACTCGACTGATTGTGCAGGATCTCTCCCTTCTCAAGCCACCTCTTCTGTGCGCTTAGTTTAACAGTTGTTCCCCCGGGTTTTGACAGCTTGTGCACCTTCCTGTTTCTACAACTTAATGGTACAAGAGTTTGTTGTTGCCTAGTGTTATCTCAAGCCGAGTCTATCCAGTCTTTCTTCATATGAAAGTCCCGACATCCCAGGAATCAGTCTGTGAACCTTCTCTGTACTCCATCTATGGCAAGAATGTCTTTCCTCAGATTAGGAGACCAAAACTGTACGCAATACTCCAGGTGTGGTCTCACCAAGACCCTGAACAACTGCAGTAGAACCTCCCTGCTCTTATACTCAAATCCTTTTGCTATGAATGCTAGCATACCATTCGCTTTCTTCACTTGCTGCTGCACCTGCATGCCTACTTTTAATGTTGTTCAAGAAGGAACTTCAGATGCTGGAAGATCGAAGGTACACAAAAATGCTGGAGAAACTCAGCGGGTGCAGCATCACCTATGGAGCGAAGGAAATAGGCGACGTTTCGGGCCGAAACCCTTCTCCCCCCCACCCCCCATCAGTCTGAAGAAGGAAGGAAAAAGGAAGAGGACCTCGTTCTTCAGGGAACGGGGATTCCCCTCCGCAACCATAGATGAGGATCGCACCAGGGTCTCATCCATACCCCGCAACGCTGCTCTCTCTCCCCATCCCCGCACTCGCAACAAGGGCAGAGTCCCTCTGGTCCTCACCTTTCACCCCACCTGCCGGCAAATACAACAAATAATCCTCCGCCATTTCCGAGACCTCCAACGTGACCCCACCATTCGCCACATCTTCCCATCTCCCCCTATGTCTGCCTTCCGCAAAGACCGCTCCCTCCGCAACTCCCTTGTCAATTCTTCCCTTCCCTCCCGTACCACCCCCTCGCCGGGCACTTTCCGTTGCAACCACAAGAAATGCAACACCTGTCCCTTCACCTCCCCCCTCAACTCCATTCAAGGACCCAAGCAGTCGTTCCAGGGGCGACAAAGGTTCACCTGTATCTCCTCCAACCTCATCTACTGCATCCGCTGCTCTAGATGTCAGCTGATTTACATCGGGGAGACTAAGCGGAGGTTGGGCGATCGTTTCGCCGAACACCTCCGCTCAGTCCGCAATAACCTACCTGAACTCCCGGTGGCTCAGCACTTCAACTCCCCCTCCCATTCCCAATCCGACCTCTCTGTCCTGGGTCTCCTCCATTGCCAAAGTGAGCAACACCGGAAATTGGAGGAACAGCACCTCATATTCCGCCTGGGTTGCTTGCATCCGGATGGCATGAACGTTGAATTCTCCCAGTTTTGCTAGTCCTTGCTGTCTCCTCCCCTTCCTTAAGCCTCGAGCTGTCTCCTCCCATCCCCCCGGCCTCGGGCTCCTCCTCCTCCCCTTTTCCTTCCTTCTCCCCCCCACCCCCCATCAGTCTGAAGAAGGGTTTCGGCCCGAAACGTCGCCTATTTCCTTCGCTCCATAGATGCTGCTGCACCCGCTGAGTTTCTCCAGCATTTTTGTGTACCTGCCTACTTTCAATGACTGGTGTACCATGACACCCAGGTCTCGCTGCATCTCCTCCTTTCCTAATCGGCCACCAGGGTGGGGAGAAGTGTAGTCTCGATAGTTGTGGGGGTCGGTGGGATTAGAATAGATGCCAGTGGATAGTCTATTTCCTGTGATGGAGACGGTGTGATCAAGAAACGGTGTGTGTGTGTGTGTGTGTGTGTGTGTGTGTGTGTGTGTGTGTGTGTGTGTGTGTGTGTGTGTGTGTGTGTGTGTGTGTGTGTGTGTGTGTGTGTGTGTGTGTGTGTGTGTGGTGGACACGTTTGGACATGTTTCTAACTGTGATATTCCGGTCAAAACTGTGACCTCGGAGTGAAAACGAAACTGCAACTGAGAAAACAAATATTTCTGAGAAAGAGTGTTTCCTGTACAGACAAGCACGGTTTAGCAAGATAACAACACACACATACACACACACACGCTCACACACACACACACACACACACACATACCCACACACACACACGCTCACACACACACACGCTCACACACACACGCTCACACATACACGCACACACACACGCACGCACGCAAGCACGCACGCACACACACAAACACACACACACACACACACACACACACACACACACACACACACACACACACACACACACACACACACACACACACACACACACACACACACACACACATCCAAATGTATTTTAAATGCTGTTATAGTAAGTGCTTCAATTACAAGAGCCCTATCTAGCTCTCTCATGAAAGTATCCAGAGAACCGGCCTCCACCGCCCTCTAACTCCGCAGACTCCGCAGACTCACAACTCTCTGTGAGGAAAAAATGTTTCCTCGTCTCCATTCTAAATGGTTTACTTAAATTCTTAAACTCTGGCCCCTGGTTCTTGACTCCCCCAACATCGGGAACATGTTTCCTGCCTCTAGCGTGTCAAAACCCTTAATTATCTTTTGGTTTTCAATAAGATGCCCGCTCATCCTTCTAAACTCCAGAGTGTACAAGCCCAGCCGCTCCGTTCTCTCAGCATATGACTGTCCCGCCATCCCGGGAATTAAGCTTGTAAACCTACGCTGCACTCCCTCAATAGCAAGAATGTCCTTCCTCAAATTAGGGGACCAGAACTGCACACAATACTCCAGGTGTGGTCTCACTAGAGCCCTGTACAACTGCAGAAGGACCTCTTTGCTCCTATATTCGGTTCCTCTTATGATAAAGGCCAACATGCCATTCGCTTTCTTCACTGCCTGCTGTACCTGCATGCTTACTTTCATAGACTGATGAACATGGACCCCCCAGATCCCGTTGTACTTCCCCTTTTCCCAACTTGACGCCATTTAGATAGTAATCTACCTTCCTGTTTTCCTACCAATGTGGGTAACCTCACATTTATCCGCATTAAACTTCATCTGCCATGCATCTGCCCACTCCCCCAACCTGTCCAATTCACCCTGCATTCTCATAGCATCCTCCTCACAGTTCACATTGCCACCCAGCTTTGTGTCATCTGCAAATTTGCTAATGTTACTTTGAATCCCTTCATCCAAATCATTGATGTATATTGTAAATAGCTGCGGTCCCAGCACCGAACCGTGCGGTACCCCACTAGTCACTGCCTGCCATTCTGAAAGGGACCCGTTAATCCCCACTCTCTGTTTCCTGTCTGCCAACCACTTCTCTATCCATGTCAGCACTCTACCCCCAATACCATGTGCCCTGATTTTGCCCACTAATCTCCTAATAAAGGAATTAGACTTTAAAATGAACCTACAAACATTCCTCTCACCTTCGCTCCCCCCATCCTCCACCCTGGTTGTTTCATCAGCTCCATAGTTCACATTGTTTCCCTTCAGATCACACCTTTCCCGGCACACAATGGGCACCGCCCTGCCTGAGCTCATTTGTTACCAGCCCTGATATGTCCTGGTCAGTTCTCACCTCCAACTCTTCACCTCCCCCCCCCCCCCCCACCCTACCTCCCCTCCAGTTCCCTCCCCACCTTCTACTCTCAGTCTGTAGAAGGGTCCCGACTTCTGAAACATCACCCATTCCTTTTCTCCACAGATGCTGCCTGACCCGCTGGGTGACCCCATCACTTTGTGTCTATTTTTGGTTTAAACCTGATCTGCAGCATTTTGTTACTGCCTCCCTAAATGCCCCTTGTGTAAACACAGTCTCTGGGAAACACCTGTGTTCAAAAAGGAACTGCAGATGCTGGAATATCGAAGGTACACAAAATTGCTGGGGAAACTCAGCGGGTGCGGCAGCATCTATGGAGCAGCATCTATCCTTCGCTCCATAGATGCTGCTGCACCCGCTGAGTTTCCCCAGCAATTTTGTGTACCTCTGGGAAACACCTATCCTTTATCGGACTGCTTTTGCTATCTCTGCTGCAGGTTAATTTCCACTTGAACGTCGCAGTTTATGTGGAACAAAAGGAGGGAACATCGCAATTAGAAACGTGCCCCCCCCCCCGTGCTGTATTCAATCCATTGCTGGTGCCCCCAAACACACACAAGATGCTGAACTACTATCTACCTCTTTGATGACCATCAGACTATCCTTGATCAGATTTTCCTGCCTTTACCTTGCACTAAACTTTATTCCCTTATCATGCTTCTGTAGACTGTAAATGGCTCGATTGTAATCATGTATTGTCTTTCTGCTGACTGGATAACACGCAACAAAAGCTTTTCACTTTTCCTAAACTAAACACACACACACACACACACACACACACACACACACACACACACACACACACACACACACACACACACACACACACACACACGCTCACACACACACACACACACACACACATACGCTCACACACACACACGCTCACACACACACGCACACACGCACGCACGCAAGCACGCACACACACACACACACACACACACACACAGACACACACACACACACACACACACACACACACACACACACTGACACCTTGAACCTACAGTATATTGTCTATTCCGCTACTCTGGGTAAAAGACTGTGCATGTATCCGATGTAATGCTCTCATGATTTTGAATACTTCTATAAGATCACCCCTCATTCGCCTACGCTCCATGGAATTGAGACTCAGTCTGCTCAACCTCTCCCTATCGCTCACACCCTCCAGTCCTGGCAACATCCTCATAAATCTTATCTGAACCCTTTCAAGCTTGACAATATTTTTCCTATAACACGGTGCCCAGATCTGAACACAATATTCTAAATGCGGTCTCACCAACGTCATATACAACTGCAACATGACCTCTCAACTTCTATACTCAATACTCTGACTGATGAAGGCCAAAGTGCTAAAAGCCTTTTTGACCACCTTATCTACCAGCGACTCGACCTTCATGGAACCATGTACCTGTACTCCTAGATCCCTCTGCTCAACAACACTACCCAGAGGCCGACCATGTACTGTGTAGCAAGCAAGCAAGTTTATTTATATAGCACATTTCAGCAACAAGTCAATCCAAAGTGCTTTACACACAGCATTAAAAAGCAATCAAAAGCAATTATAAACAGTTCATTATAAAGAATAGAAAATAAAAACAATTTAAATAAAACAGTTTCAAACAGAAAAGTCTTCAGCCTCGATTTAACACAACTGAGAGTTGGAGCAGACCTGCATGTATCTGGATGTTTGTTCCATATATGTGGTACATAAAAACTAAACGCTGCTTCTCCATGTTTAGTTCTGACTCTGGGGACAGAAAGCAGATGTGTCCCAGATGAGCTCGGGGTTCTGGATGGTCCATAATGTAGCAGAAGATCACAAATGTATTTTTCAGTGCTTTATAAACCAACAGTAATATTTTGAAATCAATTATTTGACAGACTGGAGGGCAGTGGAAATACCTCAAAACTGGAGTGATGTGATCCACTTTCTTGGTCTTAGAGAGGACTCGAGCAGCAATGTTCTGAATCAGCTGCAGCTGTCTAATCGATATTTTAGGTAGACCTGTGAAGACAGCATTACAATCGTCACGTCTACATAAGATAAATGCATGGACAAGTTTTTCCAAATCCTGCTGAACTATAAGTCCTTAAACCCTTGATATATTCTTAAAGTGATATTAGGCTGACATTGTAATTGTATTAAATTGGCTGTTGAAATTCAGGTCTGAGTCCATGATTGCACCAAGAGTTCTGGCTTTCTCTGTGCTTTTTAACATTGTCCATTGAAGCTTAGCTGAGCACACTTTTAATATGAAGAAGGGTTTCGGCCCGAAACGTTGCCTATTTCCATCGCTCCATCGATGCTGCTGCACCCGCTGAGTTTCTCCAGCACTTTTTGTATACCTTCGATTTTCCAGCATCTGCAGTTCCTTCTTAAACACTTTTAATCGTTCCTCATTAGCTCCAAAAACAACGACCTCAGTTCCTGTTCGACATCCCAAAATGCAACACCTCACACCTAAATTCCATCAACTATTCTTCCCCCACCTGGCCAATCGATCCAGATCCTGCTGCAATCGTTCACAACCATCTTCACTATCTGCAAAACCACTCACTTTTGTATCCTCAGCAAACTTGCTAATCTTGCCCTGTATGTTCTCATCCAAATCATTGATGTAGATGACAAACAGTAACGGGCCCAGCACCGAACCCTGTGGCACACCACTAGTCACAGGCCTCCTGTCTGAGAAGCAACCTTCCACCATCACCCTCTGCTTCCTTCCATGGAGCTAATTTGCTATCCATTGAGCTATCTCTCCTTGGATCTCATGAGATCTAACCTTCCAGAGCAGCCTACCATGCGGCACCTTGTGGAACGTCGTACTAAAGTCCATGTACACAACATCTACAGCTCCTAGTGAGGGCCTCATCACGGGGGAAACAAGATAGACACAAAATGCTGGAGTAACTCAACGGGACAGGCAGTATCTCTGGGTAGATGGAATGGGTGATGTTTCGCTCGAGACCTTTATTCCTTCACTACTGCGCTTGTCTTCACTGAGAGATTTGCTGTCCCGCCCCTTTCTGGGAAAATGCTCTGGATCTGGATCTGGATCTGGATGTGGGCCGCTGGAAAGCTGCAGGTAGAGCATCACTCAGTCAGCACTATGATGGTAGTGGGCGTACTGGTCACTATGGTGGTAGTGGGCGTACTGGTCACTATGGTGGTAGTGGGCGTACTGGTCACTATGGTGGTAGTGGGCGTACTGGTCACTATGGTGGTAGTGGGCGTACTGGTCACTATGGTGGTAGTGGGCGTACTGGTCACTATGGTGGTAGTGGGCGTACTGGTCACTGTGATGGTGGTGGGCGTGCTGGTCACTATGGTGGTAGTGGGCGTGCTAGTCACTATGGTGGTAGTGGGCGTACTGGTCACTATGATGGTAGTGGGCGTGCTAGTCACTGTGATGGTAGTGGGCGTGCTGGTCACTATGATGGTAGTGGGCGTGCTGGTCAAGATGGAGATGCCGTTGCAGTTGCATCTTTGTATGTGTGGGTGTTTTGGAGATCTCTGATGCCGGCTGGTAGGGTTTTCCATACCATTGCTGTCTTGAAGAAAAACGGGTTAGAAAGTGTCAATAAAGGGCCGCGCGTTATAAAATAATGTCCAGGTTGGTAGCTTCTGGTTGGGTAACTTCTGCTGGGTTTCACTTTCAATCGAGCTGTTCCACTCCACGTCCCCGCAGTGAGCGAGGCGGCGCTGAAACAGCCTGATCCCGGATCGGGACGGTAGCGCAGTCGGTGAGTTGCAAGGTTGCCCGTCATAAAGTGAGTGTGTGGACCCCGCTCCCGCTCCCGCCCCCGCCCCCGCCCCCGCCCCCGCCCCCGCCCCCGCCCTCGCTCCCGCCCCCGCTCCATTTTCTCCACAGATGCTGCCTGACCCGCTGAGTTACTCCAGCAGTTTGTGACTATCTTTGCAATAACCAGCATCGCCACCAACAACAGCAGCGAGACAAAGTGGCCGTGTGGTGAACTCCCGGCGTCAGTCGGGACATTGAGTGTAAGTGTAAGGAGGTCATGATGCAGATTTATAAAACTGAAGCCCGGCCATTACAGGAATATAGTGGAGAGTATGGAGAGGGGGCACAAGATGTTGTCCAGAATTCTGCCTGGATTAGTGGGTATTAGCTACAAGGAGAGGTTGGGCAGACTTGGGTTGTTTTCTCTGGGACGCTAGAGGTCGAGGGGAGACCTGATGGACGTTTATAACACAATGAGATACATAGATCGGGTCAGAATCTGTTTCCCCAGGGTGGAAATGACAAAGACTAGAGGACATAACTTTGTGAGAAGGACAAAGTTGAAGTGAAATCTGCGGGTAAAGTGTTTACACAGATGGTGGGAGGGGCCAGGAACGCGTTGCCGGGGATAGTGATGGAGCCAGATAGATTGTGGCATTTAAACTTGAAGACAGGTGCATGGGTATTCGTGGAATGGAGGGATATGGGACAGTGCGGTCAGTGGAGATTAGTGTAATGTTACAGCATGTTAGTGACTCACACGCCGAATGTACCCAGTCCACGCTGATATTTGTGGATCTATCTCCCCCCAGGAATAACATGGCCCAGTCAGTGCTGCCCAAGTACTTCAGCGACGCGGAGACGAGGAGCCTGCAGACCGGGTACAGTAACGGAGACGTGGTGTCAGCGATGCTGCGGATAAAGCGGGTGGAGGATTCGGGCAATGTGCCGATTAACATCGCAGTGTTGGGAGACGGCGGGGCCGGCAAATCCACCTTCATCAACACCATGAGGGGTGTCCGCAGTGGTGACCAGGGAGCGGCTCCGGTGGGGGGGGGGTTATGAAGCCAGTGTGAATCCAGTAAGATATCCCTACCCCTCTCTGCCCAATGTCCAGCTCTGGGATCTGCCCGGATCCAACTCATTCGGCTTTGAGATGAGCCGCTACCTGAAGCAGGTGCAGTTTGAAAGCTATGACTTTTACATCTTACCTCTTACCTCTCTGAGCTGCTCCACCTATATGCTCCTGCCCGGTGCCTCAGGTCAGCTGATCAGCTGCTCCTTGAGGTACCAAGGTCTAAGCGGAAGCTCAGAGGGGATAGAGCCTTTTCTGTTGCTGCTCCGGCACTCTGGAACACCTTGCCGTTGCACATCAGACAGGCCCCCTCACTGTCCATCTTCAAATCCTCCCTAAAAACATATTTTTATTCTTTGGCTTTCGACACTGGCTGAGGCATTGCTCCTGTTTTTTAGTGCTTTTAATGTCTTTTAATTTTTAGTGTGTTTTTTATAGTCCTTCGTTTTACGGTTTTTAATGGTTTTTAATTGTGTGTAATGGCTTTTTGTTCATGATTTCTCATGTACAGCACTTTGTGGCAACTGTAGTTGTTTAAAGTGCTCTATAAATAAAGTTATTATTATTATTATTATTATTATCATCGTGTCCCAGTCCCGCTTCAGAGAGAGTGACGGGGAACTCAGCAAAAAGATTCAGCAACAGGGGAAAGGTTTCTACTACATCCGCTCCAAGATCGACAATGACGCCTATTCCATGCAGATGCAGGGCACTGACTTCGGGGAAGGGCAGCGACAGATCCGCCAGGATTGTCTCAACAACTTCCATCGGGTCAGCGTTGAACCACCGGCCATTTTCCTGATCTCCGGTCTGGAGGTGACAGGATATGATTTTCCCAAATTACAATCTGCCCTCACCAGTGATCTCCCGAAGATAAAATCAACCGCCTTCCGTCTGGCAATCCCAAGGATGATGCAGGAAATACAGAGGCCCAGACGCCAGATACTGATGTGGTGTATCATACTCTGGGCCTTCCTCTCCGGGGCACTGGGAGTGTTGCGACTCCCGACCTTGCCTCTCCTCATTGCCACTCTGTGCACGGTCTCCGGGTGGATATATCTCCGGAGACAGCTGGGCGTCAGTGAGCGGGAGCTGGGAATCCTGTCCGGGGCAGTGGCCAAGCCCGTGTCACTACTGAAAGCCGACATGGACCGACCCTCGCCACACAAGCTTCAACTATTGGTTCCAAAAGCATTGTTGTTGGTTGTCATTGTGGCCGTTACAGTAGTTGGGTTGACGGGCACCTTCCCCCCAGTGCTGCTCATTGTCTGTGGCTCAGTGTCCTCTCTTGCTTTTACCCTGCTGGTTCTGATGTGTTCTCTGGATGACCGGTTGCGATCTGTACAGAACCTGGCAGGTGCGCTCTTTGACGAGACGGGGGTGACGGTGTATAGGTCGGTGGCTGTCAGTACAGCTTGATCACGGGTAAGAGTGCATTACCCTGGCAGGGCCAACACTGGTGTGTTCTGGAGCTCTATCCCACACTTTGTAAAGTATAAATGTATTCACGTAGAAATAGCTGTGTGTGAACTATTGGTGACCTCTATATCTCACTCCCATTCACTGCTCCCCGCTGCTCCGTGACACGGGCTATTCTGGGCTTCACCCTCTGCTGGAACATTTGTCAACATTAAATGTGCTGAGGTTTGTCTTAGTGAAACACACGGGGACCAGGGGTCGGTAGAACACTGGGCTCCAAGGTTTAACCATGAGTGATTTCCAAGAACTGTAACACAATGTATGTTCATTTTCAATGTTCACTGTTGTAAATAAATACATTGAATCTTACATCACAGTGTTGTCATCTGTTGAATCC
This sequence comes from Amblyraja radiata, assembly GCF_010909765.2. Lineage (NCBI taxonomy): Eukaryota > Metazoa > Chordata > Chondrichthyes > Rajiformes > Rajidae > Amblyraja > Amblyraja radiata. The sequence continues at coordinate 61,947,345 of NC_045967.1, read as the reverse complement.
AGCGGCTTCTATTAACCTCCAACATCACTTCCACCGTGTTTAACTATCCCGCTCTGTCCCCAGCGATCAGGTGGGGAATGGGGGAAAGGCGGGTTCTAACAGGAAAGGGTCCCGGAAGCGGGCTAAGACGGGACCGTCTACGTGCAGCGCCAGATGTGGCCCCGGGTTGACCTCCTGTGAACTGTGTCCGGCCACATCTGGCCGCATCAGTGACTGTTCGCTTTCAGTAGCGAGCGCAGTGACTGGCGTTGGGACCGCTGGTGATCCAGTGAAACATAACTGTGATACTGACCTGTCCACCTTCCCCGGCTGCAGTCCCTGCCCCAGTGGTCAACCTGCTGGGATCTCTGGCCATTGACCAGCGCACCTTTCTCTGACTACAGTGCCCAAGTGGCCGGGAGCTCCAACCATGCAGAAAGAACTGCAGATGCTGGAAAAATCGACGGTAGACAAAAAATACTGGAGAAACTGAACGGACGAGGCAGCATCTATGGAGAGGAATTGGCGACGTTTCGGGTCCAGACCCTTCTTCCGACTGATGTCAGGGTGCGAGAGGTGGGTGGAAAAGGAAAGGAAGTAGGCGGAGACAGTAATGTTTGTGGAAGGACTGGGAAGGGGGGGGGGGGGGGGGGGGGGGGGGGGGGAAGGAGGGAGAAAGGAAGGGCTATCTAAAATTACAGAAGTCAATGTTCATCCCGCTGGGCTGTAAACTACCCAAGCGAAATATGAGGTGCTGTTCCTCCAATTTGTGCTTGGCCTCACTCTGACACTGGAGGAGGCCCAGGACAGAACGGTCAGATTGGGAATGGGAAGGGGAGTTAAAGTGCTGAGCCACCGGGAGATCAGGTTGGTTATTGCGAACTGAGCGGAGGTGTTGTTCTCGCCGAAGTAGAGAAGTTGACACCTGGAACAGCGGATGCAATAGATGAGGGTTGGATGAGGTGCAGGTGAATCTCTGCCGCGCCTGGAAATACTAATTGGGTCCTTGGATGGAATCGAGGGGGGAGGTAAAGGGACAAATGTTGCATTTCCCGTGGCTGCTGGGGAAAGCACCCGGGGAGGGGGTGGTTTGGGTTGGAAGGGACGAATTTACATCCAGATCATTTCTATGTATTACAAACAACAGAGTTCCCAGTGGGAAATGTTGAACTTTGAACATTCCCAACACCCGGTTGATGCACAGGGTCTCTTTCCCAGAGTAGGGGAATCGAGGACCAGAGGACATAGGTTCAAGGTGAAGGGGGAAAAGATTTAATAGGAATCCGAGGGGTATCTTTTTCACACAGAGGCTGGTGGGTGTATGGAACAAGCTGCCAGAGGAGGTAGTTGAGACTGGGACTACCCCAGTGTTTAAGAAACAGTTGGACAGGTACATGGATAGGACAGGTTTGGAGGGTTATAGACCAATCGCAGGCAAGTGGGACTAGATGAGCTGGGACGTTGTTGGCCAGTGTGGGCGAGTTGGGCCGAAGAGCGTGTTTCCACACTGTATCACTCGATGACTCTATGACACACTCAGTTGTTGGAGCTACCTCACCCTCAATGACGGGAAATGTCGCCTCCAAACAGACAACTCCATGTGTCAGTGTTCCGAACAGCTTCAAGCTTTTATACACAGAAACATAGAAAATCGGTGCAGGAGTAGACCATTCGGCCCTTCGAACCAGCCCTGCCATTCAATATAATAGTGGTTGATCATCCAAAATCCGTACCCGTTCCTGCTTCCACCACCCCCCCCCCCCCCCCCCCCCCCCCCCCCCCCATATCCCTCGATTCCGTTAGGCCCAAATGCTAAATCTAACTCTCTCCTGAAAACATCCAGTGAATTGGCCTCCGCTGCCTTCTGTGGCAGAGAATTTCACAGATTCACAACTTTCTGTGTGAAAAGGTTTTTCCTCATCTCAGTCCTAATTGACCCACCACTTATTCTTAAACCGTAACCCCTTGTTCTGGACTTCCGAAATATCGGAAACATTTTTCCTGCAGCGAGCCTGTCCAATCGTTTAAGAATTGTATATGTTTCTATAAGATATCCTCTCCTCCTTCTAAATTCCAGTGAATACTAGCCCAGTCGGTCTATGCTTTCATAATATTTGTTCCGCTATTCCGGAAATTATCCTGGTGAACCTACGCTGCACTCCCTGAATAGCAAGAATGTCCTTCCTCAAATTAGGGGACTACAAGTGCTCACAGGAGTTGATCCAAAGTCGAAAGAACATTGGAAAATGATCACCAATGCGTCCACAATTTCAAGGGCCATATTCTTGAGTACTCTGGGATGCCGACCACCAGGCCCTGGGGATTTATCTGCCTTCAGTCCCAAGAGTTTACCTAACGCCATTTCCTGTCTAATGTGGATTTCTCTTCCACTAGATCCTCGAGCATTTATGGGTGCTGGCTCGAAGGGCCGAATGACCTGCTCTTGTACCTATTTTCTATGTTTTCTCTCTTTCCTTTTCCCTCGCCTCCCTCCCTCTCCTCTGTCTCCTTCGCGCTCGTTTGTATTTTTCTATCTCTTCCTTCCCCGTCTCTCTCTCTCCCATATATATATATATATATCTGTCCTTGTCTCCATCTCAGTGAGCAGGTTTGTTGCTTTTTGTGCTGGAGCGGTCCACATCATTGGGGGAACTCACAGACCTGTTTACCCACAGTCCACATTCCCCCTGCCCTTCCATCGACGGTGCAACCTCCGCCGTGTCACCGGGTTCCAATCCAATCCCTGCCTCATTACACGGGACCTGTTCGCCATCATCAAAGTTCACGGATCCCAGGGACCCCCCCTGACACTGGACCACTCAGCCGGCCCAATCCCATCCCAGCATCAGCCCCTCTCAGAGCGCCCCCTCCCGGCTTGAAATGGAATCCCCCCACAATTCCAAAGCTCAACAAACGTGAGAAAGTCTTCAGCCCATCTGATGGTCACCGTGGAATGGAAACGCTGCGCTGAGAAAGTGGCCACAACCCCTCTGTTGAAGATCATCCCACGGGGCTGTTGGGGAATAGGATCCAGGGTTTAGATGAAGAAAGGTGATGTATTTCCAAATGGAAACTTGGTGGGGAAGCTGCAAGGGTGATGTATCCGGTCACAATTTGGGAGGGAGAAGTGGCAGGACAAAGCATGTCCGGTAATAGGTGAACACCGGCGATGGGGTTATTTGACAGGCTGATTGTTGGACAAAGGCCAGGGATGCGGGTGTGAGCCCCAGCGATAAAGAGTTAGGATTGTTAAGATCAGGGATAGAAACGTTGAGAATTGTGTATCCATTGTAAACGGTTCAATGAGGGGGGGGGGGGGTCGAAGCGAGGTCAGCCAGGTTCCAAGGGGGGGGGGGAGGGTGAAAGAAGGGGGTGGATTAAATTAATTCGCCTGCAGAATCCCACTGGGGAGCTGGTGATGGGGCAGCAGGGACAGGGCGGCCGGTTTACAAAGAGCTTCCACAGATAAACTGGACAGGAAACCATTGAGTGTGATGCCAACGAGGACTTTATTGCTTTACTCTCCCAGTACAAGAGAACCCCAATGTTTAGAGTAATCATTGCGAATACAACATCAACTGGCTTAACAATGACGGTGCGGCGCCTCTGCGTGGATGCAGTTGTGGTCCACTGGTCCACTTGTCCACTTGTCCACTTGTCCACTGGTCCACTGGTCCACTGGTCTACTTGTCCACTGGTCCACTGGTCCACTGGTCCACTGGTCCACTGGTCCATTTGTCCACTGGTCCACTTGTCCACTGGTCCATTTGTCCACTGGTCCACTGGTCCACTGGTCCACTGGTCCACTGGTCCATTTGTCCACTGGTCCACTGGTCCACTTGTCCACTTGTCCACTTGTCCACTGGTACACTTGTCCACTGGTCCACTGGTCCACTGGTCCACTGGTCCACTGGTCCACTGGTCCACTGGTCCACTGGTCCACTTGTCCACTGTATCCTGATGGATAATATTGCAAGTGTCTCTACAGGTCACTTGTTGCTGTGGTAGCCTGGTTACATCCGGGCCCCACCACTGCATCACATTTCACGTCTCCTCCTTTTATTCACTTTTTTCTACATATTTTCCGTTATTATTCAGTTTTTTTGGTATAAAGTAAGTAAGTAAATTGTATTTATGTAGCACGTTTACATCAACTCGCGTTGAAACCAGTGATTTACATAGAAGAAATAATTAACTTTCCGTACATCCATAGAAAAATTAAAAAAGAAATTAAAAAAAGATCTAAGTTAAATGCGACTATATAATTCTTATTTGCTGAAATAAGCGCTCTACTAATAGATCATGCTTCTGTTACCGCCCTGCTAAAGGATCAGACTATTTATGTGCTAACTTGTGTAAAATGATGACATCTACTGTAGAACATTAGATTATAACACAATTAGTTCTACACTACACTACAATGCTACAATGCTTCCCGGCTGCTCGACTCGGGTGCAATCATCTCTGTTATGTTGTCCTTACGCTGCTGGGTTCTGCTGCAAACAGCTCACTACTATTAAGTAACATTTTGGTTGGCATCTGCCTTCAGATTCGAATTTCCGTACATTCGTGGATTAATATTCGAATATCTTGATACTATTAGAATTTACTGCACTTGTCTCCGCCGTGTGAATTTTATTGCCGTTATCTCTATGCGATTAGATCAAAGTTGATTCGTCTTGCAAGAGATGACCCCTCAGTAAGATTTGCCCTGTCACGCCAACACAATTCCCTCCACACCGCTGAGCTCGGTTTAACATGTTCCCAAACACGCGGTCTGGGGGCCGGAAGCAGCCGAGTTGAATGAAGTTCGTTCCCCGCTCGCTCCGGAGACTCCGCCGTGGCCGTTGAGGTCCAGTCAGCGACTCGACTGTACAAACCCGCCCGACTGTACAACGCTGAATGGTTTCATTAGTTAACTCCTTTAACCAGCCTCCATCTTTGGTCCATAGCTTCTCTGTCAGTAAGTGTAAACTGACCGGACTGTGTTCAATAAAGTCACCTGCAGTTAATAACAGGGGTTATTGCAAAAGCTCATCAGGTGATGTAGCGTCTGTGCAGGGGAAATTCTCTCTGCTTCTCTTTCACGGGGACTGGCGGCCCTGAGTGTTTTTTTACCTGTTATTTTGTATTGTTGATCTCCAGCTCCGGACACAAGTGGGAAATAACATTTGTGGTGAAAATTGGCGGAAGTTTCACAGAAATTAAAGAAATTAATGTCTGGCAAAATAACATTGAAAGGGGCTATGCTGTTTGTGAAACGGTGAAAGATTTACAATCCATAATTAGATGTTCATCAGATGAAAAACTCAGACTGTGACCGAATCTCTGGCACCGTGGGGTTATAATAAATATTTCATGTAAATTCTGTCACTGAACATATTACAAAAACAACCATCGTTCACTGCAGTTTTACTGAGTGAACTGCTCCCGGCCTGTTATAATTTGGGAGGAATCTGTACGTGAACTGGACTGCCAGTAACCTGTAGAATGTGTGTAGAACAGGCTCGGTAATCTGAGGTTAACGCGCAGACTTCATTGGAGATGGAGAAGAACTTGCTCCCACTCGGGTTCTGTTGTTTACGCGGTGGCTGATGAGATGGATGTGGGTCCCGCGGACTGTACCTCAGGTGGCGCTTGATGGGCTGGGCAGGTGGCTAGTTTGTGACGTGGCCACTCCTGTATTTCACTTGGCCTCCAGGTTCTCAGTAGCATCCCGAATTATCGCCACTTTCATCAGCCACGGGCCAGGAATTCCACAGAATCAGTGACAGGTTTAAAGTTTTAATCAAGGAGGGTTTGAGAACATTATACATTGTTTGTTCTGTCTCTGTGGAGCTCGTCCGTGTTGATACGGCTCAGTGTAGAGTGGCTGCTTCAGGAGTTAAATGTCAGGTGTCTAGTCTAAATATGTCTCTCACCCCCAAACGCCAGCCATTCCTTCTCTCCAGAGGTGCCGCCTGTCCCGCTGAGTTACTCCAGCATTTTGTGTCTATGTCAGGTGACTAAATGTTATAATTCTCTCTGCAGGAGAGCGGGGTTGGGGCAGGTCATTAATATTGGTGACTAATATTGGAATGGACACCTGCAAATGGCCAAGGACACGAGAGATACATAGAAACATAGAAAAGAGGTGCAGGAGTAGGCCATTCGGCCCTTCGAGCCTGCACCGCCATTCAATATGATCATGGCTGATCATCCAACTCAGTATCCTGTACCTGCCTTCTCTCCATACCTCCTGATCCCTTTAGCCACAAGGGACACATCTAACTCCCTCTTAAATATAGCCAATGAACTGGCCTCAACTACCTTCTGTGGCAGAGAATTCCACAGATTCACCACTCTCTGTGTGAAAAATGTTTTTCTCATCTCGGTCCTAAAAGTCTTCCCTCTCATCCTTAAACTGTGACCCCCTAGTTCTGGGCTTCCCCAATATCGGGAACAATCTACCTGCATCTAGCCTGTCCAACCCCTTAAGAATTTTGTAAGTTTGTATAAGATCCCCCCTCAATCTTCTAAATTCTAGCGAGTACAAGCCAAGTCTTTCTTCATATGAATGTCCTGCCATCCCAGGAATCAGTCTGGTGAACCTTCTCTGTACTTCCTCTATGGCAAGAATATCTTTCCTCAGATTAGGAGACCAAAACTGTACGCAATACTCCAGGAGATGATAGTTTAGTTTAGTTTAGTTTAGTTTAGAGAGAACGTGGAAACAGGCCCTTCGGCCCACTGATTCCGTGCAGACCATCGATCACCCCGTACACGATCACTATCCTACACACACTGGGGACATTGTTACAATCCTTACCGACTCCAATTAATCTCCAAATGACCACATATTTGGAGTGTGGAGGATCTCGGAGCTCCGGAGAAAACCCACGCAACTGAAGGGGCTGAATGTAACTTTCTATTTTCGTGAATGGTTTGCAGGAGAGAGCAGTGTACAAGGTATCCAGGTTGGTCAAGGACGTGAGAGATACCTGGGATGGCAGGGGGTGATGGGGATATTTAGACTCCACAAAATGATGTAGATAGGTTGAATGAGTGAGCAAAGCCACTTCAAATCTAAAGCCGGATGTGATCTAAATGGAGAAAGTCTGTAGATAAAGCAGACACATAAATATGTAGATGTTTGTATCCATGAGGTACAAGTGACTAGTGGGCCGGTGAAACAAGAGGTTAAGAATGCTAACGGCATGTTGGCTTTTATTGCAATGGGGTTGGAGTTTAGAAATAGGGAAATGTTGCCATAATTGTAACTAGAATATCTAGAATGTTGTGCATAGTTTTAGTTGGCCAATTGTACAGAACAGCACAACACACTCAGCCCACTGGGATCAGAAGATCATCTTCTCATGTAAGACAGAAGAAGTTAGATCTGTATTCGTTGGAGACTGGAAGAAGATGTCGTCTTTTTGAAACATTCGAGCCCCTTGGAGGTTTGACTAGATGTTGATATGGTTTCATTGGTGAGAGCTTGTTGAACGAGGTGGCAACGTCACACTGAGTCTCCCCGGGAGAGTTATCTTCTGTTCCCCGGTGGGTTGGTGCGCTTAAGGTGTTTGCAGTGAATTGGTTGTGAAGATTACAGCAGTGACAACAGCTTTTAAAATAATTCATCAGCTGTGAAATAATTTGGAATTTAATGAAGATGTGAAAGATGATATTTATTTTCCATTCCAGCATCCGCGATGACTTGCAGCAACTCAGTAACGGATTCGTTATTGTGGATGACTAGGATCAGTGGCAAATGCAACTTTCACCACTCTCTGGGCATTGTCCACAAGTTCATCCAGTACGTCGGTCAGCAGCGTGTAAGTCATTCCAAATGACGATACTGCCCCGAAGATGGAGCCAATTACTGGTATTTTGTTAAGGGCCATTTCCACCACTGAAACAGCAACAATACTGGAACGCAACAACATTCGTTTCACAAACTCCACATTTATTTCACCCACCAGTGGGGTTCTCACTTCTGCTTTCAGAAATTCCACAGGTTTCTTTGCGACATTGGCCAGTCTCTGAAGGGAGGCATCATCCAGGCCGAGACTTTTGCGGAAATCTATTATTGCAGTGACTAGTATCCCGAGGTCAACGGCGAAAGACAATCCGGGAAGGGGCACCGCTCCCACAACTCCTGAGACTGTTGCCAACATCCAGATACGGTTCTCCAACTGGGCTCGTTTCTGCTCCACAATCTTCACTGTTGTGCTTGGAAGTGACATCAATAGAACATCTTTCTTTATTCCATTGAGATTATTTACAAGCGTTTCTTTTAACTGAGGAAAATCAAACTCATTTATGTTAAGGCTTGATATCAGGAAAATATTGGGGTTTGAAATCCCGACTTCCGTCAAACCACAACTTATGTTTTGTTTCATTTCTTCAAGTTCCGTCATTCTGTCAAAATCTATACCCTGCAATTTTAAAGAACTGAAATTTTTGTCAAGTTGACTTCGTACGAAGTAGAACTTCTTCTCCAAGTTTTGAATCTCCTTGGCGACATTTGCATCATTTTCGGTGAATCGATCATTTGAGATTATTATGAAAAAATCGTATGTCGTAAATTCCATTCTGCTCACGTAATCCTTCATTGGAAACTTTAATGATCCAAATCCCGGCAGGTCCCAGAAGCAAACATTAGGGAAGGTGGAATGTTTGTATGGAGTTCGCTCCATTGTGGTTTCAATGTTCCCGATTTCAGCTGCACCCTCATCGCAGCCCCGCAGCCCCCTCATGGCGTTGATGAAGGTTGATTTCCCTGCACCTGTTTCCCCTGTCACAGCGATGTTAAGCTTTACATTTTCTATATCATTCAATTTCTTCACAATCTGTGTCGCAAACTCGCTCAGCCCACCCTGCTCATAACTAGTCTTCAGTTCATTGATTTCTCGCTGACTGAAGTATAAAGATTCTGAAGATGAAGCCATCGTATCTCTGCGGAAAGAAATGAACATATTGTATTTTTAATACATCTCTAAATGTGTATTTCATGAGACACAGAAGCAAAATCACAGTCACGTGTTTGTGATCAAAGCTGAGATCACTGGACCTGAATGTCCCACTTCACAGAAATAGCGGGATACACTGGGCTGAAGATTCAATGAACCGGTCACTCATTAACACTCCTTCCCATTCCCACACTGACCTTTCTGTCCTAGGTCTCCTCCATTGTCAGTGTGAGGCTAAACACAAATTGGAGAAACGGCAACTCATATTTCGCTTGTGCAGCTTACAGCCCAGTCGTATGAAGATAGACTTTGCTAACTTCAGGTAACCCCGGCATTCCCTCTCTCTCTATCCCTCCTCCACCAATAGACAATAGGTGCAGGAGTAGGCCATTTGGCCCTTCGAGCCAGCACCGCCATTCATCGTGATCATGGCTGATCAACCCCAATCAGTACCCCGTTCCTGCCTTCTCCCCATATCCCCTGACTCTGCTATTTTTAAGAGCCCTATCTAGCTCTCTCTTGAAAGCATCCAGAGAACCGGCCTCCACTGCCCCCCTGAGGCAGAGAATTCCACAGACTCACAACTCTCTGAGAGAAAAAGTGTTTCCTCGTCTCTGTTCTAAATGGCTTACCGCTTATTATTAAACTGTGGCCCCTGGTTCTGGACTTCCCCAACATCGGGAACATGTTTCCTGCCTCTAGCGTGTCCCAGCCCTTAACAATCTTATATGTTACAATGAGATATCCTCTCATCCTTCAAGTTGCACTAGCTTCTCGTTTTCACCCAATAAACAGCTAACAACGACCTGTTTCCTTTATTAGCGTTACTTTTTGCATACCTTTCATTCTTTGTTCTTTATCTCTCTACATCATCGTCTATATCTCTTGTTTTTACTTTTCCCTGAAAGGTCTGAAAAAAGGTCCCGACTCGAAATGTCACCCATTCCTTCTCCCAAGAGATGCTGCCTGTCCCACTGAGTTACTCCAGCTTTATGTGTCTATCTTTGGTTTAAACCAGCATCTGCAGTTCGCGATCACTAAGAAAGTTATCACTTTTCCCCATCCATTCATACTTTCAGTTGTGTTCACTTTGTGTAACATGAACTTTGTTGTGCTTTGTGGATAAAGAATATGAATCATTCAGGGTAGGTATACAGGGTCATGCAGGGTAGCGTTGGTATTTAATGTAGAGTTAGCCAATCTCCTTGTTCCTTTCAGGAGGTTTTCACGCAGGGAGTGAATGGGGTGACGTGTGTTTACACTGCGGGTAAACGGGAGGCTGGATTTCTGTTCTGAGGATGAGACAGAAAGACAGTGTTGTCAGAAACAAAATGTCAGTGTAGGGGTTCATCCCGAAGTGTAGAGTCGCTTCAGTTAAGGGCCGTGTGGGCAGCCAAAGCGGTGTCGTATTTTTCATTATTTCAGCAAGTGATTAATGTGGAAATGAAACGGAGTCTCATTTTCTGCGAACATTTATAGAACTATATTATTTGTCTGTGATTTGCTAGAATGTATAAGCAACAATCAATGAATTAAGTTCTGACTCAGTAAACACCATCCACCAAAGTGTTGGTCAATAATTGATGGGTTGTTGAACTGTAAAAGTAAGTAAGTAAGCGAGTAAATTTGATTAATATAGCATGTTTAAATCAACTCGCGTTGAAACCAAAGTGCTTTACATAAAATAAATAATTTCCGTACATCCATAGAAAAATAAAAAAATAGAAAAATGACACAACACATTATAGAATTCAACAAAAACGTCCCCCCCCCCCCCCCGGCAGAATCAAAAATTTCCAGTGTGGGGAAAGACATCAAAAAGTTAGGTCCTCTTAATAGACATAGAAACATAGAAAATAGGTGCAGGGGTAGGCCATTCGGCCCTTCGAGCCTGCACCGCCATTCAATATGATCATGGCTGATCATCCAACTCAGTATCCCATACCTGCTTTCTCTACATACCCCCTGATCCCTTTAGCCACAAGGGCCACATCTAACTCCCTCTTAAAAATAGCCAATGAAGTGGCCTCAACTACATTCTGTGGCAGAGAGTTCCACAGATTCACCACTCTGTAAAAAAATGTTTTTCTCATCTCAGTCCTAAAAGATTTCCCCTTTATCCTTAAATTGTGACCCCTTGTTCTGGACTTCCCCAACACCGGGAACAATCTTCCTGCATCTAGCCTGTCCAACCCCTTAAGAATTGTGTAAGTTTCTATAAGATCCCCCCCTAAATCTTCTAAATTCTAGCGAGTACAAGCTGAGTCTATCCAGTCTTTATTCATATGAAAGCTCTGTCATCCCAGGAATCAGTCTGGTGAACCTTCTCTGTACTCCCTCTATGGCAAGAATGTCCTTCCTCAGATTAGGGGCCAAAACTATGCGCAATACTTCAGGTGTGGTCTCACCAAGACTCTGTACAACTGCAGTGGAACCTCCCTGCTCCTATACTCAAATCCTTTTGCTATGAATGCTAACATACCATTCGCTTTCTTCACTGCCTGCTGCACCTGCATGCCTACTTTTAATGACTGGTGTACCATGACACCCAGGTCTCGCTGCATCTCCCCTTTTCTTAATCGGCCACCATTCAGATAATAGTCTACTTTCCTGGTTTTGCCACCAAAGTGGATAACCTCACATTTATCCACATTATACTGCATCTGCCATGCATTTGCCCACTCACCCAACCTATCCAAGTCACCTTGCAGCCTCCTAGCATCCTCCTCACAGCTAACACTGCCCTCCAGCTTTGTGTCATCCGCAAACTTGGAGATATTGCCTTCAATTCCCTCGTCCAAATCATTAATATATATTGTAAATAGCTGGGGTCCCAGCACTGAGCCTTGCGGTACCCCACTAGTCACTGCCTGCCATTGTGAAAAGGACCCGTTTACTCCTGCTCTTTGCTTTCTGTCTGCCAGCCAGTTCTCTATCCACATCAATACTGAACCCCCAAAACCGTGTGCTTTAAGTTTGTATACTATTCTCTTATGTGGGACCTTGTCGAAAGCCTTCTGGAAGTCCAGATATAGCACATCCACTGGTTCTCCCTTATCCACTCTACTAGTTATATCCTCGAAAAATTCTATAAGGTTTGTCAGACATGATTTACCTTTCATAAATCCATGCTGACTTTGTCCAATGATTTCACCACTTTCCAAATGTGCTGCTATCCCATCTTTATAACTGACTCTAGCAGTTTCCCCACTACCGACGTTAGACTAACTGGTCTGTAATTTCCCGTTTTCTCTCTCCCTCCATTTTTAAAGAGTTGGGTTACATAAGCTACCCTCCAATCCTCAGGAACTACTCCAGAATCTAAAGAGTTTTGAAAAATTATCACTAATGCATCCACTATTTCTGGGGCTACTTCCTTAAGTACTCTGGGATGCAGCTTATTTGGCCCTAGGGATCTATCAGCCTTTAATCCATTCAATTTACCTAACACCACTTCCCGGCTAACCTGGATCTTGCTCAGTTCCTCCATCTCATTTGACCCCCGGTCCCCTGCTATTTCCGGCAGTTTATTTAAGTCTTCCTTAGTGAAGACAGAACCAAAGTAGTTATTCAATTTGTCTGCCATGTCTTTGTTCCCCATGATCAATTCACCGTCTTCCTCTTCCTCTGTGATCACCCGAGGGTGGGGCCTATTGGTGACCTCCGCAGTCAGTCCGATGTTTTAAGGCCCTCTTTCCGGAATGATGGAACTCCGGCGTCGGGTGAACACTCCTCAGTGGCTTGGAATGTCTGGAGTGGGCGCTTCCTCCCCGGAGACCTGAGACCGCGCTGGTCGGAACACTGATTCTGGTGCTCGGATCACAGGCTCCGCGGTGTTTAAAATCCAGCGCCGCAGCCACAGCTCCTCGATGTTGGGAGTCGGCGGTCACAGCACTCCGGAGCTTCCCGTATGGTGATCCAGTAAAGCATCGTCCGCTCCCTGATGGTGTCCCAGTGCTGTGCCGCCACCGAAACTGTAGCCCTGGCCGGTCCCAACAGGAAACGCTGCTGCAGTCCGATGGTAGGCCGCGAGGAAGGTGCGAAGTAGCAACTTGGAGGGAAGCCGCCTCTCCGACCAGGCAGGGGACTAGGAAACAAAGTTTCCCCCCTTCCCCTCCCCCCTCCCCCCACATAAAAGACCTCCAACTAACATTTTGTTTTAACAGGTCTATAAATAAAGATAAAAAAGTGTGAAAGAACCGGCTGCAAGCAGAGCAGCCATACACAGCGGCGCTCCACTCCTGCAGTCCGCATCTTCCTGAACTGTGGCCATGAGAAAAAATTGCAAAGTTTCCAAGCCTTCTTGAAGGAATACAACTCATTCTCTCTGAAACCAGCGAATCACTAGCCCAGGACTGCTCAAAGCGGAGAGGGGGCATTAGGGACAACATTGTAAACGCCGTGACCATATACGGGGTCACGCATGGCCCAGTCTGTGTGTTGATAAGCGTGCGCCACCTTACACACTCCCCAAACACCAGTCAGCTGCCCCCTGTGGAAGAGACATTGGTTCCCACATTGAAGTTCCTGAACCCAGTAATCTTTGATCCTGACGTGTTTCAAAGGAGAGGAACATAGCAGAGTGTGAATCTGAGAAATATAAAACTCCACAGGTCGGCAGAGTCTGAAACCCAAAGTCATTTTCTGCCCGGTCTGTAATGATAAGTTACTGTCTCCTTTAAACTGATGTCATTGAACATCAAACAGCACAGAACAGGTACAGTACAGGGACAGGCTGTTCGGCCCACAAAGCTATGCCATCTACTATATGATTTTTACATCCAGGGGGAAAGGTTTTGATCGCCTATCTATGTCTGTCGTGGTTTTAAATGCTTCCATCAAGTTTAATTTAGTTTGGAAATATGGCGCAGAAAGTGGCCCTTCGGCCCACCGAGTCCGCACCGGCCAGCGATCCACGCATATTAACACTATCCTGCACACACAGGGGGCAATTTTAAATGTATACCAAGCCAATTAACCTACAAACTTGCACGTCTTTGGGGTGTGGAAGGAAACCAAAGATCTCGGAGAAGCAGTCATGGGGAGAACATACAAACTCCGTACAGACAGCACCCATAGTCAGGATCTAACCTGGGTCTCTGGTGCTGTAGGCAACAATTGTACCACTGCGCCACTGTGCCGCCCATTACATGTTATGGGTTAGGGAAGGATTAGCTCCAGTGTGTAATGGGTTAGGGATGGGCCACTGCTTACAGGGCCTAGTGGGGAATGGGTCAGAGTGGGAAGGTTTGAGGCATACGATGACATCTCCCACATCCCAGTAATCGGGAGGGAATGGGACTGGGGTGGCATTTAGGAGCGTGGGAGGAAAAGGTCATGCAGAAAAAGTACAACGTCCGTACAGGCAGCACCCGTAGTCAGGATTGCACCCGGGTCTCTGGTGTTGTAAGGCAGTTGCTCTACCGCAACGCCACCAAGTCTATTGAAGAATCTTGCGGCGAGTGACACACTGAAGTCACAGATTATGAACAGGGGAGGTGCAACGAGACCCGGGTGTGCTTGTACATCAGTCACTGAAAGTAAGCATGCAGGTAAAGCAGGTAGTGAAGAAAGTTAATGGCATGTTGGCCTTCATTGCAAGAGGATTTGAGTACAGGAGCAAGGAGGTCTGCAGTTGTACAGGACCCTAGTGAGACCGCACCTGGTGTACTGTGTACAATTTTGAAATCCTAATTTGAGGAAGGACATTCTTGCTATTGAGGGAGTGCAGCGTAGTTTCACCAGTAGGTTAATTCCCGGGATGGCGGGTCTGACATATTATGAAAGAAAGGGTCGATTGGGCTTGTATTCACTGTAATTTAGAAGGATGAGGGGATCTAATGGAAAGCTATAAATTTCTTAAATGGTTCGACTGGCTAGATAAAAGAAAAATGTCGGAACTAGTGGCTACAGTTTAAGAATGAAGGGTAGGCCAGTTAAGGAACATCAAAAACAGGTGAAGGAGGAGGCTACTCGGCCCTTCGAGCGGGCACCGGCATTCATTGTGATCATGGCTGATCGTCCCCTATCAATAACCCGTGCCTGCCTTCTCCCCATATCTATAGATTCCACTAGCCCCTTGAACTCTATCTAACTCTCTCTTAAATCCATCCAGTGATTTGGCCTCCACTGCCCTCTGTGGCAGAGAATTTCATAAATTCACAACTCTGGGTGAAAACGTATTTTCTCACCTCAGTCTTAAACGGCCTCCCCTTTATTCTAAGACTGTGGCCCCTGGTTCTGGACTCGCCCAACATTGAGAACATTTTTCCTGCATCTAGCTTGTCCAGTGCTTTTATCTATATATTACTAAAAGTCTGATCTTGACCACTTTTGGCTCGCCATGGTGTGATTACCGAGAGAACACCGCCACCTACGGCTGTCATTTGTGGCCACCTCGCTCAGAGCCCCCCTCCACCTTCCGGAACCAGAGGATTTTTCCCATCGATGAAAAATCAGAGAGATATTTATGTTTTTCTTAAATTTGCCATTCTCTCTGCTGCCCCGGTGAGGGACTATAAAACCCGGAAGTGGTTTGCCTCACTCAGTCTCTGCAAGATGGAGGAAGCCAGAAGGTCACGTCTCTCTGAGCTCTGAATAACACTGAACACATGTCAACTCAACTGTGAGTCCCCTTAATGCGGGTTTGAAAATGAAAATATGGTTGGTTTGAAGTAAAAAGGCACTCCCTGCAAATGGTTGTTTGGGTGCTTTGGGTTGAAGATAAAAGGCACAACTGTAAATGGTGGTTTGGGTGCTGTAAACATGAGCCAAAGTCATTGTGTGATTTAAACACATCTTTAATGAGCACTTAGCAGTTAGACAACAGGTTATCAATACATCCTGGCTGCTCAAACTGAAGTGCCGGGAATGGGGTGTTAGTATTAGTGTTATGGAGGGGTGGAGTTAGTGGTGCTGGCTTGTGTGTGATTGGCTCACATGCACCATCAATCTACATCCTTCCCCCTTGGGAAGTGTGGAAAGTGCACCCATGCCATGGAGTTAAACATACTCGCCATATCTGTCTGGTGGTCTGCTAACATGTCCCGAGTGCGTGCGGACCCAACCCTCCCCTCCCTCTCCTGAAAGATGGGACGGAGATCCAGGAGGCGAGAATGATACGGAAGAGGCATGTGGGGACCGAATGGGGAAACATGCGGTGGGTGAGACCTCGTGGTTAGTGGAGACCGAGGGACGAGGAGGGGTGTAAGGCATGCGGGGACGGGTGGGAGACATCGCAGAAGGCGGCTGGAACTGGAGCAGCGGAACATAGGGACCAGCAGGCGGTGGGCGGGGCTCCCTCACAGCAAGCAGGTGTTGTCAACTTCACCGGTAAACCGCTCCCTCACAGTCCACCAGGTAGGATCGTGGCTCATCAGTCGGGCTGAAAATAGTGCCCAGACGGGAATGTCCAGTCGAAGTTCGTAGACGGATGACCTGGCCCGGCAGTGGAGGCTTGAGTGGTCTGCTGGAACTGTCGTATGATTGTTTCTGGATGTTCTGCCTCTCTTGGAGACGTCTCTGGATAGCGGCAGACTCCAATGCACGAGGAACCAGCTGCTGTTGTGCGGTGGGGACCGGAGACCTCGTCAATCTTGACATCAGGCGCTGTGCCGGCGATCCCAGGGTATCATCCCTGGCAATGTTTCTGAGATTCAGGAGATTGAGATAGAGATCTGTCTATCTGTCCCTCCAGCAAGTGCTTGGCGCTTCTGATTCAGCGAGTCCATTACTCTGTGGATACTCGGGATTGCTCGTGACGTGCTGGAAGTGCCATCGGTCTGCAAAAAGCTTGAACACGTGGTTGGTGAACTGCCGACCGTTGTCGGTTCTCAGGCAAACAGGAACGCCATAGGCGGAGAAGTGTCTCTTCAGCTTCTTGATGACCATCTCAGACGTGAGGGAGGTCAGTTCGTCAAGTTCAAACCAGTTAGAAAAGGAATCGACCAGAATGAGGTAGTGCTTTCCGCACCATTCGAAAATGTCTGCCGCCAGCGACGTCCAGGGCAGTGCTGGTGGTGGGTGTTGCAGAAGGGGCTGCCGCTGCTGATGAGGCGCAAGGTTGTTGCAAGTGGGTCAGGAGGCTATGCGGTCCCGAATGTATTCGGCCATCCCTGGCCAGTAGAACAGACCACGAGCGTGTGCCAGTGTGGGATCGGCCCCTGGGTGACCGCTGTGTGCTTCTGGTCTCCAAATTGAGGTGTGGGTTCGCATCCCACTTCTGACACCATGTAAACATGAGCCAAAGTCATTGTGTGAGGTCTGACATGAGGTCTGACCCTCGTTTTCTGTATAATGTTTTTTAAATTTTTATTATTTGGTGAGTTTTGTGTTACTTTACGATGGCCTCTTCTTGTCGAAAGCCTGACCCTCTTGTCTTTGATGCGGATATCAGCGAACGCTGGGCTACGTTTGAAGTTGATTACCAGCTCTACATGAACATTGCACACCGAAATGAACCAGATGCTGTCAAGGCTTCTCTCCTGCTCAACCTTGCGGGTCCAGATGCCCTTTGTCGATCAAGAACATTCCGCTATGCTCCAGCAGTCCATGATGCTAACGGTTGGGTAACAACCCTAGCTGAATCTCCTGGTGACCCCAATGTCCTGCTACGTAAACTGAGCCATATCTGCGACCTGCCCTCAAATCACATTTTGGATAGGGCGAGGTTTTTCTCTCGTCGTCAGCTCCTTGGCGAACGGGTAGACTAGTTTATTTCTGAGTTAATGTATCTAGCCCAGCGCGGGAGGTTCGAGCTCATGTCGATTGATCAGCTAACTGATCAGCCAACGAGGGACATTTTAGTGAATGGCATGAGCGATTTAAAGCTCATCAGAGCTTCTGAGACGGGCAGATTTGACGCATTGAAATGGTATGAAGCTGCATTTGAATTTGGTGGCCTTGCACCCTGCTTGAAATGGAATGAAACTGCACTTAAATTTGGTGGCCTTGCACCCTGCTTGAAGTGGTTGGAAACTGCACTTGAATTCGGTGGCCTTGCACCCTGCTCGAAGTGGTAGGAAACTGCACTTGAATGTTGTGGCCTTGCACCCTGCTCGAAGTGGTAAGAAACTGCTTGAATTTGGTGGCCTTGCACCCTGCTTGAAATGGTAGGAAAATGGATTTGAATTTGGTAGCCTTGCACCCTGCTTGAAATGGAATTTCAAGGAATAGCCATGAGTCAACTGCCAGCCCACCAGCCATGAGGGAGCTGCCAGCATATCAGGCTTGAGGGACTGAGCTGCCACCTCAAGAATCCATACCAGTGCTCCAGAAGGCCCCCCCACTGGCCACCAATATTGGAATTGGTGGAGAGGTGGAATATTGAATCGGAGGACCAGCCCTCCTGTGTGAACATGGGACCCAACGGGTCCCACTTATTCTAGTAATTTCTAAAAAATTTACCCCCTCATCCTTCTAAACTCCAGTGAATACAAGCCTAGTCTTTTCAATCTCTTCTCATATGAAATCCCGCCAACCCAGGGATCAATCTCATGAACCTACGCTGCAATGCCTCAATCACAAGGATGTCATTTCTCAAATTAGGAGAACAAAACTGTACACAATACATCAGATGTGGTCTCACCAGAGCCCTATACAACTGCAGAAGAACCTCTTTACTCTGATATCCTCTTGTTAAGAAGGCCACCATTCCATTATCTTTCTTCACTGCCTGCTGAACCTGCACGCCAACTTTCAATGACTGCTGTACAAGGATGCCCAGGTCTTGCTGCACCTCCCCCTTACCTATCCTAACCCCATTGAGATAATAATCTTCCCCCTTGTTTTTGCCGCCAAAGTGGATAACCTCACATTTATCTATATTATACTGCATCTGCCACGCATCTGCCCTCTCACTCAACCTGCCCTCTCAGGTCACCCTGCAACCTCCTAACATCCTCTTCACAGTTCACACTGCCACCCAGCTTTGTGCCATCCACAAACTTGCTGGTGTTGCTCCCTCTTCCAAATCATTAATATATATGGTAAACAGTTGCAGCCCGAACACCGAGCCTTGCGGCACTCCACTCGCCACTGCCTGCCATTCACTTTTTCGCTGATAAAATCAGCACCATCTATCCCCTGTATCCGACTCCCCAGCACCTACTCCACCACCTACCAAGGCCCCTCCTTTCAACAACTCCACTGACCTCCTTATCCCTCCTCCACACTGCGTCCTCTCCCAGTTTGACCTGGTCACCCCTACCGAAATCTCCAAACTCATCAGCTCTTCCAAACCCACTACCTGCTCCCTCGACCCTCTCCCCACTCCCCTGCTGAAGTCCTGCCTCCCCGTTCTCTGCCCCTACCTCACTAATCTCTTCAACTCCTCATTGTCCCAAGGAATTGTCCCCTCTGCTTTCAAAACTGCTGCTGTCACACCTGGTCTTGATCCCTCCTCTCTCATTAACTATCATCCAATCTCAAACCTCCCCTTTCTTTGAAAAACCCTGGAGTGTATCGTTGCGTCACAACTCCATTCCCACCTCCTTGCGTATAACCTATTCAAACCCCTCCAATCTGGCTTTCGCCCCCTCCATAGCACAGAAACTGCTCTCCTCAAAGTCCTCAACGACCTCCTCACCTCTGCTGACACTGGTTCCCTCAACATCCACATTCTCCTCGACCTGAGTGCAGCCTTTGATACAGTGAACCATAACATCCTGCTTACCAGACTTGGGGACCTTGGCATTGAGGGTTCTGCACTCAGCTGGCTCTGTTCCTACCTTTCCAACAGATCCCACTTCATCTCTCTCCACAACCACACCTCTGCTACAGCCACAGTCACTCAAGGCGTTCCCCGAGGCTCCGTACTCGGCCCCCTCCTCTTCATCATCTACATCCTCCCCCTTGGTCAGATACACCGCGACTTCAACCTGGACTTCCACTGTTACGCCGATGACACCCAGATCTACCTCGGCATCAAATCCCCCCACAACCCCCCCCCCCCACCCTCTCCCATATCAACTCCTGTTTGTCAGCTATAAAAACCTGGATGCAACATAACTTCCTCAAACTCAACAGCGATAAAACAGAATTCCTCCTCATAGGCTCCAAATCCACACTCAGCAAAATCAATAACCCCACTCTCACCATCGACGGCACCACTGTCTCCCCATCTCCCCAGGCCCGCAACCTTGGCGTGATCTTTGATTCCACCCTCTCCCTTGAGCCTCACATCCGCCATGTCATTAAAACCTCCTTCTTTCACCTCCGCAACATCGCCAAAATCAGACCCTCTCTCACACCTCCCGCTGCTGAAAGACTCATCCATGCCTTCATCTCCTCCCGACTGGACTACTGCAACTCACTTCTCCTTGGCATCAGCTCCACCTACATCAACCGACTCCAACTGGTCCAGAACGCAGCCGCCCGACTCATCACCCACACCAAATCCTGGCACCACATCACTCCAGTCCTCAAACAACTTCACTGGCTTCCCATCTCCCACCGGATCACCTACAAAATCCTGATCCTCACCTACAAAGCCCTCCACCATCTGGCCCCCCCATATCTCACTGACCTCCTCTCCCCCTACCAACCCTTACGGTCCCTCAGATCCACATCAGCCGTCTCCTCTCCATCCACAAATCCAACCTCCGCAGTTTTGGGGACTGAGCCTTCTCCAGGGCAGCTCCCAGGCTCTGGAACTCCCTCCCCCAACTGATCCGCAATTCCGTGTCCCTCACCATCTTCCAGTCCCGCCTCAAGACCCATCTCTTCACCTCTGCCTATCCTTAGCCCCACGTCCCCCTCCCTTTTCATCTGTGCATTAATTGCCTCATATTGTGTTTTGAATTGAATTCTGTCTTTACTTTTTGTACTAGTCATGTCTCTACTATTTATTTCATTCCCCTTACATGTTTTTCCTCTACTTGCTAAATTTTTGTAAGGTGTCCTTGAGACTCTTGAAAGGCGCCCATAAATAAAATTTATTATTATCATTATTATTCTGAAAAGGACCCGTTCACTCCTACGCTTTGTTTCCTGTCTGCCAACCAGTTTTCTATCTATGTCAACACCCTACCCCCAATACCATGTGCTCTAATTTTAGTCACCAGTCTCCCGTGCGGGACCTTATCAAAGGCTTTCTGAAAGTCTAGATACACTACACCCACTGGCAACCCTTCATTCATTTTACCTGTCACATCCTCGAAAAATTCCAGAAGATTAGTCAAGCATGATTTCCCTTTCATAAATCCATGTTGACTTGGACTAATCCTTTTACTGCTATCCAAATACCGCATTATTACCTCTTTACTAATTGACTCCAGCATCTTTCCCACCACTGAAGTCAGGCTAACTGCTCTGTAATTACCTGTTTTCTCGCTCGCTCCTTTCTTGAAAAGTGGGATAACATTAGCTATCCTCCAATCCACAGGAACTGATCCTGAATCTATTGAACATTGGAAAATGATCACCAATGCGTCCACTATTTCTAGAGCCACCTCCCTGAGGACCCTGGGATGGAGACCATCAGGTTTAGGGGATTTATCATCCTTCAGTCCCATTAGCCTACCCAATACTATTTCTCACCTAATTACAATTACTTTCAGTTCCTCTATCCTCTTAGATCCTCTGTCCTCCAGTACATCTGGGAGATTATTTGTGTCTTCCTTAGTGAAGACAGATCTGAAGTACCTATTCAACTCTTCTGCCATTTCCTTGTTGCCCATAATAATTTCACCCGTGTCTGCCTTCAAGGGACCCACATTTGACTTTGCTACTCTTTTTCCCTTAATATATCTAAAGAAGCTTTTACTATCCTTCATTATATTCCTGGCCAGCTTCTCCTCGTACTTCATCTTTTCAGCCCGTATTGCCTATTTTGTTTCCTTCTGATGTCCTATGAAAGTTTCCCAATCCTCTGGCTTCCGGCTACTCTTTGCTGTTTTATACGTCTTTTCTTTTAGTTTTATTCTATCCCTAACTTCTCTTGTCAGCCACGGTTGCCTCCTACTCCCCTTAGAATTTTTCTTCCTTTTTGGAATGAAATGATCCTACGTCTTCCGGATTATGCCCAGAAATTCCTGCCATTGCTGTTCCACCATCATTCCTGCTAAGATCCCTTTCCAGGCTACCTTGGCCAGCTCCCCTCTCATGCCTTCATAGTCCCCTTTGTTCAACTGCATCACTGACACTTCCGATTTAACATCCTCCTTCTCAAATTGCAGATTAAAACTAATCATATTATGATCACTACCTCCAAGCGGTTCCTTGACCTCGAGTTCTCTTATCATATCTGGTTCATTGGACAACACTAAATCCAGAATTGCCGTTTCTCTGGTCGGCTCCATTACAAGCTGCTCAAAGAATCCATCTCGGAGGCATTCTACAAACTCTCTTTCTTGGGGTCCTGAACCAACCTGATTTTCCCAGTCTACCTGCATATTGAAATACCCCATCACCACAGTGGCATTACATTTGTTACATGCCAGTTTTAACTCCTGCTGCAACTTACACCCTACATCCGGGCTACTATTTAGGGTCTGTAGATAACACCAATTAGAGTCTTCTTGCCTTTACAATTCTTCAACTCAATCCACAGTGACTCTACCTCGTCAGTCCGTATGTCTTCCCTCGCAAGGGACAAGGGGTCACAGCTTAAGGATAGAGGGGGAATCCTTTAGGACCGAGATGAGAAAAACGTTTTTCACACAGAGTGGTGAATCTCTGGAACTCTCTGCCACAGAAGGTAGTTGAGGCCAGTTCATTGGCTATATTTAAGAGGGAGTTAGATGTGGCCCTTGTGGCTAAAGGGATCAGTGGGTATGGAGAGAAGGCAGGTACGGGATACTGAGTTGGATGATCAGCCATGATCATATTGAATATATATCGAAGGGCCGAATGGCCTACTCCTGCACCTATTTTCTATGTTTCTATGAATTCCATCCCTCACCAGAAGAGCTACACCCCACCCCCCCCCCCCCCCCCCCCTCCTCCTCTGCCCACCTGCCTGTCCTTTCTGTAGGATGTATAACCCTGAATATTAAGTTCCCTGGCCCTGACATGAAAGGACTGACATGAGGAAAAACTTCATCACACAGAGATTTGTGAATGTGGAATTCTCTGCCACAGAAGGCAGGGAGGGCAATTCACTGGATGTTTTCAAGAGAGTTAGATTTAGCTCTTAGAAACATAGAAACATTAAACAATAGACGCAGGAGTAGGCCATTCTGTCCTTCGAGCCAGCATCGCCATTCAAGATTATCATGGCTGATCAGTACCCCGTTCCTGCTTTTTCGCACATTGCCCTTGATTCCTTTAGCCCTAAGAGCTAAATCGAACTCTCTATTGAAAACTGAAGGGCTAAAGGCATCAAGGGATATGGGGAACAAACAGGAACGGGGTACTGATGTTTTGCTGGCAGGTTCACACGGAACAAAAGCTTTTCACTTTCCATCGGTACATGTTGCAATAAACTAAACAAAATAAAACACACACACACGCGCACACACACACACACTCACACACCAATGCACACACACCGCACACACACACACCACACACACACACACACCACACACACCAATTTACTCCAGTCCGATGAAGTACCTGGTGAAGGGGGTGGTTTGGGTGGGAAGCGACGAGCTGACCAGGGAATTACGATGGGAAAGATCTCTGCGGAAAGCAAAAAGGGATGGAGAAGGGAAGATGTGGCCAGTAGTGGAATCCCGTTGGAATTGGTGAAAATGCTGGAGGATTATGTGCTGTATGCGAAGGCTGATGGGGTTAAAGGTGAGAACTTGGGGGCTCTGTCCCTGTTGCTATTGGGGGGAGGGGGAGCAAGGGCAGAGCTGCAGGGTACCGGGGAGACCCTAGTGAGGGCCTCATCTGTGATGGGAGAGGGGAACCCCCGTTCCCTAAAGTATGTGGACATCTCCGATGACACGGTATGGAGCACCTCAACTTGGGCGCAGATGCGGCGTAGACAGAGGAATTGGAAAAAGGGGATGGAATCCTTACAGGAAGCAGGGTGGGGAGAAGTGTAGTCTAGATAGTTGTGGGGGTCAGTGGGTTTATAATAGATGCCAGTCGATAGTTTATCTCCTTTGATGGAGACAGTGTGATCAAAAAACGGTGTGTGTGTGTGTTGTGTGTGTGTGTGTTGTGTGTGTGTGTTTGTTGTGTGTGTGTGTGTGTGTGTGTGTGTGTGTGTTGTGTGTGTGTGTGTTGTGTGTGTGTGTTTGTTGTGTGTGTTGTGTGTGTGTGTTTGTTGTGTGTGTGTGTGTGTGTGTGTGTGTGTGTGTTGTGTGTGTGTGTTGTGTGTGTGTGTTTGTTGTGTGTGTTGTGTGTGTGTGTTTGGTTTGTGTGTGTGTTTGTGTGTTTGTTGTGTGTGTGTGTGTGTGTGTGTGTGTGTGTGTGTGTGTGTGTGTGTGTGTGTGTGTGTGTGTGTGTGTGTGTGTTTGTTGTGTGTGTGTGTGTGTGTTGTGTGTGTGCAAGTGATGTGCGTTTGTGTGAAGTCTGCGTGTGTGCGAGTGTGATGTGAGAGTGTGATGTGGGTGTGTGTTTGCGGTCACCGCCACTGGACTGGATCCATC
Source organism: Amblyraja radiata (assembly GCF_010909765.2). Taxonomy (NCBI): domain Eukaryota; kingdom Metazoa; phylum Chordata; class Chondrichthyes; order Rajiformes; family Rajidae; genus Amblyraja; species Amblyraja radiata. Next base: position 61,922,873 of record NC_045967.1, on the reverse strand, counting down.
ACGGGGAGTGGGAGTGGGAGAGGAGGGGGGGAATGTGGACACGTTTCTGCTAGATCTGTTTCACATAAACTGCGACCCAGATTGGAAACGAAACTGCAGCCGAGAAAACAAATATTTCCGACAAAGGAAGGGTGTTTCCTGTATACACGAGCAAGGTTTAGCAAGATAACAACACACACACACGCACGCACACACACACACACACACACACACACGCACACACACACACACGCACACACACACGCACGCGCGCACGCACGCACGCGCGCGCGCACACACACACGCACACACACACACACACACACACACACACACACACACACACACACACACCCCCCCCCCCCCCCCCCCCTGGTCGATCAAACCCAGTGAACACTTTTGCCAACTCTCACTTCAATTCATCCCGTTAATGAAAACCAAGTGCACTGGAGATCTGAAATAAAAATCACATCAAACTCTGGAAACGTTCAGCAGCCCAGGCAGCCAATGGATCCTCGAGCTGAAACACTTCACTCACACTTGATAACTTAGAGATAGACACAAAAAGCTGGAGTAACTCAGCGGGACAGGCAGCATCTCTGGAGAGAGATAACTCAGAAACTGATAACTGATTCTCTCCGCGGCTTCTGCCTGTCTCACTGAGTGTTTTGAACAGTTTCCAGTGTCGCTGCTCCGATTCTGCTCCTTACCTACTTCGGTTCAGGAGGAGACTCCGTCAGTGAACGTCCGCTGTGATCGCTACTCCAGTCCGCTGTGTGTCTGGACTTTCCCTCTCCCCGTGTCAAGTACTTGCATAGATTGCTGCACGTTATCCAATAAGGTTCAAGATGTGTGTGAGCTCACTTGTTGCCGGGTGACTTTACTCTTTACCCGCCGGCGTGATCGCTGGGGGACAGTTATACCTACAATGTGAAAACCCACGCAGGTCACAGGGAGAACTCCGTGCGGACAGCACCCGTAGTCGGGATCGAACCCAGGTCTCTGGTACTGCAAGCGCTGTACCACCTTATGCCCCCACTTAGGAAACCTGAACGGAAACCTCTGGAGACTTTGCGCCCCACCCAAGGTTTCCGTGCGGTTCCCGGGGGTCTCCATACCTGCTTCCACTACCTGCAACCTCCAGCAACCATCTGCAACCTCCAGCAACCACCTGCAACCTCAGGTTTCCGTTCAGGTTTCCTAAGTGGGACAGGGGATACTCTACTGCTGCGCCACCGTGCCACCGTGTCTGGGGTCACCGGCAATGGACTGAATACATCACGGGGGGGAAACAAGATAGACACAAAATGCTGGAGTAACTCAGCGGGACAGGGAGTATCTCTGGAGAGAAGCAATGGGTGACGATTCGGGTCAAGACTCTTCTTCAGACTAAAGTCAGGGGAGAGGGTGATACATAGATAAGGAAGTGTAAGGTTTGAAGACGGGTCAAATGGACTGAATAAGGAAGTGTAAGGTGTGAAAATGGGACAAAGGGGATCGAGATGAAGGAACATGTAGAATAGATCATTGTTGGGGGAAGTGAACAACAAAGCAAACAGAGATAAAATGTAGTCGGAGATAGAGACTGGTTGGAGAACTGGGAAGGGGAAATGATGGAGAGAGGGAGAGGGAAAGCAAGGGTTACTTGAAGTTAGAGAAGTCAATGTTCATACCGCTGGGGTGTAAGCTGCCCAAGCGAAATATGAGGTGCTGTTCCTCCAATTTGCACTGGGCCTCACTCTGACAATGGAGGAGGCCCAGGACAGGAAGGTCAATGTGGGAGTGGGAAGGGGAGTTAAAGTGTTTCGCCACAGGGAGATCAGGTAGGTTTAGGCAGACTGAGCGGAGGTGTTCAACAAAATGGTCGCCGAGCCTGGGCTTGGTCTCACCGATATACAGGAGTCCACACCTGGAACAGCAGATACATCAGATGAGGTGCAAGTGAACCTCTGCCTCACCTGAAAACACTGTCAGAGTCCTTGGACAGAATCGAGGGGGAGGTATAGGGAGTGGAATCGTGTTCTCTGGGATTGATCGGGCAGGGTCTCAAATTGGGAAAGCTAGCAGTCAGTGTGTGAGACAGGAGGCAGAGAATGGTAGCACTCTGACCCAAAATGTAGGGGAGAGAGAAGAAAAAGACAATAAACAGAGAATAAGAGAGGGTGGGTTTCTTAAATGTGTATATTTTAATGCTAGGAGCATTGTAAGAAAGGTGGATGAACTTAGAGTCTGGATCGACAAATCAAAGCTTTCCCGGATCATCAATCAAGCAAGTAAAATAACTGGCAAAACTCAAAATCAATTATCAGTACTCCACACCCAGGCAGTTAAAAGGAAAGCCAACCTCATTACACACGATCCTACCCACCCCCTGCACAAGTCCTTCCAACTTCTGCCATCAGGCCGCCGATATAAAGTCCCCCTATCCAAGAAAAACATCCACAAAAACTCATGCATACCCATTGCCATAAACAGCTTAAATAAAAAATGAACAAGGGACAAATTAACCCTGACGTACTGTCATTTTACACGTATCCACAACTTTTATCTTGTCTATTTTTACAGTTTTTAATCTTTATACTTGCTTTTAAGATCTATACACACTGTGTGTGCTGGCAGAAATCTGTGTTGTATGACTGCTTATCAGTATATTGTCCTGTCTGTATGTTGAGCCACGTCAAAGAAGATTTTCTGTTACGACAGACAATAAAGTTTTCTGAATCTGAATCTGAATCTGACACCTGGAAGTATGATGTTGTGGCGATCAGTGAAACATGGTTGCAGGAGAGCTGTGATTGGAAACTAAATATTCCAGGATTTCGTTGCTTCAGGTGTGATAGAATTGGAGGGGCAAGAGGTGGAGGTGTTGCATTGCTTATCAGGGAAGATATTACAGCAGTGCTTTGGCAGGATAGATTAGAGGGCTCGTCTAGGGAGGCTATTTGGGTGGAACTGAGAAATGGGAAAGGTGTAGCAACACTTATAGGGGTGTATTATAGACCGCCAAATGGGGAGCGAGAATTGGAAGAGCAAATATGTAAGGAGATTGCAGATATTAGTAGTGAGCACAAGGTAGTGATTGTGGGAGATTTCAACTTTCCACACATAGACTGGGAAACACATTCTGTAAATGGGCTGGATGGGTTGGAGTTTGTAAAATGTGTGCAGGATAGTTTTTTGCAGCAATACATAGAAGTACCTACTAGAGAAGGGGCGGTGCTGGACCTCCTGTTAGGAAATGAGACGGGTCACGTGGCAGAGGTATGCGTTAGGGAACAGTTCGGGTCCAGTGATCACAATACCATTGGTTTCAATATAATTATGGAGAGGGTCAGGACTGGACCCAGGGTTGCTATTTTTGATTGGAGAAAGGCTAACTTTGAGGAGATGCGAAAGGATTTAAAAAGAGTAAATTGGGACAGTTTGTTTTATGGGAAAGATGTGGAAGAGAAATGGAGGACATTTAAAGGTGAAATTTTAAGAGTACAGAATCTTTATGTCCCTGTTCGGTTGAAAGGAAATAGTAAAAATTGGAAAGAGCCATGGTTTTCAAGGGAAATCGGCCACTTGGTTCGGAAAAAGAGAGAGATCTACAATAATTATAGACAGCATGGAGTAAATGAGGTGCTTGAGGAGTATAAAGAATGTAAAAAGAATCTTAAGAAAGAAATTAGAAAAGCTAAATGAAGATATGAGGTTGCTTTTGCAAGTAAGGTGAAAGTAAATCCAAAGGGTTTCTACAGCTATATTAATAGCAAAAGGATAACGAGGGATAAAATTGGTCCATTGGAGAGACATTGTGGACAGCTATCTGCAGAGCCAAAAGAGATGGGGGAGATATTGAACAATTTATTTTCTTCGGTATTCACCAAGGAGAAGGATATTGAATTATGTGAGGTAAGGGAAACTAGTAGAGTAGCTATGGATACTATGAGTTTCAAAGTAAAAGAAGTACTGATCCTTTTGAAAAATATAAAAGTGGATAAGTCTCCAGGTCCTGACAGGATATTCCCTAGGACATTTGAGGGAAGTTAGTGTAGAAATAGCCGGGGCTATGACAGAAATATTTCAAATGTCATTAGAAACAGGAATAGTCCCGAGGATTGGCGTACTGCTCATGTTGTTCCATTGTTTAGAAAGGGGTCTAAGAGTAAACCTAGCAATTATAGACCTGTTAGTTTGATGTCAGTGGTGGGCAAATTAATGGAAAGGGTACTTAGCGATAATATATATAAGCATCTGGATAAACAGTGTCTGATTAGGAACAGTCAACATGGATTTGTGCCTTGAAGGTCATGTTTGACTAATCTTCTTGAATTTTTTGAAGAGGTTACTCGGGAAATTGATGAGGGTAAAGCAGTGGATGTTGTATATATGGACTTCAGTAAGGCCTTTGACAAGGTTCCTCACGGAAGGTTGGTTAAGAAGGTTCAATGGTTGGGTATTATTGGTGGAGTAACAAGATGGATTCAACAGTGGCTGAATGGAAGATGCCAGAGAGTAATGGTGGATGGTTGTTTGTCAGGTTGGAGGCCAGTGACTAGTGGGGTGCCACAGGGATCTGTGTTGGGTCCACTGTTGTTTGTCATGTACATCAATGATCTGGATGATGGGGTGGTAAATTGGATTAGTAAGTATGCAGATGATACTAAGATAGGTG